>NC_133103.1:32695180-33008836 GCF_022965805.1 Primulina eburnea | reverse complement strand
TCAATGGATGTCACAACTTTCCGGCACCCAGAGCCCCCTCAATTATCTGAGCCGAGCCCCGAGTACGGGTAGCGTTCATCATGCACCCATTGTCGATGGAAGACAAGGAAATTATAAACAAATTTATAATTCCCCTTTTCGGACTTGATATTAATTTTGAATCTTATTCAAAATGAGAGTTTTTAATTTTGAAAGGTCTCATCATTAATTTTATTTTAAAAGCTCGCCATGTTTGATCGTATGTTTGCCGGATTCATGCAACTTTGTTATTATAATAATAATAACGCACATACTCATTATTTATAACATATCATGCATATATTATAAATAGAAAACAGTACAAGGATGATCAATTGCCCCAATACTAATGGCCCGTGTGAGCCAAACACGGGCCTAGGTCCAATCCTAGGGTAAATGCACGGGATGCAAATGCAACTACATTATTACATTAGCATCCAATATTACATGTCTTCGATCTTCATAATCACCAAGGCCACCATCTTCCAATCTTGATCTTCCACTATTCTAATATTTACAATTAAATATCCATGGCACATAGGGATACATCTCATGGGGTGGGAACGGGCCATAAACCAAGCCCACTTTAAATTGATAATTATTACAATCATACAACACAAATATCCTAGCATACACCTAGCAAATTGGGCTTGGGCTTTTGATCATCCTTCATGCACAATATCACATATCATACACCATCAATTAATTATCACTATAATTAATTGATCCAATATTATATATCTTGATCCAATCACTAACCGCCACAATTATAAATTTAATTAACAAAGTATACAAACACCTTTGTCTACTTTCAAATTAATTTATTTATAATCGAATTTCTTGTAAATCACAATTTACTATAAATAATTAAAGTCTCGCTTCAATTATTTATTTTATGAGAAAATATGTGCAACAATTGTAAATTTAAACTTAAGGGCCCAAAAAACCATTTTTCACTTAAAATATTTTGGCCCATTTAAATTTCACAAATTATGTTGGTCATCCAATGGCCCAACATCTCAAGGCCCATGACACTAAGATTATCCAAAACACTTTTGGAAACCCTAGCCGTCATCGCCGTCGCCGGAGCTCCGTCGCCGGATTCCGGCAACAAAAAAAAATTTTTTTTTTTTATTTTTAAAAAACCAGCATTTGGGGCTGCCCCTCGGCTGCCCGAAAAAATGTTTTTTTTTTTTTTTTTTCAAATTTCGGCCTTGAAGATTTTATTGTACAAAAATTCTCAAACGGTTAGAAATCGATCTCAACATAATATTATGCAAATATTACACAAAACCGTAACCTAAGCTCGGATACCACTTGAAAGCGGACCGGTTACGGTGGCCTGAAGCGCAACGGAAGTCAAAAATTTTTAATTTTAGCACAAAAATTCGGCCACCATATATATTTTGTGTAATATTTACAAAATCACAAAAACATGCATAGGATGTTTAAGAAAGATTTACCTATCAACCCCTTAGAGTTGATGAATGGCACCAACTAAAGTGTAAACATTTTAGCTCTTGTATGGATGAAAATCTACAAGCACACCTTCTTCCTCTTCAAGAATTAGGCCCACCACTTAGCTATGTAAATCCCTTCTAGTTTTGCACTAGAAAAACTAGAAGATTTTTCAATGAGAATGATTTTTATTCTTCAACACTTGAAGAACAAAACAAGAAGAAAATGGAGAGAAAATGTGTGTGTGTGTGTGTTCGGCCAAGTGAGTGTGTTAGAGAGAGTGGGAGACTAGCCTAGGTATTGTGAAAAGTTGTCTCTCAAAAGTTGCATGCCTTTTGAATTTTTTAATAAAACGTATTCCACACCTCTTCACCTCCCAAGCATGCAAACCCTAGCATGTCATGCATATATAATATGGTTTTTAACACATTAAAAACCATGGACTAAATTTTAATTATCTCAAACACATTTGAGATTAATTAAATACTACTTGAATTTATTCAAGTCCCACTAGTTAAATAATTATTTTAATTGAGCTCTACAAGGCTCAATATTATTTAATTAATTCAACACTTGAATTAATTTAATTATTTAGACTCTACTAGGTCCACTAGTGTTTAATTAATTCAACACTTGAATTAATTTAATTTAGTCCTCAATAATGTTTATGAAAATCACAATTTTCAACTACATTATTTACTTGGCCAAATTTTAATCTTAGGAACACTTCCATAAATTAAAATTTATATTTCTCTCATAGAAGTCATACTTCTATTTTTCTTTACGCTTATAAACACATTTATAAGCCGTTCAACACATTGAACTATTTTACTTCTCATCGGGATTTACAAAGCTAGTACTTGTGTGGCACTCAATGGTTCATTGATTCAACTAGCCGTGGGTTCACATCTCCATGTGATTCGGACTAAACATGTCCTTATTCGAGCATACCCCAATTGCTCCATTCTTACTTATCAACTCCTTGATAGTAAGAACGTCAGAACTCAAGTCTGATAGTACCCAACCAATCACGTTAAACGCCTAGCAGCATCGCTTACGTGATTCCCTAGGTATCACATGATAGTGCCTGCAAGAACCATTCAATTATGGTTAGCGTACAGTACGGTCCTTTCAACTCATATATCCCGACCGATTCGACAACTATTGGTTTATCGAGAGTTGTCAATGAATCGATACTATGTGTCATGTTGTGGTTGCATCGATGGTGTAATCTATGAAACCCCTTTCATAATTACCACCATACTCTGATCAGAGATTTCAATCCACACATACATGAAAAACACATAGGATATCCATACCCGTAGGTAAGCGGTGAATCCCCGGCTACAATGCATCGACTCCTATGTGTTTCGCCGTAACACCCAACCTTGCCACCTGATGACCCCATAAGACTCGGTAAACAAGTCAAAGTGAAACGCTAGCACATAGAGTCTCAATGTTGTCCCGGGTCATAAGGACTAATGGTGTACAACCATAAACTAGGACTTTTCCACTCGATAAGTGAGAACCACTTGGAAAGTCCTTTATAGAGGGTTGTTCAGTGCACTCTACAAGGAGCACCTATCTGCATGCTCGGACATCACAATGTCCCCTACCAATGAAACATGGTACTCACATCGCAGATACTAGTCTCTAACTCGAGCGGCCTATATCCTTCTTAGTGGCGGCTGAATCGACTAGGAACCGTTTAGAATATACAGTATTACAAATATGAGTTTCATGATACTCATCATATGAGCATCTCATATTCTTTCTACTATTTGTATATTCAAGGACTTTATCTATGCAACTCGCATGGGTATAAAGATAAAGATGTGCCAAAATAATAATTTCAAATATTATTAAAATAAAGATCGTTTAATACAAAGAGTTTTCATCGTGAACAGTCGGCCAACACTTGGCTCGACGTGCACCTACTCTAACATTTTCATGTATATGTAGTTTGAAATCTCTGATCAGATTATGGTGGTAATTATGAAAGGGGTTTCATAGATTACACCATCGATGCAACTACGACATGACACATAGTATCGATTCATTGACAACTCTCGATAAACCAATGGTTGTCGAATCGGTCGTGATATATGAGTTGAAGGGACCGTACTGTACGCTTATCATAATTGAATGGTTCTTGCAGGCACTATCATTTTATACCTTGGGAATCACGTAAGCGATGCTTCTAGGCGTTTAACATTATTGGTTGTGTACTATCAGACTTGAGTTCTGGCGTTCTTATTATCAAGGAGTTGATAAATAAGAATGGAGCAATTGGGGTATGCTCAAATAAGGACATGTTTAGTCCGAATCACATGGAGATGTGAACTCACGGCTAGTTGTATCAGTGAACCATTGAGGGCCACACAAGTACTTGTTTTCTAGATCCCGTTGAGAAGTAAAATAGTTCAATGTGTTGAACGACTTATAAATGAGTTTATAAGTGTAAGAAAAAATAGAAGTATGACTTCTATGAGAGAAATGTACTTTTAATTTATGAATGTGTTCCTAAATTAAAAGTTGGCCAAATAAATAATGTATTTGAAAATTGTGATTTTCATAAACATTATTATGGACTAAATTAAATTAATTCAAGCGTTGAATTAATTAAACACTAGTGGACCTAGTAGAGTCCAAATAATTAAATTAATTCAAGTGTTAAATTAATTAAATCATATTGAGTCTTGTAGAGCTCAATTTAAATTAATTATTTAACTAGTGGGACTTGGCTAAATTCAAGTAATGTTTAATTAGTCTCAAATATGTTTGAGATAATTAAATTTAGTCCATTGTTTTTAATTTGTTAAAAACCATATGATATATGCATGCATGGGAGGTGAAGGGTTGGGAGACAACTTTTTCTATTTTCAAGGCATGACATGCAACTTTTGTTGGTAGCTTTTTGCAAGTCCAAGACAAGTCTCCCTCCCCTTCATTCCATACACCCTTGGCCAAATTCTTGATGTTTTTCTCTCCAAGTTTTTCCTCTCCTTTCTTCTTCAAGTGTTGAGGAAGAAATACACTTCTCTTTGAAAAATCTTCTTATTTTTCTAGTGCAAAATAAGAAGGGTTCTAGCTTGAAAGTGGTGGGCCTAATTTTTGAAGGAAGGAGGAAGCTTGTAGATCTTCTTGCCATTCAAGATCTTTGTAGTTTAACAACAAAGTTGGAGCCACAATCAATCTTTTAAAGATTGATAGGTATATCTCTCAAACACCCTATGAATGTCATTTTGTGTTTTATTGTATTTGCTACACAAAATAATGAGGTGGCCGATAATTACATGCAAAATTCGATTTTTAAACTTCCGTTGCGCTTCCGGTCACCGTAACCGATCCCCTTTCAGCTAGGAATCCTCCCCTAGCCCTTGACTCAAGCCCCAGCATGACTAGGACCCTTTATCTGACCCCTACCAAGACTCTAGCCCAGCCCTGGTCCAATCAAAACCCAAGCCAAGCAACAAGCCACAAAACCGAGCCCTAAGTTCACCTTGACAGAAATTGGTTCCATCTTGATCGTTCCTTGATGTGCAGCATTTTTGGTGTGTTCCTAGGACTCTAAACTCATGTAAAACAATTCTTGATCAAGTCCTAATCATGGCAGCCCCCTTTATGCACATAAGCAACACAATTTTGATCAAAAATCATGCTTGAAATTTCATGTTATGTACAAAAACGAAAATCAAAAAGTGTCACTTGTTTTTCCATACAATTCATACATTAATACCTATTATGGTGTGATGATGTTTAAATGAAAGAATTATGCGTGTCTTTGCATATTTAACGCACAAATTCTTGTTGACGATTGCAAAGAACGGCGAAGACAGCCTTGGATTGAATCGCCCTTGAAACTTTTTAAAAAAAAATTCTTTCAAAATATGGTTTGTGTGTCGTGTATATTGAGGGAAATTTTTGAGTGAAATTTTGAAAGTGGCGTGCATATGGTAGGGTTATGGGGTGGGTTTGTACATTATATACTTTTAAATAAATCACTAAACAAGCTTAGGCCCATTAGTGGGGTTAATTAGGCCCATTAGCGTTTAATTAAAATATAAAAATTATTTTTTTAAATAAGTTTGTGAATTAATTAGCCGGGTTGCCAAAAAGTTCGTATTTTTGTTGAAAAACCAACACCGATAAAATTTACTTCCCGGCGTATAAAATCACCTCAAAACACCTTACTTTCGAAAATAATAAAAAGCATCAATCATATTTTAAATAATAAAAAAAATATTTAATAAAATTATTTCTATTTTTCAGCCATCGGTCTCCGTTCCTCGATCGCAACTCGAATAATCCTTAAAAGTACCTTTTTAATGCATGTAAGTAGAAAACTACTAAAACGTCATGTAAACAAGTCACATAATCAATTATGCAATTAAAATAGTTTAATTAACCATTTTTCATATTTCCTAGATTATCATGCAGTTGGATTACGTCGTCTTAGTTTTGGACCTTACATATGGGTATGTGTATTTGATGAAATACATGTCTGAAACTTTTGAAAAGTTCAAAGAATTCAGAAATGAAGTAGAGAAACAATTAGGAAATAATATTAAAACACTTCGATCTGATCGAGGTAGATAATACTTAAGTACTGAATTTCAAGACTATCTTAAATAGAATGTGATTCTCTCACAGTGGACTCCACATGCCACCCCACAATTGAATGGTATGTCAGAACGTCGTAATAGTTCATTGATTGACATGGTTCGATCTATGATGGAATTCACTGAATTGGCACCATCATTTTGGGGATTTGCGCTTGAAAGAGTTGAAATGTTGTTGAACAATGTTCATACAAAATCAGTGGATAAAACTTCATTTGAGATTTGGATGGGAAAACCTCCCAAATATTCTTTCTGAAGAATATGGAGATGTCCTGCTTACGTGAAGAAGGCAGTAGGAGAAAAATTGGAGAGTAGAGCCAATTTGTGCTACTTTGTGGGATATCCAAGAAATTTTGCTGAATATTATTTCTTTGATTCCAAAGAAACAAAAATGTTTGTTTCAAGAAATACCACCTTCTTAGATAAGGAGTTTCTTTTGGATAGAATAGGCGTGATGATACAACTTGAAGAAATTCAGGATACACCCACTGCTGAAAATGTAGAACCTACACCCAACATCCAGGAAGAGACACAAGCTCCAAGGAGATCCGAAATGGTCTCAAGGAAACCTAAGATGAGCATGCTTCTTGAAGAGGGCCAAGATGAGCCTATTCCTGGATTTGATCCAAGGAACTTCAAAGAGGCCTTATTAGATGTTGATTCATCTAAATGGCTTGAAGCCATGCAGTCCGAGATGGATTCCATGTATTCGAACCAAGTATGGTCCTTAGTAAATCCAACTGAGGGAATTGTTCTCATAGGAAGAAAATGGATTTATAAAAGGAAGCCTGGGGAGGATGGGAACGTAATAACCTTCAAAGCTAGACTAGTAGCAAAAAGATATACTCAAAGACAAGGAATTGACTATGAGGAAACATTTTCGCCAATCGCAATGTTCAAATCAATTAGGATATTACTAGCAATAGCAACATAATATGACTATGAAATATTGCAGATGGTTGTGAAAAAAACGTTCCTTAATGGTGATATTAAGGAAGAGATTTATATGTCTCAACCTGAAGGATTCACATCAGTAGGAAGTGAGCATAAAGTATGCAAACTTCAGAGATCCATTTATGGACACAAACAGACATCAAGGAGTTGGAATCTCATATTTGACAACACTATCAAAGAGTTTGATTTTATTAAGAATTCTAAGGAGTCTTGTGTATACAAGAAGGTTAATGGGAGTGCAGTGTGTAACGCCCTTGACCGATTTAATAAAATAACAGTGGAATTTAAAAATATTATTCTTAAAGGAAAGAAGGATTTAAAATTTTCTTGACATAAATAAATTTTCACTATATATATATATATATATATATATATATATATATATATATATATAAAATCAAAAGTATATACAAGATCAAATAAGTGTTGTATCAAAATACAAAATATCAATTTGATCATGACCAAAATGCTAACAAAATATTTTTTTTCCTTAAATCTCTTGTACATATGTCTTCGGCTCCAATCAACGTCCCGGCTCGTCACTCTTATCTGCATCACATGAAACAACTGGAAAGAGTATAAAACTCAGCAAGTGGAACTCTTACATAGCAATCTACATATATCATACTCTGTAAAACATGACTTTGAAATAATTAAATACCATCGAAGTCTTGAAACACAGAATAACATAGTAAAACATAATCATAACGATGGTATTTCTCTTTTCTCTTGTGGATTGATATCTAAATAGTATCTTTGTATATGTACCTATATCCCATCGATATAAATCGATTACTCTGTCGGGATATAAGCATATGGTCGTTGATCAACTAATTGCATGCAATCTCTTACTATCCATTTATCAATCCAATAAATCATTTGAACTCTCTCTTAGACATTAAAACAAACACTTTGAATACTCTTATCTTTTGCATTCCCTTTTATATAATTGAGACATATAAAAGCCTCTAATATGCAACAAACTATAGTTATACATAACATGAATCAAATGGAAGGGAATAGCGTAGTAAAACCATTGAAATACAATACATATACTTTCATGTGAGCACAAGGAATGAATTCCACTTACAACCAATAGAAAGCTTGATTTTAATCTCTTGGTAGAAATCCTACAACAATAAACCATGAATTGCACCATCAACAACTTAATAATCCAACAACCATATCATAAAACCCATAAAACCAACACAATCAAACATTCCATAATTTCCCCCAATACCATAATCCAAAAATAACTAAAACCACAAGCTTACCTTAGCTCTTTAAACCCAAAATGATCTTGCTCTCACTTCGATAACCCAACAAGAAGCTTGAATCAAAGGAATAAAAGAAATAAATGAGAACCCTAGCTTCCCCTTGAGATGAAGAATCAAGAAGATGGAGGAGAATGAGGGAAAATGAGGCAAACACTTGTATTTAATCACTGAAACTCCAAAACACGACTTTACTGTTCACGCACCACGGGTGCGCTAGCCCTTGGACCGCGGGTACAATATGCATACTGTAACACATCCAAAAATCCCAAAGAAACGACCGCAGGTGCGGTATCGCTTCTGCCCAACCACCGCAGGTTCATTGTCTTTTTTAGTGCGGGTGCAGCGTCCCTACTGTCCTATCACCGCAGGTGTGGCAGCTTTCTTGGCGCGGGTGCAGTATCCTCTGTAGCCAACAATAAACTTTGAAACTAAAAATCGAATCGCAACGTCGCTTCTCCTCATATTTTGGCAACGCTCTCCACAAGAAAGTTGAACCTCAATGTCTTATCTAACCACTCCAATTATCCTCATACAAATTGGCTCAACATACAATTTATCATGAATTTAATCGTAACGACGCTACAATATAACCACACATCATCTATAATCAACAATACTATAAACAATAAATCGCAACTCTTAATCATCAAAACTATACTTAAACTTGACCAAGGAGTCAATAAACATTGGTAATCTTAAACCGTACCGTTCACCAAGCTTGGATATTATAATCTCCCCTCCTTAAAGAAATTTCGTCCCCAAAATTGACGTCACTACGCAAAAAGCTCGGGATACTTTTCTCTCATCTCATCCTTTGGTTCCCACGTGGCTTCTTCAATCAATTGATTCCTCCAAAGGACTTTAACAATGTCGATCTCTTTTTTTCTCAATACTTTAAATTTGCGATCCAGAATCTGGACTGGAATCTCTTGATACGTCAAATTCGGCGTCAAATCCAATAGATCGTGGCGAAGAACATGAGAAGAATTCGCAATATACTTCCTGAGCATGGAGAAATGAAAAACATTATGAACTCTATCAAGATCTGGAGGTAAGGCTAACCTGTAAGCTCGGTCACCGACTCTGTCCAATATCTCAAATGGACCAATGAATCTTGGACTCAACTTTTCATTTTTGCCAAACCGCATCACACCTTTCAGAGGATCAATCTTCAAGAACACATGATCGCCAACCTCAAACTGCAACGACCTTCGTCTGACATCAGCATAACTATTCTGTCTCGACTGTGCTGTCTTCATCCTTTCTTGAATAACAACAACGACATCAGCTGTCTGTTGGACAAACTCTGGACCCAAAATCTTTCTCTCACCAATCTCGTCCCAATACAAGGTGGATCTACATTTTCTGCCACAAAGTTCTTCATATGGTGCCATGCCAATCGTCTCCTGGTAGCTATTATTGTACATGAACTCAACAAGAGGAAATTTGGAATCCCAGCTACATGGATAGTCGATAATACAAGCTCTGAGCATATCCTCCAAAATCTGAATAACTCTCTCTGATTGACTGTCGCTCTGAGGATGATATGCTGTACTGAATGCTAACCGTGTACCCAAGGCTCTGTGTAAACTCTCTAGAACTCTTAGGTAAATCTAGGGTCACGATCAGACACAATCGACACAGGAACACCATGAAGTCTGACAATCTCTGCTATGTACTGTTCGGCATACTGATTCATGGAATACGTCGTCTTAACTGGGAGAAAATGTGTTGACTTGGTCAACCGATCAATGATAACCCAAATAGAGTTATAGCCTTTCTGCGTTCTAGGAAGACCAATCACGAAATCCATTTTAATGAGCTCCCAATTACATTGTGGAATCGGCAATAACTGCAAAGTCCCAACAGGTTTCTGGTGTTCGATTTTCACCTGCTGACAAGTTAGACACTGAGAAATAAACATGGCAATATCCTTCTTCATACCTGGCCACCAAAAGAGTCTTCGAAGATCCTGATACATCTTGGTACTACCTGGATTTATCGAGTATGACGAGGTATGTGTCTCTGTCAGAACGTCTCTGTAACGTACCGTACTTTTACTATTTAAAATTTGCGGAAAAATTTTAAATTTTCTTAAATAAACATGAAGGTTCAAAATTGGATAAAATAACTGTACGTCTCAACTTGTCGCAACGAAAGATCTAAAATAAAGTTCGTCAAAAGTGTTTGGACATTTTCATAAAGACTTAAAAACATGGAAGGTCCTCGGGTTTAGCCTCCCACTCAGTCCAAGCCTGCTCCTTGGTCCCCACCTCTTGTCTCCTCATAAACATCCTTACCTGCATCGATCAAGTCTAGTGAGTCTAAAGACTCAACACGTATAAACTGGGGATAACGAATAATAACACATGCATCTTAAAAATAGAACATACATACTTGAAACTTGATCTTGAAGTAAGCTTGAACATTCATACATATGATAAACGTGCCATAAAGTAAAAACTTTATAAACATGCTTGCATACTTGTACATACATAAACATACATGAACTTCAATATTTTGCGTTGAGGATGTTTTAAAGCAAGTGACCCATAACATAATTCGCCTGATCAGACTAAACAACAGTACTTGGATGACAGGGACGTATCCACTGACACATACATGAGATCCCCGTTCATAATTTAACGGGCTGATTGGTCCACGTTCATGATTTAACGCTTTCCAATCGCAATCTAAACTCGTTCATAATTTAACGGGGTGGAGAGGTCCTCGGCCACGTTCACCGACTTCCAAAACCATTCGTAATTGGTCACAAGATATTTTGCATACCTTAAAACTTAAAATATTTTCTTGCACGTCAAACATACTTACATGGCGTTGAGGGATTCGTTGGAGTTCGATCGGAGCCGTTGCTTCACATACTAAATGAATTTAAAATACTTAACTTGCATTGCTTAGACGTAGGTACACATGCTCACCACCAAACCCCATAAATAACTTAAGACGTTCTAAAACTCTCGGGAATCGACCTCATTTAAATCAGTGTACTAAACCATCATACGAAATCCCAAAACAAACAATTATGTTTTCCCCAAAACATGAAGTACACGGACCACGGGTCCGAGTCCGGGTCCGTGTGTGTGCGCAAAGAAAGGACCAACAAAAAGGAAGGGACACGGACCCCGTGTCAGGGTCCGTCAAAGGTTCCGTGTAGACTCAGTTGATTGGAACTTCGAAAGAAAGCAAAGGCACGGACCCCGTGCCCTGGTCCATGTGGGGGTCCGTGTTGGCACGCAGAAATGGCATCAAGGAGAAAACAAAGGCACGGGCCACATGCCAGGGTCCGTCCGCGGGTCCGTGTACCTGCGGGACAAGCCAACATCCGAAAATTCTGAACATGTTTTGTTTAACATTCTAGACTCGATTGTACAGATCATTAATCGACACCACGAGACCATCTTAGGATACTACATCAATGACTCGAGCCTATACGATTGTCCCCAAAAAAACCACATATCCCAAATAACTCAAAAATCCTTAAACAAAACTTTTGACAGAATATGGTTCACACGGCTACTCGTTCTCCCAAGAGCCTAACGACGTGAAACAACACCTAAGTATACTTCCCAAAAACATGCTAAACATACCTAGACACAGCAACGTTCACTCGTCGATCCCCAAAGAAGCCTGCAACAAATAAACTTCAAGAACGCATTAATACATAATTTTCTGAAAAACGCAATTTGAGCAGTCCCAAGAAAAACTCCATAAATCACTGAATTTTTATCCAAATATTTCGAATTTACTGTCAAATTGAAGGTAACAAAAAGTTCTACAATTTTCACATTGACCAAAAAGTTGCAGTTTTTAAAAAAAACATTAAAAACGAGTTTTCAGATTTAAAAATTATCTCAAAACTGATCCAAACTATTTTTCGCTCAAACGACAAACCCCACACATGGATTTTTACGCATAAACATAACAAAGCGTATAATATGACAAGATCGATCCAGAAATAACAGATTATACGTGCCTTTTGGTATTTAAAAATACCGTGACGACGATACCGAAGCGGAGATGGTGCGAGGATTGATCCGGGACGAACGTGGCGCTAAAATATTGCATTAAATTCATCGAAAACCTACTAGAAAAATCGAATGGAAGGGCGGTTGTTCTCTAGCAATGAACCCTATGTTTTGCTCTTTAGAAAATTTCAAAATCTGAAGGTGTGTGTATTATACGGTATTTAGTGTGTGTTTGCGTGTGTGAGTGTGTGTGTGGGTGTGTTAATGGTGTATTTAGGGAAATAATTTGCTTAATGACAAATTAACCACTAATTAAAAGTTAATCAAACACTAACTCACTCAATTTCCTTAATTGAATTTAAATACACACTAATTTTAAAAGTTCCAAACTCTTAAATTACTGAATACATAAATAAGGCTTTAAAATGCTAAAACTACATAAATTATTTGAAACGCCTCATCCTTAACTTAAAATAAAATACCACCTTTTGAAATTGCCATAAATCGTCACCGGGTCTTTTCCTCAATCCCGCCTCGAATAATCTCCTGAAACATGAAACTTGAAAAACATTTTAACGTGCATCACATAAACAAATTTAATTTAAAATAATGCATTTAAATAGATCATGCACTACTAAGACTCGTTTTAAAATTAAATAAATGCTTTAATAATTAAATAAATGCATGGGTTATACGTGTACTGAATTAGGACACTACAGTTCCTCTCCCACTTATAAAAATTTCTTCCTCGAAATTATGTCTTACCAAACAACTCCGGGTAGCGAATTCTTATATCTGCCTCTGACTCCCTAGTGGCCTCTTCCACTGCTTGGTTTAGCCATCGGACTTTGACTAGTGTAGTCACCTTGTTCCGAAGTCTATGCTCCTGTCTGTCTAGAATTTGATAGGTCTGGAGCCAACTGCAACGGCTCGTAGCTCAACACATGCGAAGGATTAGCTAGATACTTCCTTAACATCGAGACGTGGAACACATTGTGTACTTCGGCCAGATTCGGCGGAAGGGCAACACAGTAAGCTAGTGTCCCAACTCTGTCAAGAATCTCGAACGGTCCTATAAACCTCGGACTCAGCTTGCCTCTTTTCCCAAATCTCATAACACCCTTCATGAGCGCTATCTTTACAAAAACGTGATCGCCTACGGCAAAATCGAGGTCTCTTCTCCTCTTATCGGCGTAGCTCTTTTGACGACTCTGGGCGGTCTTCATTCTATTTCGAATCTTGACCACCACATCTGTAGTCTGCTGAAAAATCTCTGGACCAAGTTTTGCTCTCTCACCGACTTCATCCCAATGAATCGGTGTTCTGCACTTCCTTCTACACAATACCTCATAGGGAGCCATACCTATCGATGATTGGAAACTGTTATTGTATGTAAACTCCACTAGAGGTATTTTGGATTCCCAAGTCCCTTGTAAATCGGTCATACAGGCTCGCAATAAATCCTCCAAAATCTGAATCACTCGCTCAGACTGGCCATCTGTCTGCGGGTGAAAAGCTGTACTGAAACGCAACTTCGTCCCCATGGATGCATGTAAGCTCTCCCAAAAAGAAGATGTGAACCTTGGGTCCCTGTCGGACACAATAGAAACTGGGATCCCATGCAATCGAACAATCTCCCTGATATAAAGCTCTGCATACTGCGTCATGGAGAAAGTCGTCTTTACTAGAAAAAAGTGTGCCGACTTAGTTATTAGATCCACTATAACCCAAATAGAATTAAATCCTCTGACTGACCTTGGCAAACCAACCACAAAGTCCATGGTAACATTCTCCCATTTCCACAAAGAGATGGGGAGTGGCTTAACCAATCCTGATGGCCTCTGATGCTCTGCCTTCATCTGCTGACAAGTGAGGCATTCAGACACAAATCTGCGGATGTCGCTCTTCATCCCTGGCCACCAATACAGAATCTTTAGGTCCTTATACATCTTGGTACCTCCTGGGTGAATAGAATACGGAGATGTGTGTGCCTCTGTCAGAATATCCTCTCTGATCGAATCAACACTAGGCACCCACATTCTATCTCTCTACCTCACAATACCATCTGACACTGTGTAGAGAACACTGCCATTAGCTTCATCATTCAATCTCCATTTCTGTAATTGCTCATCTGAAGACTGACATGCACGAATACGGTCTAGCAGAGAAGATTGTACTGTCAGATTAGACAGCCTCAGAGCTCTGCCCTTGTGGTAAACTTCTAAATCAAACCTCTAAATCTCAGACTGAAGAGGTTTCTGTACTGACAACTGTGCTACAACTGCCACTTTCCTGCTCAAGGCGTCTGCGACAGCATTAGCCTTTCCTGGATGGTAGCTAATCTCGCAGTCGTAGTCCTTCACCAACTCTAACCACCGTCTCTGTCTCATGTTCAGTTCTTTCTGCATGAAGAAATATTTGAGACTCTTGTGATCAGTGAATATCTGACACTTCTCACCATACAAGTAGTGTCTCCAAATCTTCAACGCAAAGACAACCGCGGCTAACTCAAGATCGTGAGTCAGATAGTTCTTCTCGTGCACCTTCAACTGCTTGGACGCATAAGCTATCACCCGACCATGCTGCATCAATACCGTGCCTAACTCGAGCTTAGATGCATCGGTGTATAGCACAAAATCCCCTTGCCCTGTTGGCATGGCTAACACTGACGCTGAAATAAGAGCCTGCTTCAACGTATCAAAGCTCTTCTGACATTCATCACTCCACACAAACTTAGAATTCTTTTTGGTCGGTGAAGTGAGTGGCACTGCTATCGACAAAAATCCTTGGATGAACTTATGGTAGTAACCGGCTAAACCCAAAAAACTGCGGATTTCCGATGCATTCTTCGGTTCAACCCAATCCTTAACTGCCGCTACCTTGGTTGGATCCACCTCAATTCCACTGCTAGAAATAATATGACCCAAAAACACTACCTTCTCCAACCAAAACTCGCACTTACTGAACTTCGCAAACAAGTTGCGACCCTGAAAAACCTGCAACACTGTCCTCAAATGCTGGCTATGCTCCTCATGGCTTTTCGAGTAAATGAGAATATCGTCAATGAATACTATGACGAACTGATCAAGGTAAGGCTGAAATACTCGGTTCATGAGGTCCATGAAAATATCTGGGGCATTCGTCAGTCCGAATGACATTACTAAGAACTCGTAGTGCCCATATCTGGTTCTGAAGGCTGTTTTGTGCACATCTGCATATTTCACCTTCAGTTGTAATACCCTGATCGAAGATCTATTTTAGAGAACACTGTAACTCCCTGCAACTGATCAATCAAGTCTTCGATCCTAGGAAGTGGGTAATTGTTCTTTATCGTTACCTTATTCAACTCTCGGTAATCGATGCACAACCTCATACTCCCATCCTTCTTCTTTACAAAGAGCACTGGCGCGCCCCACGGTGAGAAACTAGGGCGGATAAACTCCTTTTCGAGAAGCTTCTGAATCTGCTGCTTGAGTTCTAATATTTCAGCTGGAGTTAATCGATACGGTGCCTTAGGGATTGGCACAGTGCCTGGCATAAGATTGATTGCAAACTCCACCTCTCTCTTTGGTGGAAGGCATGTGATGTCATCAGGAAAGACGTCTGGAAGTCTCTGACCACTGGCACCTCTGATAAAGACGGATTGGGTATGTCAGGTGCAGAAATAATACTGGTCAAGAAGGCCTGACACCCCTTAGAAATTAGTCTCCTAGCCTGCATGCAAGAGATTATGCGAGAGAAACTTCTCCATCTGGCTGGTTCAAAATGAAACTGCTCTATGCCCGACGGTCTAACCAATACTGACCTCTTCTGAAAATCAATCAGAACTCTGTTCCTCGTCAGCCAGTCAACTCCTAAAATAATGTCGAATTCTAGCATCGGCAAGACGATCAAAACAGCATACACCAGGTGGTCGTGCAATTCTAGATCAATGTCTCTGACCACACTAGTAGCTGACAGCTCTTCCCCTGATAGGACTGTCACGGAATAATTCACTTCGAGTCCAATGGTCTTGATACCCAAATGACTAGCCAATATTTCCGAGATGAAAGAATGGGTGGCTCCCGAATCTATCAAGATCTGAGTGGCTAATCTCTTAATGAAAATATTTCCTGAGAGACGTTAGCACAACACAAACTTATATCCCAAAAATTCTAACATTAACCTCAAAAATAGCAGAAAAAATTATTGTCCCAGATTACTCAAAATATTACTAGCACCTTAATAATCCCAAATAAAATTCCACATGCAAGGAAAAATTAATTCTGAGCTTAGGTAGAAAAATTTAGCTGTCAGTAGAGTCGTGTCTAGGTTCGCGTCTTTTGCATGCATGGCGAATACTCTGCCCTGAGTAGGCTGCCTCCACTGTGGGCACTCCTTCAGCATGTGGTCTGTAGCTCCACACTTGAAACACTTGCCTGCCCCATACAAACACTGCCCTGGATGCTGGCGGTTGCATTTAGGACTCACTGGGAAAGTACCGGGCTTCTGAGGCGCCACCTGCTGCTGAATTGGACCCTTGCCCTTTGGCGGCCCCTGGTAAGGCTTCTTCCCTGGTGGCCCCTGATATTGTTTCTTAAACTGGGGCCTCTGGTGCTGCTGCTGCTGGTGTTGCGGTGGTGCCTGATAGGGCCTCTTGCCCTGTCTGTCGGCCTCAATGTCCCTCTGGTCTTGTTCTGCCGCCAAAGCTCTTGACACGGAAACTATGTAGGTAGTAGGCCTAGCAACTCAAACGTCACGGCGCAAGACCGGCCGTAACCCATCCATAAAATGCCTTAGCTTACTCTGGGCATCATTAGCTATCAGGGGTACAAAGTGACACTCCCTCTCGAACTTCCTGACAAACTCTGCGACGCTGTTGTCTCCCTATCTCAGCGTCATGAACTCCCTAGTCAATCTGGTTCGTACTTCATCAGTGAAGTACTTAGAGTAGAAAGCCTCCTTGAATCCATTCCAAGGTAACACTTGTAAGTTGACTGCCACTGATGCGCTCTCCCACCAAAGTCTGGCGTCCCCTGACAGAAGAAACGTGTCACACCTGACCCTATCTGCATCGGTCAGTTCCATGAAGTCGAAGATTACCTCGATGGACTTAATCCATCCCTCAGCTATCATAGGGTCGGTGGTACCCAAAAACTCCTTAGGATTCATCCTCCTAAACCTTTCGTACACTGCCTTAGGTCGGGGCCTCGCCCCTGCATCAACTGCAGCCTGGTTCCCCAAAAACTAAGCGAAAAATTGAGTCATGCCTGCAAGCATCTGTTCCTGCATGTCTGCGGGTGGGGGTGGAGGTGGAGGAGCGTCTCTACTCTCCTCTCGAGGCTCTTTGTCCTCATTCCTTGCTTTACGGTCAACCACACGTCTAGGAGGCATTCTGTTCCAACAATTTACCCAACACGTAAACCCAATATGCATGAACATGATATCAATGACATAAGATGCACGTACTACAACTTTAAAATATGCACATCCTGAAATCAGAACTTAATGCTTACTACATAACATAAATTTGAAACCTCAAAATTTACAGACTTGAGGTGTGACTTCGTGAGATTCTTTCGACTGGCAGTAGACATAACCCTTTACAAGAACACCGCTCTTATACCAACTATAATGTACCGTACTTTTACTATTTAAAATTTGCGGAAAATTTTTAAATTTTCTTAAATAAACCTGAACATTCAAAATTGGATAAAATAACTATACGTCTCAACTTGTCGCAACGAAAGATCTAAAATAAATTTCGACAAAAGTGTTTGGACATTTTCATAAAGACTTAAAAACATGGGTGGTCCTCGGGTTTAGCCTCCCACTTAGTCCAAGCCTGCTCCTTGGTCCCCACCTCTTGTCTCCTCATAAACATCCTCACCTGCATCGATCAAGTCTAGTGAGTCTAAAGACTCAACATGTATAAACTGGGGATAACGAATAATACCACATGCAGCTTAAAAATAGAACAAACATACATGAAACTTGAACTTGAAGTAAGCTTGAACATTCATACATATAATAGACGTGCCATAACGTAAAAACTTTCATAAACATGCTTGCATACTTGTACATGCATAAACATACATGAACTTCAATATTTTGCGTAGAGGATGTTTCAAAGCAAGTGACCCATAACATAATTCGCCTGATCAGACTAAACCATGGTACTGGGATGACAGGGACGTATCTACTGCCACATACATGAGATCCTCGTTCATAATTTAACGGGCTGATTGGTCCACGTTCATGATTTAACGCTTTCCAATCGCGATCTAAACCTGTTCATAATTTAACGGGGTGGATGTAAGGCTCGAGAATTATCAGTTGTCATTGATGCTAGATTTGAAGATGTGAGAATGCATGACATAAAAATGAGAATTTTTGAAAGAATGGCCGAAGCCATACCGCACCCGCACTGCCTTTTCTACCGCACCCGCGGTCTTTATATCAGATTTGTGAAGTTTGTACCGAACCTAGACCGCACCCGCGGTAAGAACAAGACCGCACCCGCGGTCGACGAGTTCAGAAAATAAAAAATGGGACGAGGCTTGAGCGCAGCCGCGGTGCATATGTAGCACACCCGCGGTGCTGCATGCGAGATTGCCACCTCTGATTTTCGTAATGACACTTGGCAGGGTATATATATATGTTGTGATAATTCACCTCTTCTTCATTCCAGCAGCTGAGAGCACCGAGAATTCCCCTTGTTTCCTTCAAAGCTTCTTCATATTAGAATTGAGATTTTGCAAGATTTAGCCATCCGATTTTAAATCCGACTTCGGTTTCGAACTCCTCTCATCATTTGCTATTCAAGGATGTAAGTATTGTTCACTTTCAGCATGATTTGAAATATATGTGTTGGAGAAGTTATGACTTTGTTGAAGATATTGTGTTCTTGATATGTCGAGCATCGTAGAAACGTAAACGGATCGATTTTTAGACACTGTATGCTGTTGTTGCAATTTTCCAGCATGTTATTAAGTTGAGATGGGATATTTTCAGTGTGATAGTGTATTGTGATGAGATTATGAGCTGTGAATATTGACCGTGATGTTATTAAGTTATCGGTATCGAGAATTACGCCGTTATGCCGTCGAACTTATACCGAGATTGATTATTGACTTGTTCAAGATGGGTTTGAGTTGTTTCTGTTGATAGATGATATATAGATATCACCATTGCAGATTTGTATTGGCTATTGTGAACTCAAGACTTCGACTACGACACAGACAGTGCGACGAAAGGTATAATTCATGTGGTCACGGGATTGCACAACTCGATTCAAATTTGATACGAGTTTCCCTAAATCACATACTAGATTGTTATTACATTTTATTATGCAATGTCTTGTTTATTGATTTATATTCAAGTCCTGAGATAGGAGATATTGGCAGATCGGCCAAAACTAGACGTTCCGGTGTATCGACGCATAGTAGTAGATTTTCTCTATGTGTAGACTCTCGATACAGAGTTGGCCGAAGTCTAGGAATAAGACGTACCGTCACCCCGAGTGGCTGGGTAGGTGATAGACCGTCTTATTCACACCGGGATCCCTAGATTAGAAATGAATCGAGTCAAGAACTAAATGTTGAATACAGATTTGTATTCTTCTACATGTCTTAGATCATACTTCATGTTAATTGAAATATGCTATGCTTTTGTACTTGATTTAATGACATTGCATACATCCATGTTTTATACTGGGATTTGTTCTCACCGGAGTTATCCGGCTGTTGTCGTGTCTGTATGTGTGCATGGCAACAGGTGGGGCAGGATCTGGGTCTCGAGCTAGATGAGAGATTGATGATAGCGTGGAGATCTCGGGCGTTGAAGATTTCTAGTGTTTTCCTACTAGACTTTTACCACTTATGTGTGTAGTTGGTATTTGAATATTAGTGTATGTTTGTACTAAACAGATTTATATGTACACTATGTTGTTAATTATTATAGAGACAGATTATGTTTTAATTATACATTTGAATTAATGTTAAAAGAAAAATTTTGACCCACATTTTCGAGCAAAGATCCAATAAATCCCAAAAGAATTGAGTTAGAGCCCGGGTCCCCACAACAGGTGGTATCTGAGCTGTATGTTCTGTAGACTGAGATAGAATAGAATGAGCGGGGTAGATCGAGTCATCTTCCTTGCTTTTGGGATGCTAACATGATTTATTGCTTTTCCTATTATATGTTGTATTGTATTAGAATTGATTTACAGCATATACTCGTCAAGCCTGAATCAGAACCGATTCTCGATCAAAGGTATATGATCAGAGGAGGGCTGAGACAGATGATATTGATTGTATACTAATCAGTTTGATAATCAGATTTATGCCGCCTAGACGTATACCACAGCCGGAGCAGGGTAGCACATCATGCACACAGATGGATGTCACCGCTACGCCGATGGAAACCTTACTGAAGAGGTTTCAGTCTTTCCATCCTCCTACGCTGAAGGGCACAGAGAGTGCAGTAGAGTGCGAGAGCTGGCTTGATGATATCGAGATGTTGTTTGAGTCTTTGGCATATACTGATGAGCGACGTGTGAAATTGATAGGGCATCAGCTGCAAGAGGTTGAAAAGAGCTGGTGGTTGACTGCGAAGAGAGTTTTGGAGAACCGAAGCATTGACATTACGTGGAAAGTCTTCAAGGATGAGTTCTACCAGCGCTTTTTCCCCGTCTCCTACCGAAAAGATAAAGGAGCTGAATTTGCGAATCTAAGGCAGGGACAGTGGAACATCGAGGAGTATGTTGCTAAATTTTCTGCGTTGCTTCGATTTGCACCGCATGTGGCTGGGAACGACGAGGCAGTGGCCGATCAGTTCATCAACGCGTGGAATCCAGATGTCTTTACTTTGGTGAACACGGGACGGCCTAATACTTTTTCGGAGGCACTGAACCGAGCGAAGGGAGCAGAGGCTGGCTTGATCAGGCAGCGAGGGGCTTCCTACGGTGTTCAGGGGCAGAGACCGCCACAGCCTACGGCTCAGTTTCCACCACCTCCTCCTCGATTTGACAGTGGATCTAGTAGTAGTGGCAAGAAGGAATTTCTAAAGGCTAAGGGCAAGCAGTTTAAGAAATCCGGGAGTAGTTCATCGAGCTCAAGTGGATCCCGACATAGGGGTCAGGGTTCAGATTATAGTGGTGCGTATTGCAGTTCGTGCGGAGGGCGACATGCCACGGAGCAGTGTCAAGGAGTTATGGGACGCTGCAACGTCTGTAGGCAACCGGGATACTTTTCCAGAGTTTGTCCCCAGAGAGGTGCACAACGATTCCAGAGTACAGGGTCATCAGCACCAGTGCCACAGATGGAGAGACAGGCATCCTCTGTACATTCCTTCCAGCCACCATCTACACAGACCCAGCAGAGACCAGGAGGTAGTCAGACAGTGAGTCAACCTCCCAGGCAGCAGGCTAGGGTGTTTGCGCTGACAGAGGAGCAGGCGCAGGAGGCATCAGACGATGTCATTGCAGGTAACTGTTTCCTTTGCGGTTATCCTGCATATGTGTTGATAGACACAGGTGCATCACATAAATTCATCTATGAACGTTTTGCATTATTGCATTATTTGCCTGTCGAGTCGATGTCTACTGTAGTGTCTATTACATCTCTGTTGGGAAGTGGTTTAATATCTGTGACTACAGTTAGACATTGTATGCTTCAGTTTGAGGGGCATGAGATTGATCTAGATTGTACAGTACTTGGTTTAGCTGATTTTGACTGTATAGTTGGCATAGATATGTTAACCAAGTACAGGGCCACTGTAGATTGTTTCCACAAGATTGTCAGATTCAGACCCGAAATGACAGATGAGTGGAAATTTTATAGAAAGGGTTCCAGATCTCGGATTCCCTTAGTATCTGCTCTGACTATGAGTAGATTGCTTCAAAGAGGAGCAGAAGGCTTTCTTGTATATTCAGTAGATCTACTGAAGTCGAGCCCAAAATTGGCAGATCTGCCAGTGGTTTGCGAGTTTGCAGATGTTTTTCCAGATGAGATACCGGGGTTACCCCCAGCGCGAGAGGTTGATTTCAGCATAGATCTTATGCCCGGTTCTGTTCCTATCTCGAGAGCTCCGTATAGGATGGCACCGATAGAGCTGAAAGAGTTGAAAGCACAGTTAAAAGATCTTCTGTCCAAGGGATATATCAGTGTATCTCCTTGGGGTGCTCCGGTGCTTTTTGTTAGAAAGAAAGATGGTTCGATGCGACTATGTATTGATTATAGGCAGTTGAACAAGGCAACAGTGAAGAACAAGTATCCTTTGCCTCGCATCGACGATTTGTTTGATCAGTTACGGGGGTCTTCTGTTTACTCGAAGATTGATTTGAGATCAGGGTATCATCAGCTCTGAGTTAGAGACGTTGATATTCCGAACCAGGTATGGGCACTACGAGTTTATCGTTATGCCTTTTGGTTTAACGAATGCACCAGCGATATTTATGAGTTTGATGAACCACATCTTTCAGAGATATTTAGATGATTTTGTGATTGTGTTTATTGATGATATTTTGGTGTATTCGAAAAGTCTGACTGAGCATGCGGATCATCTGAGGATTGTATTGCAGACTTTGAGAAAAGAGCAGTTATATGCTAAATTGTCCAAGTGCGAATTCTGGCTGAAACAGGTTGTCTTTTTGGGGCACATTATATCTGGAGATGGTATTGCGGTAGATCCGAGTAAAGTTGAGGCTGTGATCAGTTGGCCGAGACCGACTTCTGTGCCAGAGATACGCAGTTTCATGGGTCTAGCCGGGTATTATCGTCGTTTTATCCGAGATTTCTCCAGTATAGCAAAGCCTATCACCCAGTTGACACAAAAGAACATGCCATTTGTGTGGTCCGAAGATTGTGAAGCCAGTTTTGTAGAGTTGAAGAAGAGGCTGACTAGTGCGCCTGTCTTGACGATTCCTTCAGGTACAGGTGAGTTTGTTGTATATTGTGACGCATCTCACAGAGGGTTAGGATGTGTTCTTATGCAGCGAGAGCACGTGATAGCGTATGCCTCTAGACAGCTGAAGCCGCACGAGACCCGTTATCCGATTCATGATCTTGAATTGGCGGCGATTGTCTTTGCCTTGAAGATCTGGCGTCATTATCTGTATGGCGAGAAATTTGAGATCTATTCCGATCATAAGAGCCTAAAGTACCTCTTTTCTCAGTCAGAGTTGAACATGAGGCAGCGACGATGGCTTGATCTGCTGAAAGATTTTGATTGCGAGATCAAGTACTATCCAGGGAAGTCGAATGCAGCGGCAGACGTCTTGAGTCGAAAGGTATGTGCTCTTTCCTTGTCGACAGTAGGTGTATCGAATTTAGTAAAGGATTGTTGCTTGTCTGGGTTGACATTTGATACAGAGAGTAGACCGTTGCGACTTGCTGCGATTCAGATTGAGCCAGATTTGATTTTGAAGGTCAAAGAAGCGCAGAGGACTGATCCGAGCGTTCAGAAATCGATTGATATGGTCAGAGCTGGTCATATATCAGAGTATCAGGTTAGAGTTTCTGTTATGTATGTGAATAACCGTCTAGTAGTGCCAGATGTTCCTGATTTAAGACGACAGATCATGGCAGAGGCACACTGTAGCCGGTTCAGCATTCATCCTGGTGGCAGGAAGATGTACAATGATCTGAAGACACAATTCTGGTGGAAGCAGATGAAGACAGACATTGCAGAATTTGTGTCTAAGTGCCTGAATTGCCAACAGGTGAAGGCAGAAAGAAAGAAGCCCGGAGGTTTACTTCAGAGTTTGTCTATTCCTGAATGGAAATGGGATCACATTTCCATTGATTTCGTGACGTAGTTACCTCGATCTTCGCGGGGCTGTGACGCGATTTGGGTTGTGATAGACAGACTGACCAAATCAGCGTGCTTTATTCCGTACAGAATGACCTATCGGCACGATCAGATGGCAGAGTTGTATGTCAGAGAGGTCATCAGATTGCACGGTGTGCCGAAGTCGATCGTATCAGATCGTGATCCACGATCCACTTCTCACTTCTGGCACAGCTTGCAGCAGGCTTTGGGTACGACTTTACACCTGAGCACTGCTTATCATCCTCAGACGGATGGACAGTCAGAGCGGACTATCCAGACTTTAGAGGACATGCTGAGAGCTATAGTACTAGATTTTGGTACTAGTTGGCAAGATTCGTTGCCGTTGTGTGAGTTTTCATACAACAACAGCTATCAGACGAGCATTGAGATGGCACCGCTCGAAGCTTTATACGGAAAAAAGTGCAGATCTCCGTTGTACTGAGATGATATCTCTGAGGTACCAGAATTGGGGCCTGATATGATTCGTGAGATGACCGAGAAAGTGAAGATCATTCAGAAGAGAATGAAGACAGCACAGGATAGGCAAGCGAAATACGCCAATATCAGACGCAGACCATTGATATTTGAACAGGGAGACAGAGTATTTTTGAAGATTTCACCTTTCAGAGGCGTTGTCAGATTTGGCAAGCATGGAAAGTTGTCTCCTAGATACGTCGGTCCATATGAGATCCTTGAGAAGATTGGCGATCGAGCTTACAGACTTGCTCTTCCTCCTTCTTTGTCGGGAATACATGACGTATTCCATGTATCAATGTTGCGCAGATATATGCCAGATGATTCTCATGTCATTCAGCCTGACGAAGCCGAGCTAGATCAGACTCTGAGCTATGTTGAAAGACCGATATAGATTCTTGATCGGAGAGAGAAACAGCTTAGAACCAAAACTATTCCACTTGTGAAGGTTCAATGGAGTCGTCATGGCATCGAGGAAGCAACTTGGGAAACAGAGTCTGAGATGAGACAGAGACATCCCGAGCTGTTCATATGATGTAAGTCCATATTTAAGTTCTAGTTATACTGCTTTGGTATATACTTGCATAATTAATTGTTTACGAGTTCGAGGACGAACTCCTCTCTAAGAGGGGGAGAAATGTAAGGCTCGAGAATTATCAGTTGTCATTGATGCTAGATTTGAAGATGTGAGAATGCATGACATAAAAATGAGAATTTTTGAAAGAATGGCCGAAGCCATACTGCACCCGCACTGCCTTTTCTACCGCACCCGCGGTCTTTATATCAGATTTGTGAAGTTTGTACCGAACCTAGACCGCACCCGCGGTAAGAACAAGACCGCACCCGCGGTCGACGAGTTCAGAAAATAAAAAGTGGGCCGAGGCTTGAGCGCACCCGCGGTGCATATGTAGCGCACCCGCGGTGCTGCATGCGAGATTGCCACCTCTGATTTTCGTAATGACACTTTGCAGGGTATATATATATATGTTGTGCTGATTCACCTCTTCTTCATTCCAGCAGCTGAGAGCACCGAGAATTCCCCTTGTTTCCTTCAAAGCTTCTTCATATTAGAATTGAGATTTCGCTAGATTTAGCCATCCGATTTTAAATCCGACTTCGGTTTCGAACTCCTCTCATCATTTTCTATTCAAGGATGTAAGTATTGTTCACTTTCAGCATGATTTGAAATATATATGTTGGAGAAGTTATGACTTTGTTGAAGATATTGTGTTCTTGATATGTCGAGCATCGTAGAAACGTAAACGGATCGATTTTTAGACACCGTATGCTGTTGTTGCGATTTTCCAGCATGTTATTAAGTTGAGATGGGATATTTTCAGTGTGATAGTGTATTGTGATGAGATTATGAGCTGTGAATATTGACCGTGATGTTATTAAGTTATCTGTATCGAGAATTATGCCGTTATGCCGTCGAACTTATACCGAGATTGATTATTGACTTGTTCAAGATGGGTTTGAGTTGTTTCTGTTGATAGATGATATATAGATATCACCATTGCAGATTTGTATTGGCTATTGTGAACTCAAGACTTCGACTACGACACAGACAGTGCGACGAAAGGTATAATTCATGTGGTCACGGGATTGCACAACTCGATTCAGATTTGATACGAGTTTCTCTAAATCACATACTAGATTGTTATTACATTTGATTATGCAATGTCTTGTTTATTGATTTATATTCAAGTCCTGAGATAGGAGATATTGGCAGATCGGCCAAAACTAGACGTTTCGGTGTATCGACGCATAGTAGTAGATTTTCTCTATGTGTAGACTCTCGATACAGAGTTGACCGAAGTCTAGGAATAAGACGTACCGTCACCCCGAGTGGTTGGGTAGGTGATAGACCGTCTTATTCACACCGGGATCCCTAGATTAGAAATGAATCGAGTCAAGAACTAAATGTTGAATACAGATTTGTATTCTTCTACATGTCTTAGATCATACTTCATGTTAATTGAAATATGCTATGCTTTTGTACTTGATTTAATTACATTGCATACATCCATGTTTTATACTGGGATTTGTTCTCACCGGAGTTATCCGGCTGTTGTCGTGTCTGTATGTGTGCATGGAAACAGGTGGGGCAGGATCTGGGTCTCGAGCTAGATGAGAGATTGATGATAGCGTGGAGATCTCGGGCGTTGAAGATTTCTAGTGTTTTCCTACTAGACTTGTACCACTTATGTGTGTAGTTGGTATTTGAATATTAGTGTATGTTTGTACTAAACAGATTTGTGTGTACACTATGTTGTTAATTATTATAGAGACAGATTATGTTTTAATTATACATTTGAATTAATGTTAAAAGCAAAATTTTGACCCACATTTTCGAGCAAAGATCCAATAAATCCGAAAAGAATTGAGTTAGAGCCCGGGTCCCCACAGTGGAGAGGTCCTCGGCCACGTTCACCGACTTCCAAAACCATTCATAATTGGTCACAAGACATTTAGTATACCTCAAAACTTAAAATATTTTCTTGCACGTCAAACATACTTACTTGGCGTTGAGGGATTCGTTGGACTTCGATCGGGGCCGTTGCTGCACATACTAAATGAATTTCAAATACTTAACTTGGATTGCTCAGACGTAGGTACACATGCTCACCACCAAACCCCATAAATAACTTAAGACGTTCTAAAACTCTTGGGAATTGACCTAATTTAAAACAGTGTACTAAACCATCACATGAAATTCCAAAACAAAAAATTATGTTTTTCCCAAAACATGAAGTACACGGACCCCGGGTCCGGGTCCGTGTGTGTGCGCAAAGAAAGGACCAACAAAAAAGAAGGGACACGGACCATGTGTCAGGGTCCGTCAAAGGGTCCATGTAGACTCGGTTTATTGGCACTTCGAAGGAAAGCAAAGGCATGGACCCCGTGCCCTGTTCTGTGTGGGGGTTCGTGTTGGCACGCAGAAATGGCATCAAGGAGAAAACAAAGGCACGAAACCCATGCCAGGGTCCGTCCACGGGTTCGTGTACCTGCGGGACAAGCCAACATCCGAAAATTCTGAACATCTTTTGTTTAACAGACTAGACTTGATTGTACAGACCATTAATCGACACCACGAAACCTTCTTAGGATACTACATCAATGACTCGAGCCTATACGATTGTCCCCAAAAAAACCACATATCCCAAATAACTAAAAAATACTTAAACAATACTTTTGACAGAATATGGTTCACACGGCTACTCGTTCTCGCAAGAGCCTAACGACGTGAAACGATACCTCAGTATACATCACAACAACATGCTAAACATACCAAGACACAGCAATGTTCACTCGTCGATCCCCAACGAAGCCTGCAACAAATAAACTTCAAGAACGCATCAATACATGATTTTCTGAAAAACGCAGTTTGAGCAGTCCCACGAAAAATGCCATAATTCAATCAATTTTTATCTAAATATTTCGAATTTACTGTCAAATCGAAGGTATCAAAAAGTTCTACAATTTTCATGTTGACCAAAAAGTCGCAATTTTTAAAAAAAACATTAAAAACGAGTTTTCAGATCTAAAAATTATCTCAAAACTGATCCAAACCATTTCCGCTCAAACGGCGAACGCGACACATGGATATTTACGCATAAACATAACACAACGCATAATATGACAAGATCGATGCAGAAATAACAGATTATACGTGCCTTTTGATAGTTAAAAATACCGTGACGAAGATACCGAAGCGGAGATGGTGCGAGGATTGATCCGGGACGAACATGGCGCTAAAATCTTGCAATAAATCACCGAAAACCTACTGGAAAAGTCGAATGGAAGGGGCGGCTGCTCTCTAGCAAGGAACCCTAGGTTTTGCTCTTTAGAAAATTTCAAAATCTGAAGGTGTGTGTTATACGGTATTTAGTGTGTGTTTGCGTGTATGAGTGATTGTGTGCCTGTGTTAGTGGTGTATTTAGGGAAATAATTTGCTTAATGATAAATTAACCATTAATTAAAAGTTAATCAAACACTAACTCACTCAATTTCCATAATTGAATTTAAAATACACATTAATTTTAAAAGTTCCAAACTCTTAAATTAGTGAATACATAAATAAGGCTTTAAAATGCTAAAACTAAATAAATTATTTGAAACGCCCCATCCTTAACTTAAAATAAAATAACACCTTTTGAAATTGCCAAAAATCATCACCGGGTCTTTTCCTCAATCCCGCCTCGAATAATCGCCTGAAACATGAGACTTGAAAAACATTTTAACGTGCATCACATAAACAAATTTAATTTAAAATAATGCATTTAAATAGATCATGCACTACTAAGACTCGTTTTAAAATTAAATAAATGTTTTAATAATTAAATAAATGCATGGGTTATACGTGTACTGAATTTGGGCACTCCAGTCTCGCCGAATATCATCGCCAGTAGGAATGCATATACGGCCTCTGAATGTCTTCAAACCATCTCTATTCATCCCAAACTCTTAATTACCTCTCTCTTCTGCTCTTGCTCTCATCTCTATCAACTGTGAATAATTGGCCTTCTCTCTACGGATCATGTCCGTCAATGTAGCCCGAATGATCAACGCTGAAAACCGAGCGATGGTTCCCGGTACCACCAAAGCTATCTCTTCTCGCTGCAAGTCTAACAACAATGGCTTCTGGATCATAGAACTCAAAGAGGAACTTGAATTACGGCTCAATGCATCTGCTACAACATTCGCCTTCCCAAGGTGGTAACTAATTGTCACATCATAATCTTTGACAAGTTCTAACCACCGTCTCTGTCGCATATTGAGTTCTTTCTGAGAAAACAAATACCTTAAACTCTTCTGGTCCGTGAAAATTTCACACTTTTCGTCATATAAATAGAGTCTCCAAATTTTCAGGGCGAATACCACAGCTGCCAGTTCTATATCATGCGTAGGGTATTTTTTTCTCGTGGTCTTTCAATTGACGAGAAACATAAGCTATAAAATTTCCACGTTGCATCAGCATTGCACCAAGGCCCTTCTTCGACGCATCGGTATAAACAACAAAATCTTCTGTACCACTGGGTAGTGCAAGTACCGAAGCTGTCGTCAACTTATCTTTCAACTCCTGGAATCCCCAATGGCATTCATTGGACCACTCAAACTTCATAGTCTTCCTCGTCAGATTGGTTAACGGCAGAGAAATCTTCGAAAAGTCTGAAATAAAACGACAATAATAACCCGCCAAACCAAGAAAACTGCGTACCTCTGATACAGTAGTAGGGATAGGCCACTTCTGTATCGCCTCGATTTTTGCTGGATCAACAGCTAAACCATCCTTCGAGAGAACATGGCCTAAGAAAGAAATCTGCTCCAACCAGAACTCACATTTCTTCAACTTAGCATATAGCCTTTTCTCTCTCAACAAGTGAAGAACAACTCTGAGGTGCTCTGCATGAAGCTCTCTGGTCTTGGAATAAATTAATATATCATCGATGAAAACAGTGACAAAGCTATCCAAATACGGCTTGAACACCCGGTTCATAAGATCCATGAAGACTGAAGGAGCATTAGTCAGACCAAACGACATAACAAGAAATTCGTAATGACCATACCTGGTCTGAAACGCCGTCTTAGGGATATCAGACTCCCTAACTTTCAGATCAATCTTCGAAAACACTGTAGCCCCCTGTAGTTGGTCAAAAAGGTCGTCTATCCGTGGCAACGGATATTTATTCTTAATCGTCACTTTGTTGATTTCTCTATAATCAATGCACAGCCGCAAAGCCCCGTCTTTCTTTTTGACAAAAAAACCGGAGCTACCCAAGGCGAAGAACTCGGCCGAATAAAAACTTTATCTAATAATTCCTGCAACTGCGTCTTCAGTTCTTTCATCTCTGTCGGGCCCTGTACGGAGCTTTGGAAATAGGAACCGTCCCTGGAACTAGATCGATCACAAACTCTACATCTCTGTCCGACGGTAAACCCGGCACATAATCCTCAACTACATCAGGGAAATCTCTCAAAACATTAATATCATCAATATTCAACTTCACAATTCTATCCGTATCAACAATTGAAGCAAAAAGCCCATCACAACCTCTAAACAACAACATCTTAGACTCAAGACACCAAATAAAAGGGAGGACCAGCGAATACCTGCACTGGCGAGCATACCTTCCTTATTTTCATCATCTGCAAATTTCACCGTCTTGGCAACACAATCAACCACTGCATGGTATGTTGATAGCCAATCCATGACAAGTATGATATCAAACGCAACCATCGGAATAACAATCAAATCGGCATAAACCACTCGCTCATCTATTTGAACAGAACACGCATACATAATAGAAGTCGGGCACAATAAATCCCCAGAAAGCAATACAACATTAAACTGGAGGGGAAGAACAGAAGGAACTAAACCGAAAGATCTCAAAAATAGTTCAGACATAAAAGAATGAGTAGCACCTGTATCAATCAATGTCGTAGCTACTCTTCCTGAAATTAAGATAGTGCTAGAGATCACAGAAGAATCAGGGTTTACACCTTCCTTCTTCATGGTGAAGATGCGACCTTGCACCTTCTCTTTACTCGATCCTCTCGGACATTCCTTGGCAATATGGCCTACAGTACCAGATCGGTAACACGTATGAGTACCAAATCTGCACTCTCCTCTATGATGCCTACTGCACTTGGGACACAACGGCTTCTCTGGATCCTATGGAACTGTCGGTGCTTTAGAACTTGGCTCTAACTTGTCTTTCCCCTTATAACTGCCCTGTCCTCTTTGTCTCGAACCTTGACCTCTTTGAGCAATAGTCTGCTGCCTCGCCTGTCTCTCTCTAGCAATATCCTTCTCATATTGCTCGGCTAACAATGCTTTAGCCACAATCTCTTTAAATGTCACCGCCTTAGACATATTGATGTCCCTCCTGATCTCTGCTCGAGTCCTCTAATAACATGAGCACCCTTGTCTTTGTCATTTGAGGCAATATATGGGGCAAACAAACAGCCTTCCTCAAACTTCAAGATGTACTCGTCAACATTCATACTTCCCTGTCTAAGCTCTATAAACTCAGTCACCTTCCGAGCTCGAAGTGCATCCGGGAAATACTTGTCGTAGAAAAGATCCGTGAAATCTTGCCACTTTAATGCCGGAACATCAACACCTAACTTGGTAGCATTGCACCAAATACGTGCAGCTTTGACTAGCATGAATACTTCACAAACAACTCTGTCCTTATCTTCATACTTGAGATGATCAAATATCGCCTCAAGTGCTTTAATCCACTCTACAACCACCAATGGATCAGTGCTTCCTGCAAACTCAGGCGGATCCATCCTCTTAAAAGCAGTAAAGGTCTCATCAGTCTCGACTGCTTGAACCACTTGGTATCTTCCTTGGCCTCTACCTTGACCTGAACCTTGCAAACGAAGCAACTGTTGAATATATTCAATATGAACCTTGGCTTGCTCTTTCAGTAATTTGCCGAACTCATCGACAACTCTTGATGGGGAGCTATCATCACCCTCTGAAGCTTTTCTCTTAGGAGACATTAAATCCTACAATGTGCTTACATAATACATATCAACCAATAGCAATAAATAGATGTAGAATAAGACATACCCGGACCGTTGAAAGTAGACGAAGTCATATGTATTGGTCCGAAGAACGTTGCTCTAATACCACTAAATGCAACGCCCTTGACCGATTTCATAAAATAACAGCGGAATTTAAAAATATTATACTTAAAGGAAAGAAGGATTTAAAATTTTCTTGACATAAATACATTTTCACTATATATATATATATATATATATATATATATATATATATATATATATATATATAATCAAAAGTATATACATGATCAAATAAGTGTTGTATCAAAATAAAAAATATCAATTTGATCATGACCAAAATGCTAACAAAATATCTTCTTCCTTCAATCTCTTGTATATATGACTTCGGCACCAATCAAAGTCCTGGCTCGTCACTCTTATCTGCATCACATGAAATAACTGAACGAGTATAAAACTCAGCAAGTGGAACTCTTACATAGCAATCTACATATATCATACTCTGTAAAACATGACGTTGAAATCATTAAATACCATTTAACTCTTGAAACATAGAATAACATAGTAAAACATAATCATAACGATTATATTTCTCTTTTCTCTTGTGGATTGATATCTAAATAGTATCTCTGTCTCTATACCTATATCCCATCGATATAAATCGATTACTCTGTCAGGATATAAGCCTATGGTCGTTGATTAACTAGTTGCATGCAATCTCTGACTATCCATTTATCAATCCAATAAATCATGTGAACTCTCTCTTAGGCATTAAAACAAACATTTTGAATACTCTTATCTTTTGCATTCCCTTTTATATAATTGAGACATATAGAAGCCTCTAATATACAAAAAAGTATAGTTACACATAACATGAATCAAATGGAAGGGACTAACATAGTAAAACCATTGAAATACAATACATATACTTTCATGTGAGCACAAGGAATGAATTCCACTTACAACCAATAGAAAGCTTGATTCTAATCTCTTGGTAGAAATCCTACAACAATAAACCATGAATTGAACCATCAACAACTTAATAATCCAACAACCATATCATAAAACCCATAAAACCAACACAATCAAACATTCCATAATTTCCCCCAACACCATAATCCAAAAATAACTAAAACCACAAGCTTACCTTAGATCTTTAAACCCAAAATGATCTTGCTCTCACTTCAATAACCCAACAAGAAGCTTGAATCAAAGGAATAAAAGAAAGGAATGAGAACCCTAGCTTCCCCTTGAGCTGAAGAATCGAGAAGATGGAGGAGAATGAGGGAAAATGAGGCAAACTCTTGTATTTAATCACTTAAACTCCAAAACACGATTTTACTGTTCATGCACCACGGGTGAGCTAGCCCTTGGACCGCAGCTGCGCTACGCATACTGTACCACATCCAAAAATCCCAAAGAAATGACTGCGGGTGCGCTGCCTCTTCGACCGCGGGTGCGGTATCGCTTCTGCCCAACCACCGCGGGTGAGATGTCTTTTTCAGTGCGGGTGCAGCGTTCCTACTATCCTATCACCGCAGGTGCGGCAGCTTTCCCTCCTCTGTAGCCAACAATAAACTTTGCAACTAAAAATCGAATCGCAACGTTGCTTCTCCTCATATTTTGGCAACTCTCTCCACAAGAAAGTTGAACCTCTATGTCTTATCTAACCACTCCAATTAGCCTCATACCAATTGGCTCAACATACAATTTATCATGAATTTAATTGTAAAGACGCTACAATATAACAACACATCATCTATAATCAACAATACTATAAACCATAAATCGCAAATCTTAATCATCAAAACTATACTTAAACTTCACCAAGGAATCAATAAACATAAGTAATCTTAAAATGTACCATTCACCAAGCTTGGATATTACACATTGACATTCCTAGTACTTTATGTTGATGACATACTAATCATTGGGAATGATGTAGAGATTTTACAGTCAACTAAAATATGGTTAGCTAGAAAATTCTACATGAAGGATATGGGTGAAGCATCATATGTATTGGGAATACAGACCTACAGGGATAGATCAAAGAAGATGCTAGGGCTTACCCAATCCACTTATATTGATACCATACTGAGGAGATTCTCTATGGAGGAGTCCAAGAGAGGATATCTACCAATGTGTCATGGTACGAGTCTATCCAAGTCTATGTGCCCTAAGACTGATGATGACATAAAATCCATGACCCGCATTCCATATGCATCTATTATTGGTAGTATCATGTATGGTATGATATATACTTGACTTGATATTTGTTTTGCACTAAGTGTTGCAAACATATATCAGTCGAATCTCGGTCCACTGCATTGGAAAGCCGTGAAGGATATTCTTAAGTACTTGAGAAGAACTAAGAATTTTTTCACTGTCTATGGGAATGGAGAATTAAAATTGGAAAGATATAATGATTATAGTTTCCAACCAGATGTGGATGATTCGAAATCAACCTCTGGATTTGTATTCAAGCTCAATGGAGAATTAAAATTGGAAAGATAAACTGGTAGCGTAATCTAATGGATGCATCATCATAACATTGTTGCGTAGAGAAGGACGTAGACCATCTATAAAGTGCCTAAGCTTTTCTGCAGGATCTCTCGCAATAAAGGGTACAAAGTGACAACCCCTATCAAACTTCTTCACAAAGTCGGCAACAGACAAGTCTTCCTGTCGGAGGCTCATAAACTCCCTCTTTATTCGGCCTCTAACATCCGCAGTAAAATAATTCTCATAGAAAACTTCTTTGAATTGTGGCCAAGTGATAGTAGCAAGGTTAACACCATGCTCGACTCCTTCCCACCATAGTGAAGCATCATCCCTAAGCAGGTAAGTGGTACACCTCACACGGTCAGCATCTCCCATATTCAGATAACGGAAGTGTACCTCAAGAGAGTGGATCCAGCTCTCGGCAGCAAATGGATCAGTGGTGCCAGAAAATTCCTTTGGCCCCAGCCTCCGGAACTGATCATAAATATCCTGCGGTGGTCTAGGAGCTTGCTGTTGCTGCTGTAACTGCTGTAACTGTAACTGTAACTGCTGTTGTTGCTGTAACTGTTGCTCGAATAAACGAGCCATCCCCTCAAGAGCACGAGTAGCAGCATCTGGTGGTGGTGGTGGTGGTCCATTCCCATGGTTGTTTTCTTGACGGTTAACATTGTTCTCCTCTTGGTTTTCAAAGATAGGGGCACGTCGAGGAGGCATTTTATCTGAACGTTTTCCAAATTTTTAACGTAACCAACATGCATTTAAATCTACGTTCGCTAATCATGTGAAAATTCATAACATAAATGGCAATTTAAGCATGCAGAGCAAAATACTTGAAATACTAGTAAACATGTAGCATAATCGTGGTATTCATAACGTCGTGCAGGTAATATCATAAAATCACATAAATCATGTAAGACTTACAACTTTGAGGCTTGACGACTGACCTTCCCGGCGCTGATGGTGGCACAACCCTTTACAGGACCTTTGCTCTGATACCAACTGAAACGTCTCGTGTTCTTCTGTCTAAAATGTACTAGAAATTTTTTTTTTAAAAATTCGGCCAACTCAAATAATACATGAAAATATTTTGCATTTATTAGAATAAACCTCAATCAACTAGTATTTAAAAATTCGAGTGAAATTGTCGTAAAGTAAAATCGTCTACTGTTTTACCAAGCCTAAAAAGCAATAAGTTTGAAAAGTATAGCCCATACTAAACCTCTCAAAAATCTCTCAAAAGAATAAATAAAAATCGTAAAAATCTTTCACTTAAATCATAAAGCATAATGCGGAAATGTAGCGCTGGTTCTCGAGTTGTGTACACCTTCAGTCCAGTAGTATCACCCATCAAGACCTCCCCCAATACCACCTGCATCCATCAAACCTAGTGAGTCTAAAGACTCAACACACCAAATCTTTGTAACAAATAATACATAATAAAACCACATGCAAAAGTTAAAATACTTTTACGAAAAATAACATTTCCGTGATATGCATAACATGAACCTCACCTTTACCTTTTTCCTCAATCATAACATGACATAATCTTTTCATGATCATAAACATTATCTTTTCCTTTATTGATTCAGATCGTTAATTGTGACTTTCCTCAATCCTCAAAAGTCGGTGGTACCATCTACATGAAACCACAGTACTGGGCGGCGGGGACATCAGCGACACAGGATCGTCAACTGAGCCTTGGCCTATCCTCAATCATAACCTCATATCCTCAAATCCTCTTAGTCACAATTACTTCACTTTCATCAAGGTTTTCATCACTTTATCAAATCATACATAAATATATTTTCTTTTGAAACCAAGCATGCACCATGTATTTTAAATGTCAACTTAAATCATGAAATTTCATGGACATTTAAAATAAATCATAAATAAATCCTGAACATTTCATAAACATGTACAAATGATCATGATATCATAAAAACAGCATTTAGGGCACTGCCATGACCATTAAAATTTTTTAGGTGCAAAAAGACCGTTTTACCCCTAATCGTGACATTTTACGTTTCTGACTTTTTTTTTGATTTCTTGACTCTAACATGTCCCAAATAATTATTTAAGCTTAAATTAAATTTTCCATAATTTTATTAAGCTTAAAAATCATACTTTTTTGTTTATCTTTAATTAACTGTTTTGACAGTGTTTTAAATCCCGAAAATTCTCAAACATTAATATAAAATTTCTAAATTCAAAATTTAGTCTTTTTATATTGTTTTAGCTTTTATGAACCACGACTCGACCCCCATGAACCATTTTCTTTTAAATTTTCTTTATTTAAGGCCCCTCATTAACACCTAAACTTCAACCCCGAGCCAACTTCCGATTTTCACGAGTTACCCCCGAGCCATGTTGGTCCAAAACTTGCCCAACATCTTAAATTACCCTACTGGACCCTCAAACCGCTAGAAAACTTTACCCAAAGCCAAAAACGTGAACCCCCAACCTGCTGCTTAAACTGGCCGAGAGTCACACATTGCATGGTCTCCATGTTGTGATCGTGTGAATCCAGCCGACGCTCTACCAACCGAACACAAGCCATGGACGCTTACTTAGGACCCTAGTGTACCTTCCTAGCCCAGCCCGTGCCCCACGCAACGAGCCTCCATCGCCTGAAAGTGGCACGAACCCTGCACAAATCTGTGCAGGGTTCTCGGGTGCAGCTAGGACTCTTCCCGAGCCCTTGGTTCGAGTCCTAGCATGGCTAGGACTCTCATCCTGACTCTTGACAACCTCTGGCTGTGTCCTGGCCCAAGCCAAGTCCAAGTCTCACCCTAAAACCCTGAACCCGATCGCTTAACCCCATGACAGCAGCCTTCGAACTTTTGTTTCCTTGTTTCTTATGGGTTTCTGCCGATTGTGGGTGCATGTGTGTGGCTTTATTCTCCTTGAAAACTTTACCTAAACATCATATAACATCATGGCAGTCCCTAAACACAAACAAGGCATGAATTGGTACATAAAAATCGTTAGTTAATAGCATGTACATGAGAAAACCGAAAATCTGAACATAAAACTTCAAGTTCTTCGTGCATACGTTAATTAAATCGATAATATGATGTAATGGATGAGAAAAGGAAGATTTAGGCGTGCCTTTGCGTTATATACGCACGAAATACCGATGGCGACGAAGAACGGAGAGAACCGAGGCTAGCTTCCCTTAAAAGTTTCGAAGAAAATTGCTTCCCAAGGCTTGAGCAAGTGCTGCGACTGCTGCTGCGCCGAGGGGAGGTTTTCTGTTTCTGATAAACTTGAGCGGCGTGAGTTTTAGTGTCTAGCTTAGGGTTTTTGTGTGTTTTATATGCTAATTAATTTATTAAGTAAACTTAAGGCCTAATTAGATCCTAATTAAGCCCACTAGTGCTAGCTAGGATTTAAATAAACTTTAAAAAATGTTTTCATAACAATAATTAGTGAATCAGATAGCCGGATTGTTTAGAAGCTCGTATTTTGGTTGAAAATCCAACACCGATAAAATTAGTCCCGGCGTATAAAATCACCTCAAAATTCCATGTTTTCAAAAATATGAGAAAACCATCATCCCTATATTAAATAATTAAAATTAATTATTCAATAAAACATTTTCACAATTTTTAGCCCTTGGTCTCCGTTCCTCGATCGTCACTTGCACGCCCTTTGAAAAAAATACAATTTCATGCAGAATGACAATAAAATCGTAATAAGCATGTATGTCACATAATTTAATAGCAATTAAAATAAATTACTCATTTTTTTTCATATTTCCTAGATTTGCATGCAGTTGGATTACGTCGTCTTAATTTTGGACCTTACAGGTGCTACTACTTAAATAATAATTCACCCAAGTGTAGGTTGTCTGCAAGTAATATATTTCGTAAGTACGAGATCGATCCACAGAGAGGTTATTTTGAGTTTAAATTTATTAATTTATAGATTACCAAATGCAAGACTGAAGTTTACAAATTATAAATATTGTCAAGGCTTGAGGATTTATTCTTGGTTTATATAATATTGTTTAAGTAAAACAAAAGAAACCACCATAAATAATGGTTCCAAGAAAATTAAAAACATACATAATATAATATAGTTCCCACTATAGAAAATACCGAATTAACCGATATTTTATATATGGTACTTATGATTATATTATAACTATATAAATAAATAATTGCATAAAGTAAATGTTAGATTAAATCATTATATTTCATTTAGAACAACCGGCAGAGCCATGCTATTGCCTAAATGAAATATATTGATTTAATAAGTTAATTGCAGTAAAGTAAAAGTTAGTTGCGATAAAGTAAATGTTAGTTGCGGAAAAGTAAAAGTTAATTGCAGTAAAGTAAAAGTTAGATGCGAAAAATAAAAGTTAGTTGCGATAAAGTAAATGTTAGATTGTTAGATGTTAGTATTAAATCATAATATTTCATTTAAAACAACCGGCAGAGCCACGCTATCGTCTAAATGAAATATTATGATATTATTATATAAATATATATATCTATATATATAATAATAAGTGATGAAATATTTATTGTATCAAAATTAAACAACAAATCAAGATAACCACTTTAATGGTATCAAGCATTTGATGTAAATTGATAACAACAAATAATTCATTTTTATACCTACAATAAAAATAAGTTAGCTAAATGAAAAGAAATAAAGAAAGAATATACAAAATATAAACAATCTTACTTCACCAAGAATGCATCCTCTTCACCTTGACATAATAGATTTAGCTTGCCATAAGTTTACTTTTGATCAATACTAAAATATCACTCATAGTTGAGAACATGAAAGAAAATATATTGGAACTTAGAACTTTGATACACACTCACACTATATTTTACAATGAAATAGAATGATTCTCAAGCTAGCACAAAGCCTCTATTTATAGGCCAAATGAGAGAAAGGGTCAAAAATTCTATTAATGCCATGTAGTTGTAATAGTATTCTTTGTCTCCTCAACTCCAATTCCATGTCCCTTCTTTCAATGCCTTGTTCCACGACTTTTCTCACCACTTTGACTCTGATTAAGGCCACAAACATGTGGGGAATTTTGTGTAGATGAGTTTGGCCACTTGATTCACCTCATTTGGATACATATTGAAATAGTTATGAATTTTTTACTAAATGATGGTCATAGTAAAAGTAAATGTGTCCTCCTTTTGATCTTTGCACAATTTGATCATCTTAATGAGCTTTTTAGGCAATCATGTCTTCTGCAAAGTTGTAGATAACTTCTCAAGAATTCCAACCATGTTTGAGTCACCTCCATTTGAATTTTCGAGCTTGAGTTATCATTATTTTACCAACACGTAAAAAAACCTGAAAATAAAACAAATTTAGTAAGACATTTAAATATAAACAAACAATACTAAAATAACATAATTTATAATTTTAATGAAACTTAAAATTTTAAAATACAGGTTTTAACATATAATAAATTATTAATTTTAAGTTTCATCACACCCCCACACTATCTTATTACTAGTCCCTTAGTAATAAAATTTGTCGGAAAGTCACAACCTAGATTCTTTATTCCTTTTATATATTCAAATACAAACATATTTGTTACGCCTTAAACGCATACAAATCTCGAGGATGAGATTAATGTTTTTAATGCTGTAACATATCCCAAAGTTTTTGTTTTGATGATACCAAAACTTGGATTAAAAATGTACTAATGTTTTATATTGAGGCATGCAGGAAATTAAGAACAAGGTTACGTTCGGAAGATCCGAAATTTGGTTCGGACGTTCCGAAATTGTGCAAATCAGCTGCGAGGAGCAAGTTCGGACGGTCCGAAGACGTGATCGGACGTTCCGAACACAAGAAATCAAATCGCTTCAATCCGGAGACAAATTGATCTGACTGTTGATTGAGTAGATTTCGGACGCTACGATGGACATGATCGGAAGCTACGAAGTGTTGAAGATTTCAAATCTCCGGAAACGCGGGAATGTTCGGACGGTACGAACTGGAGTTCGGACCTTCCGAAGCTGTTCATACACTGTCTGAAAGAATTGTTCGGAAGAAACGGAGTTTGATCGGTCCCTCCGAAGCATATGTTCGGACCCTACGAAGTCAAGATCGGAAGATCCGAAGTCATTCCAGAATTACGCAAATTGATTTCAATCACATCGGACGTTCCGAAGTATAAACAGAAGATCCGAACCTTGGCGTCCAAGACTAGTATAAATAGGCCTTTGAGGATGCATTCTCAATCATCCCACTCCACTCTCTCTTGTCTCTTACAAAGCTTTTTACTATCTCTTGTGTGCGTTGATTAAAAGAATTGTAATATCAAAAGAGTTGTACAAAAAGAGTGAAAGTAATACTCTCGAGTGAGTTGTAAAGTTCGTGGCTATCCTTGGAGCCCTCAAGGCCAAGTAGACGCATCGAGGCGTGGTTGTAAAAGCTAGCTTGGAGCTCCTAAAGCCAAGTCGTTATAGTGATACCTCGATCCTCATCGAGAAGGGGAGACGTAGACGATTCTTCGTCGAACTTCCATAAACATCTCTATCCCTCTTTACTTTACGCATTTACTTTACTACGCATTTATTTTACGCACTTACTTTACGCATTCATTTTATTTGTGATTGTCCCTCAAGTCTTCCGCTTGCAATTTTTGCAAACTCGTTTTAAAAACGCTAAAGGGCCTTAAAGAACCTATTCACCCCCCCCCCCCCCTTAGGTTCTTCAAGTGGTATCAGAGCCAGATTTTTCAAAATCTTTTAAATGGCCAATCTAGCAAGCGAGTATGCCCAAGGACAATCCACAAATCGTCCCCCTCTTTTCAATGGTACCAATTACGGATATTGGAAGAATAGAATATCTCTATACATCCAATCCGTCGATTACGACCTTTGGAAAATAACGGTGAAAGGTCCCTATATCCCCATGAAAACGGTGGATGATAAGGAAATTCCTAAGGGAATGGATGACCTCACCAAGGACGATATGAAACTTATCTCTCAAAATGCTAAAGCTATGAATATTCTTCATTGTTCCCTAGATATGAATGAATACAACCGAATCTCGGCTTGCACCTCCGCCAAAGAGATTTGGGACAAATTGGAGATTTGCCACGAGGGAACCAATCAAGTCAAAGAAACGAAGATAGATCTTCTCCAACTCAAGTACGAGACCTTTGAGATGGAACCCAAGGAGGATATCGACACCATGTTCCGGCGGCTCACCCAAATCATCAATGAGCTTGCCCAACTTGGTGAGAACTACCCAACTAAACAAGTGTGGAGGAGAGCCCTTCGAGCACTACCGGCGGAATGGGATGCAAAGCGCACGGCTATCATTGAATCCAACAAGGGAGATGCGGCATCCTACGACCTTGATCAACTTCATGGGACCCTAAAGACCCATGAACTTGAAGTATCTACCCGAAAGGAGACAAAGAAAGATGACGACAAAGTAAAGGCGAAAGGGATCGCCTTGACCAGTCAACTTGAAGATAGCGACGATGAAGAAATGGCACTCCTCACTAGAAAGTTCAAAAGATTCATGCGGAGTTCCAACTTCAACAAGAAGGACAAAAAGATTGAGAAGGAAGTGACCTGCTACAACTGTCAACAAAAGGGTCACTATGCAAACGAGTGTCCCTCCAAGAAGAAGGCCGGCAAAGACAAGAAGAAGGCCCTTCTAGCCACGTGGAGCGACAGCGACAACGAAGAGGAGTCTACCCTATGCTTCATGGCGAAGGAAGATCATCTGACCGACTCGGATGACGACGAGGTACCCTCTTACGATGAATTACTCTCCGCTTACACTAGTATGTACAATAAGGCTAAGTCACTTAGAAATGAGAATAAGCAACTTAAAACTGAACTAGAAGCTAGGATGCATGACAACACTAAGCTCAAGACAAACCTAAGAGAATTAGAGAAAGCCTTCAACAAGTTCAATGTGAGTAGCGGTAAACTAGAAAACCTCTTGAGCATGCAAAGGTGTAACTTCGACAAAGGAGGTCTAGGATATGAAAAGAAATCAGTCAACTTCGCTAGTCTTATCGCAAAGGCAAAACCAAGAACACCACCAACATGCACTTACTGTTGTAAGATAGGCCACATAAGACCTAAATGCAAGAAACTTAAACACCAACACAACAAGAATAGTTATTGGAAATGGATCCCCAAATCCCCAACTACTACTAACCTCAAAGGACCCAAAGAAACGGGTACCAACTATCAAACTGTATCTCAATCTTGTAGGGACAAAGGAGAGACAAGTCATCGAGCACTTGGTATCTTGACAGTGGATGCTCTCGACACATGACGGGAGAAAAGAAGCTGCTACAATCCATTCGACCAAAAGAAAAGGGATCGGTGACCTTTGGAGACAACAGCAAAGGGATCATAGAAGGCATCGGCTCAATAGGTATATCTAACTCTACTATTATTGATGATGTACTTCTTGTGAAAGGACTTAAACATAACCTCCTAAGCATTAGTCAATTGTGCGATAGGGGTTATGAAGTCAAATTCACACCACACGATTGCACTGTATCACTCACAACTGACAAATCCATTAGTTTCAAAGGTTATAGAAGTGAAAATGTTTACAAGGTCGATTTAAAGATTTCATCTTTTTCAAAAATAAAAAGCCTTGTAACATTAAATGTTGATGACAACATTCTTTGGCATAGACGACTTGGTCATGTTGGGATGAGCACCATAGAAAAACTTTTAAAACTTGACCTAGTTTCCGGAATGCCAAAGCTGAATTTAAAATTAGATTCTTTTTGTGATGCTTGTCAACTTGGTAAACACACAAAGGAATCTTTCAAAAATAAAACTTTTGTATCCACTTCTATGCCCCTTGAATTACTTCACCTAGATTTATGTGGTCCCTCGAGGACAACTAGTCTAGGAGGTAAATCCTATGCTTTTGTCATTGTGGATGATTTTTCACGTTTTACTTGGACATTGTTTTTAGCCCACAAAAGTGATGCCTTTGATCATTTCAAAATTTTTGTCAAAAAGGTTGAAAATGAGAAAAATCTGTTGATCAAACAAATCCGTAGTGACCACGGAACGGAATTTCAAAATGAAAATTTTTCAATTTTTTGTCAAAGCAAAGGCATTGGTCACAACTTTTCTTGTCCTAGAACTCCTCAACAAAACGGTGTCGTTGAGAGGAAGAATAGGACCCTAGTAGAGATTGCAAGGACCATGCTATGTGAGCATTCTCTACCAAAATATTTTTGGGCTGAAGCGATGAGTTCTGCTTGTTACATCATCAATCGCGTATCAATAAGGCCAATTCTCAAGAAAACTCCATACGAACTATGGAGAGGGAGAAAGCCTAACATTTCTTACTTCCGCGCTTTTGGATCAAAATGCTTCATCCACAACAATGGTAAGGACAACCTGGGTAAGTTCGATGCTAAATCGGACAAAGGTATCTTTCTTGGTTACTCTACTTCTAGCAAAGCATATAGAGTCTTTAATAAACGCACTTTACTAGTTGAAGAATCTATTCATGTCATATTTGATGAAACTAACCCTTGCTTGCCTAGACCTGTTGTTTCTGATGATGATGATATAGATATCCTTGGCGAAAAGTTGGAGTCCACAAGCCTAGAGGATGTTCCTAAAGATCAAGAGAACGCACCTCTTCCGAAGGAGTGGACTACGCACAAGGATCATCCCATGGACCTCATCATTGGTAGCCCATCGAAGGGAGTATCTACTCGCTCTTCTAATATGTGCAATTATCTTGCTTTTCTTTCTCACATAGAGCCTAAGAACATAGAAGAAGCTTTACTTGATGATTCTTGGATTATTGCTATGCAAGATGAACTAAATGAATTTAGAAGGAATAAAGTTTGGAATCTTGTACCTAGACCCACTGATAGACCTGTCATAGGAACTAAATGGGTATTTAGGAACAAGTTAGATGAGCATGGTACAATCACTAGAAATAAAGCTAGGCTAGTAGCTAAAGGATATAGTCAAGAAGAGGGAATTGATTATGATGAGACTTATGCCCCTGTTGCTAGACTAGAATCCATTCGCATGCTACTTGCTTTTGCTTGCTCTAGAGACTTTAAATTGTTTCAAATGGATGTTAAAAGTGCTTTTCTTAATGGTGATTTGAAAGAAGAAGTGTATGTTGAGCAACCTGTTGGTTTTGAAGATGTGCACTTATCTGATTATGTGTATAAACTTGATAAGGCTTTGTATGGTTTGAAACAAGCTCCTAGAGCTTGGTATGAGAAATTGTCTACTTTCTTGCTGTCTAACGGTTTTTGTAGGGGTAAAGTTGATATTACCTTGTTTACCTTGACTAAAGATAATGATTTGCTGATAGTACAAATATATGTAGATGATATTATTTTTGGTGCTACTAATGAACACTTGTGTAGAGATTTTTCTAAGCTTATGCAGGATCACTTTGAGATGAGCATGATGGGCGAGCTCAACTACTTCCTTGGTCTCCAAATCAAGCAATGCAAGGATGGTTTCTTTGTCAACCAAGGGAAGTACATCAAGGATATGCTCAAAAAGTTTGGGATGGAGTCTTCCAAAGCCTCATCCACACCTATGAGCACGACAGTCAGACTCGACAAAGATGAGGGAGGTAAACCTGTTGACCAAAAATTATTTCGTAGCATGATTGGCTCCCTACTCTATGCGACTGCTAGTAGACCTGACATTATGTTTAGTGTTTGCTTGTGTGCACGATTTCAATCATGTCCAAAGGAATCACACTTATTCGCCTTAAAACGCATTTTCAAATATCTTTCAAATACTCCAAATCTCGGAGTATGGTATTCTAAGAACTCATTTTTCGATTTAAAAGCTTACTGTGGTGCCGACTTTGGAGGATATAAGGTGGATAGAAAGAGCACTAGTGGTACTTGTTTCTTTTTGGGAAATTGCTTGGTGTCATGGTTTTCTAAAAAGCAAAACTGTGTTGCACTTTCAACGACCGAGGCCGAGTATATGGCTGCCGGTAGTTGTTGTGCACAAATTCTTTGGATGAAGTATCAATTACTCGACTATGGTGTTACTTTTTCAAAAATTCCAATCTTTTGTGATAATACAAGCACCATATGTCTAACAAAGAATCCAGTTCAACATTCTCGTACTAAACATATTGACATTCGACATCATTTTATTCGTGATCACATTGAGCAAAATGATGTTGAACTTCACTATGTTGACACCAAGAATCAAATTGCTGATATTTTTACAAAACCACTAGATGAATCTACTTTTACTCGTTTGCGTGGTGAACTTGGCATGATTGAGTTGTAAACATTAGTCAAATACTCTCGTACATATTTGTTAAATTGAGGGGGAGTATTATTAATGTGAGCATTATAATGTCGGATAATACAAATTAATTGTATTTATCCATAATTATGGCTCAACATTCATTTATGTGCTAAATATTTTAAATTTTAGGTGTTCCTCATCTTGGCTACTTCGGAATCACCGTTCCTATTCGGATGCTTCGTTTCACTTCGGATCCACCGAACGTGTTCGGATCGTCCGACCCTGACCATAGGTTCCAGAACCTCCGATTCACTCTTCGGACCATCCGAACACACATCGGATCGTCTGAACCTCCTTCCGATGTCATTTAATGTTCGCGCCTTCCCCATGCCTGATTGTCAGACTTCGGACCCTCCGTTTACTCATCGTAGCCTCCGTTCTAGGATCGGATTGTCGGATTGTTAATCGGATCGTCCGAACGTCTTGCCAGATAACCGTTCCGTTCACATTCCGGACCTTCCGAACTCATGTTCGGACCGTCCGAACATGGACTATAAATAGGCGTTCGGATCCTCTGATTCATTTGCTAATTCAGATCCTTCTTTCTTTCCCCACACAAAACACTCACTTCTCACTATGCCTCCGCGCCGTAACGCAGCTGGTCGAAATGTTCGCCCTCGTCACGGTGCCTTTCACCATGATCTTACCCAACCACCCAACCCTCGTCCTATCCCACCTGAATTCGAAACCCGTAACATTCTGCCTGGTCGTACCCTTCACACCGAATACCTTCGTGCGAATTCCTTTACATTGATTACTCTTATTGAGTCTCAACGTTGGGGAAACTTTTTCCTACCTTCCGTATCCGATCTCATCTACCCCTCTCTCATGCATCAGTTCTATGCGAACTTTTCCTTAGTTCTTGGTGGTGATGACACTCGTGTTGTTACCATTGTTCAGGGTCGGTTCATTTCTTTTTCTACCGCCGACCTCTCTACTTGGTTCGATCTTCCTCGAGACGGACCGAGTGAGTTCTTTTCTCAGTCTTGGACTGAGAATGACCCCACTTTTGATCGAGTCACTGCCTTGACCACCATCTTCGGTCGTCCGCCTACTCCTGCCGATGACCGTCCTCATGCGAAGGACCTTACTCCTCAGCTTCAGCTTGTTCTGAAGCTTATCACTTCTTCCATTGTTCCTCGCAGTGGAGACCTCTCCACTTGCAAGTATCTCGATCTGTACATTCTCTATTACTTAGTCTCCCAGCGTCCTTTTAACCTTCCCCGTTTTCTTATGTACGCCATGCAGTACGCGGCTACTTCTACTCGCGTCTCTTTTCCGTTTGGCCGGTTCATTAACCGGATTCTAGCCCATTTTGACATTGACTTTGTAGATGAAGAATCCGTGTCTATTTCTCCCCGCGAGACTATCGACCATGATACCGTTGTTAAGATGGGACTCTCTTGGAATCCCGTCTTATCCTCTTGGGTCGTTGACAAGGATCGCATCTTTGCGTCCTATCGTCCGACCGAACACTTTCATGTTCCCTTCGGTCTTCTTCCTCCTCACGTTCAGACGAGAGGATTTCCTGCTGGTCCTCCTACTACGGGTACCACTCCTACCCCTTCGTCTGATATTCCCTCTTCATCCCAGCAGCGTCGTCCCGATCCCATTAGCACTCCTTTGATGACCATGGATGACCTTCCTCATGGCTTCACCCCGCCTGCTCCCTCTGGACCCTACGATCGGATTTTCGAGTATCTCGAGCGATTGGAGACTCGTTTCGACACTCGTTTCTCTCTTTTAGAGTCTACCTTAGAGCGCCATCATACTGAGACTTCCTCGCGTCTTGATTCCATCGAGGCTGAGATGAGGAGCCATAGAGAGTCGCGGGATGCGGATTCTTAGATTATGTTTTTGTTATTTTTGTTTATTTTATCTTTATGCATCATTGTATAAAAGACTTGCATTTATTAATGGATATATTACCTGTTTATTTGTCTCTCTTTATGTTTATGTCTTTTTGATTATCGCAAAAAGGGGGAGAATTTATTTGGTTAAAATTGCTATTAAATGGTTATTAAATAAATTCGCCTTAATTCAACCTCTTAGACTTGTTATTTGATTAAGGGGGAGTTATTTAATAACCATTTAGATTATGTTGATTATTGTTTCTCAATTTTTAACCAAGTTTTGTGATCATCAAAAAGGGTGAGATTGTTACGCCTTAAACGCATACAAATCTCGAGGATGAGATTAATGTTTTTAATGCTGTAACATATCCCAAAGTTTTTGTTTTGATGATACCAAAACTTGGATTAAAAATGTACTAATGTTTTATATTGAGGCATGCAGGAAATTAAGAACAAGGTTACGTTCGGAAGATCCGAAATTTGGTTCGGACGTTCCGAAATTGTGCAAATCAGCTGCGAGGAGCAAGTTCGGACGGTCCGAAGACGTGATCGGACGTTCCGAACACAAGAAATCAAATCGCTTCAATCCGGAGACAAATTGATCTGACTGTTGATTGAGTAGATTTCGGACGCTACGATGGACATGATCGGAAGCTACGAAGTGTTGAAGATTTCAAATCTCCGGAAACGCGGGAATGTTCGGACGGTACGAACTGGAGTTCGGACCTTCCGAAGCTGTTCATACACTGTCTGAAAGAATTGTTCGGAAGAAACGGAGTTTGATCGGTCCCTCCGAAGCATATGTTCGGACCCTACGAAGTCAAGATCGGAAGATCCGAAGTCATTCCAGAATTACGCAAATTGATTTCAATCACATCGGACGTTCCGAAGTATAAACAGAAGATCCGAACCTTGGCGTCCAAGACTAGTATAAATAGGCCTTTGAGGATGCATTCTCAATCATCCCACTCCACTCTCTCTTGTCTCTTACAAAGCTTTTTACTATCTCTTGTGTGCGTTGATTAAAAGAATTGTAATATCAAAAGAGTTGTACAAAAAGAGTGAAAGTAATACTCTCGAGTGAGTTGTAAAGTTCGTGGCTATCCTTGGAGCCCTCAAGGCCAAGTAGACGCATCGAGGCGTGGTTGTAAAAGCTAGCTTGGAGCTCCTAAAGCCAAGTCGTTATAGTGATACCTCGATCCTCATCGAGAAGGGGAGACGTAGACGATTCTTCGTCGAACTTCCATAAACATCTCTATCCCTCTTTACTTTACGCATTTACTTTACTACGCATTTATTTTACGCACTTACTTTACGCATTCATTTTATTTGTGATTGTCCCTCAAGTCTTCCGCTTGCAATTTTTGCAAACTCGTTTTAAAAACGTTAAAGGGCCTTAAAGAACCTATTCACCCCCCCCCCCCCCCCCCCCTTAGGTTCTTCAATATTCATTTTAAAAACAAACTCATATACCGATTTATATATATATATACTTTTCATTTAATATAATAATATATAATTTGATGTGTTTTTATTCTTATTTTCACATAATATATAACATAACAATATATATGATTAATAAATTTCTAAATTTATTTATAATAATATAGTCAAAAAGATAATTCACGCCACCCACCATAACATGTACAATATCAAGAATATTTTTGTAAAAGCCTCAACTCCATATATTCTTTCAGGTCAAAATATTTTATGAATAGCTAGTTTTCACTCATGGAGTTAGAATGAATATTAACTCTCATTGAAAAAGGCTAAGTATTAAACCAGACAATTAAATAAACTAATATTGAAAACAAAATAGGAAAATTTACAAAGAATAAAATCCCCTTTCTTTTCTTTTTTTTTTCTTTTTTTTTTATCTTTTTTTTTTCTATTTTTTTTTTAATAACGTGACTGCAAAATTTTACAATAACATAAAATTTTTTTTTATCCAAACATTTTACGAAAAATATCTATATATATATATATATATATATATATATATATATAAATATATATATATATATAAACATTTATATATATATACATTCGAGTATCTTTGAAACTTATCTAGCACAAACAAATCTTTTTGTTTGTTTTTGTTTTTGTTTTTGTTTTTTTTTTTATTGAGAATACATTGATAGTACATCAATCAAATCTTGAAAAAAAAACAAATATTACAATGAATAAAGTATTTTGCAGTCCGTTATTTATTTACATCTTTTCTTTCTTTCTTTTTTTCAATAAATATTTTTTTTAGGGGAATTATATTCTTGTAATTAACCATTTTTTAATAATCAATAAAAGTTTATTAACTGTTTTCTCATTTCTCACCACTTACTCACAAAAGATGTGTGAGTATATATTATACTTTTACAAAAAATTCTTTCAATTATACATGTTAACAACCATACAAATCATATCTTTTAACTATATTCTTATAAAAATTTTAGAAATTATTTTATTTGAAAACACACACAAATATATACATATATGTAAATAAATAAACACATCTATTATATATTTTTTGGTGTCTGTAATTTGAATATAATGAATATTAAAATCTAGTGTATTGTGATTTTCTGATAATTATTAACTAATGCGTCTCAGGTGCATTTTACTGACACCTTACTCGACATTGAACTAAAAAGTATTATTATTATTACTACATATTTTTATTTTTATATAAAAAAAAACTAAGAAGAAGAAGAAGAAATTATTCATACCTTAAAACAAAAAACATTAAAAACATACCGTTGAATCGCAAGTTTAGCATCACATGAATTTTCTTTTCTTACTCTTGGATGTTGGCCAATTAAGTTGAGATAAGAATGGATCTGGTTCATGACTAAATCCTTGCAGTAAATTAATAAGTTCACCTTCACTTGTAGCAGAAACTAACATCCTTCGCGAAGCTAATGAAATAAATCCCTGTTCCACAACATCATCAAGAAACGATAACAATTTATCATAATAATTGTTAACATTTAACAAACCAATTGGCTTATTGTGGATATTTAATTGTGCCCAACAAACAGTATGAAATATTTCTTCCAAAGTACCGAAACCTCCTGGTAAAGCAATGAAAGCATCTGAATGTTCAATCATTTGAGTAATTCTTTCATACATGTTGTCCACTTTCATTTCTTCTCCTATTGTTGGTCCTGTAAGATTGGCTAAGGTAATCGGAATAATTCCTAAGACTTCACTTCCACCTGCATGCGTAGCTTTTGCAACTTTTCCCATGAGGCCAACTTCACCACCACCATATACCAAATGAATCTTGTTTTTAGCAAGTGCTATTCCAAGCTTTTCTGCTACTTCTTCATAAATTGAATCTTTTCCTGCACTAGATCCACAAAATACACAAATATTTTTTATTTTACTTACCGTGGACGTTGACATGTTGAGAAATATGTTTTCTGTAATTGTTAGATCACAGCATATGAATTTATAAGCGTAACATACCAAAAGTCAATATTTGAACAGGAAATTATTATTATTAAAAGAAAATAAAAATGACAAAATTAAAACAAATATATACAGCGTAGTTGTGATTGTGGCTCACATCTTCCTCTGATTTTACGTTCAGTAACGGCTTCAACGCCTTCTATGAGTCGAGGATATGCTTCCCATCCAAGTTTCTTATAAATTGGCAAACATGGTCTTTTAACATCAGATTCCCAAGACGAGATTGTATATATATATTTACTTATCTAAATAGACATGCGTTACTACAGTAGGATCTTTGTAAGGCTGATTCCACCGTCCATATTGATATTCCTCATGTTGAAATTGCCACCATAGTTTAAGAAGTTCATTTTGCACGTACCCACTAGAATGCGTATCAAGAACCTCTAGAAAATTATCCAAAGGCTCTTTACTCAGACCATTCTTAATGAATAAAATTTTATCTTCTCTATTCATTGACGTCATTCCAACATTTTTGCATTTCCCATTATAAGTCCACCTTGCACATTTATAATATCCACCTATACGTTTAGCTCTTCGCTTTTTAGCATATGTGCTTTTACCAAATCCTGGCATATGTCTTATTATTATTTCACTTGCTTCCCCAACCAATCGGACTTTTGCTTCAATTATCAAACGGACATCACTCGGTATGCCATATGACATCATCAACCTTAGCCGCTCACATCTAGCTTTATAAATTTTTTTCAACGCATTATCAGGTAAACAAGCAAAATATTTACGAAGATTCATAATACACGCATCCATATTATTATTATTATATATATTTCAATTATTTTGGGAAAACTGAAGAAACCGACTTAAACAGTCACGGAGTACCGTTATCCGCCACTTAACCGGGAAATGAACTAGAATCTGCAAAACAAAATGAAAATATCAAACAACTATTGTGGATCATATAAAGGCATAAACTCATCATTAAGAGTTTCATTTTCTATAAAAGGCTTAAGTCTTTGCCCATTAACTTTAAACACGTCATTATTTTTAGGATTTTCAATATCAACAACACCATGAGGATAAAAAAATTTGACTATAAAAGGTCCTGACCACCTCGATCTTAGTTTACCTGGAAATAAATGCAAACAAGAATTATAAAGCAAAAATTTTTGTCCAATTTCAAATTACTTTCTCATAATATTTTTATCATGAAAGACTTTAGTTTTATCTTTATAAATCTTTGAATTTTCATATGCATCATTTCTTAATTCTTCAAGTTCATTTATTTGCAATTTTCTTAATTTAGATGCATCATCTAAATTAATATTAAATGCTTTAATTGCCCAATAAACTTTATGTTCAAGTTCAACCGGTAAATGACAATGCTTACTAAAAACTAACCTATATGGTGACATCCCTAATGATGTTTTGAATGCAGTTCTATATGCCCATAATGCATCAGTTAATCTTAAAGACCAATCTTTTCGATTTGGATTAACTGTTTTTTCTAAAATTTGTTTTATTTCTCTATTTGCAAGTTCAACTTGACCATTACTTTGAGGATGATATGGGGTAGAAACTTTATGTGTAATGCCATATTTTCTTAATAAAGAAGAAAATGATTTATTTATAAAATGACTTCCCCCATCACTAATTATTGCCCTAGGTATTCCAAATCGACTAAAAATATTTTCTTTTAAAAATTTTATAACAACTTTATGATCATTAGTTCTACATGCAATCGCTTCAATCCATTTTGAAACATAATCAACAGCGACTAAAATGTATGTATATCCAAAAGATAATGGAAATGGACCCATAAAATCTATCCCCCAACTATCAAATATTTCAATAATTATGATTGGATTTAAAGGCATCATGTTTCGTTTTGAAATTGATCCCATCTTCTGACAATTTTCACAAGATTTGCAAAATAAATGCGTATCTTTGAATAAAGACGACCAATAAAATCAACATTGTAAGATTTTTGTAGCTGTTTTATTGGATGAAAAATGACCTCCACATGCTTCAGAATGACAAAATTTAATAACATTACTTACTTCATTGTCGGGTATGCATCGTCGAAAAATTTGGTCAGGACAATACTTAAATAAGTAAGGATCATCCCAATAAAATTTTTTAACTTCTATCAATAATTTATTCTTATTCTGTGAATTCCAATGAGAAGGCATTTTATTTGTCACAAGAAAATTTACAATGTTAGCAAACCATGGCATAATAGTAGCATAAAACAACTGATCATCTAGAAAATTTTCATTTATTGGTATTTCATTATGAGATGATTCAGTCATTATTCTAGATAAATGATCGGCTACAACATTTTCTTTTCCTTTTTTATCTTTAATTATAATATCAAATTCTTGTAACAATAAAATCCACCGTATTAATCTTGGCTTAGCATCTTGTTTATTTGATAAATATTTTATGGCAGAATGATCTGTTGGATCCTTTTTTCTACGCGCCCAAATGCAGCGGAAGTTTTAAAATTTTATTTTATTTTGACAATCAAAATATGATTTGCTTTGGGCGCTCGTATGATTATAACAAAACATTCATTGGATGTCAGAAATTATACCTTGGTGAATAATTCACTTGGCTCCAACTACACCGGTATTAGCGGACGCAGCTCTTGTTGTAAATCTCTACGAACATTCTTCGATCTCCTAATCCGGTCCACGACTGGAATATTTGTCCCTCTTCTAAATTGCACTAGAAATTTAGAAGAACTTTTGCGTAGAGATGGAACACGAAGAAGAAATCGACTCTGATCTATAAGCCGAATATTTCTTGTTTTGAGAAGAGATTTTCGAGAGCTTTTTGGAATTGTCGTAACTATTCCTTTTCAAATCCTGGGAGAGAATCTCTCGAAAATGTATATCAATTAGAATAAAGAAATCTCCTTTTTTTCTTTCATCATGATTTACTCAATTAATATCATTTATTAAGTAAACCAAATATTTTGGAGGAATTATTGGTGAAACTCACGTGAATCACAATTGTTGTGTAGTGGATGCTAGGTCAAATTGTTTTCTTAAAAACAAAAGCTTGACCTAAATTCTATAATTAATATTAATGGGCTTGATTAATTAATTGGGCTAGTCCAACTAGTTTAATTAATTAATCAAAGTCCATTAATAACTTTAATTATTTAATATGTTGGACTTGTACTCATACAAGCCTATTAAACATACTTTCCACTATATTTAATTTAATATTTAATAAACTCAACTTTTGAGTTTAATAAATTAAATCGATTATAAATTCAACATTTGAATTTAATATTTAAATTATAAATTCAACTATTTGAATTTATCACCTCCAAAATTTAATATTTAATAAACTCAACCTTTGAGTTTAATAAATTAAATTCTCAATTTTATAAATTCAACTCCTTGAATTTATTCTCTCCAAATTTCATAAATTCAACTTCTTGAATTTACTATCTCATAAATTCAACTCCTTGAATTTATTTTCTCAAAATTTAATTATCATAAATTCAACTCCTTGAATTTACTATATCATAATATAAATTCAACTCCTTGAATTTATTCTCTCAAAATTTAATTATCATAAATTCAACTCCTTGAATTTACTATATAATATAAATTCAACTTCTTGAATTCATTCTCTCAACGGGAACAAACAATCCAGTACTTGTGTGACCCTCAATGGTTCAGGGATACAACTAGCCGTGGGTTCACAACTCCTTGTGATTCAGGACATAATCCTTTATTCGGGCTTACCCTAGTTAGCCCCATTCTTTTCATCAACACCTTGACCAAGAATGTCAGAACTCATTTCTGATTGCACCCATCGGATCATGGTAAGAGCGTCTAGTAGCATCGCCCCATGATCCCCTAGGTATCACTGATAGTGCCTGCAAGAACCAGTCGATTATGATTAGCGTACAGTACGGTCCCTTCATCTCATATATCCCGATCGAATCTGCAACCATTGGTTCATCGAGGGTTGCATATTAATTCGATAACTATATGATAACTATAATAGTGGCATCTGTGTACTATTTGGAGAACTCCTTCTCCAACGTACATCTCGTACTCTGGCCAGAGATTCCATGCACTATTATTTCATTAGATCATATAGGATATCCACACCCGTGGGTGAGCGGTGAATCCCCGACTACAATGCACTGGCTCCTATATGTGTCGCAACTGTACCAAACCTCGCCACCTGATGACTCTCCTGGAGCCGGTAAACGAGTCAAAGCACAGCCCTAGCATATAGAGCCTCAGTGTTGTCCCGGGTCGTAAGGACTAATGGTGTACAATCATAACCACGGACTTATCCTCTCGATGAATGATAACCACTTGGAAAGTCCGAGGGAGGGTTGTTCGGTATAATCATCGTATGACTACCCATCTGTATGTTTGGACATCTCTATGCCCTTACCAAGAAACGCAGTACACAACATAACAGATGCTAGTCTCGAGATCAAGCGACCTTTATCCATGTTTTAGGCGGCTGAATCGACTAGGAATGAATTTAGAATATGCAGTGTTTACAAATGAGTTTCAACATCGAATTACGATTCATTTGTATTAAAGCATAATCAAGGACTTTATCTATGCTGCTTGCATGGGTATACAGATAAAGTATTACGAAACCATTAAAAGTTAAATTATATTAAAATAAAGATTGTTTATTTCACTTGAGTCAATAAATTCCCTAGCCAACCGTTGGCTTGCAGGGCATCTACACTAACAATCTCCCACTTGCCCTAGAGCCAACTACCCATAAACTTTAATCACATTGCTTCGCGATGCTACTCAAACAATGGTCCTGGCAAGGGCTATGTAAGTGGATCAGTAACATTATCTGCAGAGGTGAGTCTTTCGACTGATATGTCTCCTCTTCCCACAATCTCCCGTATGATGTGGAACTTCCTCAGTACATGTTTGGATCGCTGATGAGACCTTGGTTCCTTTGCTTGCGCAACGACACCAGTGTTGTTCCAGTACAACGGGACTGGATCAACTCCATTAGAAATAATGCCCAACTCTTGGACAAAATTTCTCATTTAAACTACCTCTTTGGCTGCATCAAATGCAACAATGTATTCAGCTTTAGTGGTGGAATCCGCAACGGTGTCTTGCTTGGAACCTTTCCAAGAGACAGCCGCACCATATAGTATGAATACAAAGCCAGAGGTTGATTTCGAATCATCTACGTCACATTGGAAGCTAGAATCAGTGTAGCCTTCCAATTTCAATTCTCCATCCCCATAAACCATGAACAAGTTCTTGGTGCTTCTCAAGCACTTAAGAATATCTTTCACGGCTTTCCAACGCATTGGACCAGGGTTCGCCTGATATCTGCTTGTAACACTCAAAGCATAAGCAACATCAGGACGTGTCGATATCATACCATACATGATACTACCAATAGCTGACGCATATGAAATACGTGTCATCATCTCTATCTCTTTATCAGTTTTGGGACACATAGCTTTAGATAGAGTAATACCATGACACATTGGTAAGTATCTTCTCTTGGACTCTTCCATAGAGAATCGTTTAATAATGGTATCGATATAGGTGGCTTGGGTGAGTCCGAGCATCCTCTTTGATCTATCTCTATATATTTGTATTCCTAATACATAGGATGCTTCACCCATGTCCTTCATGAAGAATTTACTGGCTAACCATACTTTAGTTGATTGCAGTAATCCTACATCATTCTCAATGAGCAGGATATCATCAACATAAAGTACTAGGAATGTCACTGCACTCCCACTAACTTTCTTGTACACACACGGTTCCTCAGGATTCTTAGCAAAACCAAACTCTTTGATAGTGCTATCAAATCTGAGGTTCCAACTCCTTGATGCCTGCTTGAGACCATATATTGATCTCTGAAGTTTGCATACCTTATGCTCACTTCCTACTGATGTGCATCCCTCAGGTTGAGACATATAAATTTCTTTGATGTCTCCACTGAGGAATGCAGTCTTTACATTCATTTGCCATATCTCATAGTCATACCATGCTGCTATGGCTAATAGTATTCTAATGGACTTAAACATAGCAACTGGTGAAAAAGTTTCCTCATAGTCAACTCCTTGCCTTTGAGTATAACCTTTAGCAACCAGTCTTGCTTTGAAGGTCACTACCTTCCCATCCGCCCCAAGCTTTCTTTTGTAGATCCATTTGCACCCTATAGGAACGATTCCCTCAGGTTGATCCACCAATGTCCAGACTTGGTTTGAATACATAGAGTCCATTTCTGACTGCATGGCTTCAAGCCATTTGGTTGAATCAGTATCAGATACTGCTTCTTTGAAATTCATTGGATCACATCCAACACAAGGCTCATCATGGCCTTGTTCATGAAGAAGTGTATATCTGACAGGTGGTCTAATAACCCTATCAGACCTACTAGGAGCTTGTACTTCAACTACTGGTTCTAGGGGATTAGGTTCAACTTCTAAAGTTGAGGGAGTATCTTGAATTTCTTCAAGTTCTATCATATTGCCTTTTCTATCTAATAGAAACTCCCTTTCCAAAAAGGTGGTATTTCATGAAACAAACACTTTTTGCTTCACTAGGATGATAGAAATAATATCCAACAGAATTCTTTGGATATCTACAAAGTAGCACAAAGTGGATCTACTATCCAATTTGTCTCCCACTGTCTGCTTCACGTAAGCAGGACATCCCCATATTCTCATGTAAGAATACTTGGGAGTTTTTCCCATCCATATCTCATATGGTGTTTTATCCACTACTCTAGTATAGACATTATTCAACAACATTGCCACAGTTTCAAGCGCAAAGCCCCAAAACGATGTAGGCAATTCAGTGAATCTCATCATTGATCGAACCATGTCCAACAAGGTTCGCTTACAATGTTCAGAAACACCATTCAATTGTGGTGTTGCTGGTGGAGTCCACTGTGAGAATCACATTCTCTTTTAAATAACCCAAAAATTCAGCACTCAAGTATTCTCCACTTCGATCAGATCGAAATGCCTTAATACTTCTTTCTAGCTGGTTTCTACTTCAGATCTGAATTCTTTGAACCTTTCAAATGCTTCAGATTTGTGTTTCATCGTATAAACATACCAATACCTCGAATGGTCATCAGTAAAGGTAATGAAGTAGGATTGCATATATTTTGTGCTAACACTTAGCGGGCCAAAAATGTCTATGTGGATCAAATCCAGTAGACCATGCGCACGTTCCACGTTTCCATCGAATGGAGTCTTGGTCAATTTTCCTTTTAGACAGGACTTACAAGTAGGTAGAGAATTTATGTCTGATAAGTCAAACATGCTTTCTCCCACTAGCTTGTGCATCATTCTTTGGGAAATATGACCTAGTCTAGCGTGCCATATTTGTGTGGGATTTGGATCATCTAACTTTCTTTTGGTTTTTTGTTGAAATCATGTTTACTTGGACATTCACTTATCATTTCCAGAACATTTCTAGCGCATATAATTTCTTATGTCCGGACTTCTTGCAGTGAAATAAATATGTTCTAACTTATCGGGCTTTGTAGACCTTTTAAGTGTCTTTCAGAGTTTGCTTCTTATTGGGATTATTTTTTTTGTGAGGGGCGGAACATTTCTTTCCCTTACCTTGTGGGCTATTTTTCGTCTGACGAGAGGCCCATTAGAAAAACAACAATTCCCAGTTTTATGGTGATCTCATAAGTTATAAGTGTATTGACTAGCTCTTTAAGGCTATCATCTATCTTATTCAATTCACCATAACCCCGTCAAATGAGGAAGAGAAAGACAACAAATTGATGTTATCTAGTAACTCGTTAGGAATCACATATTCCAGGCTCATCACATTCTTAATAAGCCCAGTCATACGTACACCATGCTCATGGACCAAAGCCCTGTCTTGCATGCGTGTAGTCATGAGCTCCTTGAAAGTGGTGTGCATAGTTTCATGCGCCATGCAACTCTTGCACGTACATTCGAATGTCAGCAGCATTCAACACTTCCTCAAACTGTCTCTACAGTTCATTTGACAAAGAAGCGAGCATGTTACACTTTAGCTTGTATACTATGGTCCTACCATCTTGCATGCTTTGTCAGTTCAACAAAACTGACATTAGTGTGTATCTCATTTTTCTCCGAATTCAGAACAATTTCCCAACCAGTCTTGAAAATTAGATTCGGTTAGCTTGTTAATAACAGAAATGTCTTAAGTGACGAAATCGAAAATGTACTGATATGGAAACAGAATAATTGTTGCTGATTATTTTAAAATAATTTTAAGATATAAAATATGGATTTTATTTTATAAATCTCCCTCCCACTATTTTGACATTTCCACCACTCTCTGATGAAAAAGTGAAATCGTATTTCCTTAGTGGGCACGTAGAGTCCAATTAGCCAATTATAATCCCGAATAATATCATCCAATTATAATTTCTAAAAGGTAGAATCCAATTGCATCCCTATGCAACCTCCGCGTGTTTTGCCTCACGTTTAATAAGGACCCAATAATATGACGCCGTTTATTTTCGCGTGTCAAACCAACCCATCAATATTGAATTGTAGTAGACGGTCGCCATGAGTTCCCCCAATAATATGAGCCGAAGTCATGGGAGTTCCACTCAATTCACATCATATGTCCGCTGGAAGTCACAGCTTTCCGGCGTACAGGCCTCCCCAATAATATGAGCCAGACACTGTCCGTGGGTAGCGATCAACATGCAACCACGGTTGATGGAAGGCAAGGAAAAATTAAACTCCTTTAATTTTTACTTTTTCGGTTTGATATAAATTTTGAATCATATTCAAAATGAGGGATTTTAGTTTTAAAATTGTCTCATCATTTTAATTTAAAAATCGCGTGCCACGAGTTTGTATGTTTGCCGGATTCATGCAACTATATTATCTAATAATATACATACATGCATACTACTATATATCGCATATATCATAATATGACATTCAACAATAAATAAGGATGATCGATCGCCAACACTATTAGATCCATGTGAGCCATACATGGATCCAGGTCCAAACCTAGGTGAATGCAGGGATGCAAATGCAACTATTACAAAAGCTTCCGATATTTTACAAGTCTTCATCTTGATCATCGGGCCCACCATCTTCCAGTCTTGATCTCCCACTATTTCTAATAATTACATTTGAATAGCCATGGCACATAAGGGATACATCTCATGGGGGTGGGAACGGGCCATAAACCAGGCCCACTTTAATAATATGAAATATTAAAAATGAATAAACTAGTAAAATATCCTAACATACACCTAACACATTGGACAAGGCTCTCGATCATCCTCCATGCATTTAATATCAAATATTAACATCAATTTAATTAAACAATTTAATTAATTGATAAATCATATATATAATAATTTTATCACTAACCACCACAATTATTAAAGATTTAATAAATTAAATAAACTCCTTTATTTAATTTCCAATTAAATCAATAATAATTGATTTCTTGTAAAACTCATTTTACCATAAATAATTAAAATCATATTCTAATTATTTATTTCACAAGAAAATTATTAATTTTCTAAAAATCAATTTTTCAAAATAAAAATTGAACCAATTTTCAAAAATAACAATTTTACCCAAAAATTTTAAAATTCAGAAAATTGCACCCTAGGCCCAAACAATTCAGGCCCAACATTCAGTACGCTTCCCGAGACGATCCCGGGCAGCCGCCCTCGCGGCCCGAACGTTTCGGGCAGCAGCAGGGTCCTGTGCGCGCAGGGCGCGCACAAGTGCGCACGCGTCGCGCGCAGCGTGCGGACGTTCCGCACGCCCCGGGCGCGCAGTCGCCGCGCGCTGTGCGGACGCTCAGCACAGCGCTCGCGCGCGGCCGCCGCGCGCAGCGTGCGGACGCCCCGCCCGCTGCGCGCGCATGCTGCGCGTCTGTGCGCGCAGGGCGCTGCGCGCAGGTCTGCCCGAACAGTTCCAGGCAGATCCGAAAAATATTTTTTTTTTTTTTTTGTTTCGAAAATCTGGAAAAATAAATTTTCGTGGTGCTAAATTTTCTGAAAAATTTTCTTGTGTGGTTAGAAATTAATTATTCAATATCAAAACCATACGATTTAGAAAAAACCTGGCTCTGATACCACTGTTGGATCCTGTTTTTCTACGCGCCCAAACGCAGCGGAAGTTTTAAAATTTTATTTTATTTTGACAATCAAAATATGATTTGCTTTGGGCGCTCGTATGATTATAACAAAACATTCATTGGATGTCAGAAATTATACCTTGGTGAATAATTCACTTGGCTCCAACTACACCGGTATTAGCGGACGCAGCTCTTGTTGTAAATTCCTACGAACATTCTTCGATCTCCTAATCCGGTCCACGACTGTAATATTTGTCCCTCTTCTAAATTACACTAGAAATTTAGAAGAACTTTTGCGTAGAGATATAACACGAAGAAGAAATCGACTCTGATCTATAAGCCGAATATTTCTTGTTTTGAGAAGAGATTTTCGAGAGCTCTTTGGAATTGTCGTAACTATTCCTTTTCAAATCCTGGGAGAGAATCTCTCGAAAATGTATATCAATTAGAATAAAGAAATCTCCTTTTTTTCTTTAATCATGATTTACTCAATTAATATCATTTATTAAGTAAACCAAATATTTTGGAGGAATTATTGGTGAAACTCACGTGAATCACAATTGTTGTGTAGTGGAGGCTAGGTCAAATTGTTTTCTTAAAAACAAAAGCTTGACCTAAATTCTATAATTAACATTAATGGGCTTGATTAATTAATTGGGCTAGTCCAACTAGTTTAATTAATTAATCAAAGTCCATTAATAACTTTAATTATTTAATATGTTGGACTTGTACTCATACAAGCCTATTAAACATACTTTCCACTATATTTAATTTAATATTTAATAAACTCAACTTTTGAGTTTAATAAATTAAATCGATTATAAATTCAACATTTGAATTTAATATTTAAATTATAAATTCAACTATTTGAATTTATCACCTCCAAAATTTAATATTTAATAAACTCAACCTTTGAGTTTAATAAATTAAATTCTCAATTTTATAAATTCAACTCCTTGAATTTATTATCTCCAAATTTCATAAATTCAAATTCTTGAATTTACTATCTCATAAATTCAACTCCTTGAATTTATTTTCTCAAAATTTAATTATCATAAATTCAACTCCTTGAATTTACTATATCATAATATAAATTCAACTCCTTGAATTTATTCTCTCAAAATTTAATTATCATAAATTCAACTCCTTGAATTTACTATATAATATAAATTCAACTTCTTGAATTCATTCTCTCAACGGGAACAAACAATCTAGTACTTGTGTGACCCTCAATGGTTCAGGGATACAACTAGCCGTGGGTTCACAACTCCTTGTGATTCAGGACATAATCCTTTATTCGGGCTTACCCTAGTTAGCCCCATTCTTTTCATCAACACCTTGACCAAGAATGTCAGAACCCATTTCTGATTGCACCCATCGGATCATGGTAAGAGCGTCTAGTAGCATCCCCCCAGGATCCCCTAGGTATCACTGATAGTGCCTGCAAGAACCAGTCGATTATGATTAGCGTACAGTACGGTCCCTTCATCTCATATATCCCGATCGAATCTGCAACCATTGGTTCATCGAGGGCTGCATATTAATTCGATAACTATATGATAACTATAATAGTGGCATCGCGTGTACTATTTGGAGAACTCCTTCTCCAACGTACATCTCGTACTCTGGCCAGAGATTCCATGCACTATTATTTCATTAGATCATATAGGATATCCACACCCGTGGGTGAGCGGTGAATCCCCGACTACAATGCACTGGCTCCTATATTTGTCGCAACTGTACCCAACCTCGCCACCTGATGACTCTCCTGGAGCCGGTAAACGAGTCAAAGCACAACCCTAGCATATAGAGCCTCAGTGTTGTCCCGGGTCGTAAGGACTAATGGTGTACAATCATAACCACGGACTTATCCTCTCGATGAATGATAACCACTTGGAAAGTCCGAGGGAGGGTTGTTCGGTATAATCATCGTATGACTACCCATCTGTATGTTTGGACATCTCTATGCCCTTACCAAGAAACGCAGTACACAACATCACAGATGCTAGTCTCGAGCTCAAGCGACCTTTATCCATGTTTTAGGCAGCTGAATCGACTAGGAACGAATTTAGAATATGCAGTGTTTACAAATGAGTTTCAACATCGAATTACGATTCATTTGTATTAAAGCATAATCAAGGACTTTATCTATGCTGCTTGCATGGGTATACAGATAAAGTATTACGAAACCATTAAAAGTTAAATTATATTAAAATAAAGATTGTTTATTTCACTTGAGTCAATAAATTCCCTAGCCAACCGTTGGCTTGCAGGGGATCTACTCTAACATGATCGGTGTAAACAATAGTAGTAGAACCAATTAAATAAGATCGAAACTTATCTAATGCAAATACTACTGAAAGTAATTCTTTTTCAGTAGTTGAATAATTTATTTGGGCACTATTTAAGGTTCTACTAGCATAATAGATTGCATAAGGTTTTCCTTCTTTTCTTTGTCCTAACACAGCTCCTATAGCATAATCACTTGCATCACACATTAATTCAAATGGTAAAGACCAATCTGGAGGTTGTAAAATAGGTGATGTAATTAAAAGATTAATTATTTTTTTAAAAGCATTTTCACATTTTTGAGTCCATTCGAATTGTGTATCTTTTGTTAAAAGATTTGACATTGGTTTAGATATTATGCTGAAATTTTTTATAAATCTTCTATAAATCTTGCATGACCCAAAAATGATCGAACTTCTTTGACTGTTTTTGGTGATGTTAAATTAGAAATAACATCAACTTTGGCTTTATCAACTTCAATTCTTTTTTCAGATATCACATGTCCTAAGACAATCCCAGATTTAACCATATAATGACATTTTTCCCAATTTAAAACAAGATTTTTTTCTTCACACCTTTTTAATACTTCTTCTAGATTTTTAAGACAATTTTCAAATGAGTTTCCAAAAACAGTTATATCATCCATAAAAACTTCTACATATTCTTCAATCATATCATTGAAAATACTTAACATGCATCTTTGAAAAGTAGCCGGAGCATTACATAAACCAAATGGCATTCTTTTAAATGCAAAAGTTCCGAAAGGACAAGTAAAAGTAGTTTTTTCTTGATCTTCTAATGATATAGGTATTTGATAATACCCCGAATACCCATCAAGAAAACAGTAATAAGAATTTCCTGCTACTTTTTATAGAATTTGATCTAAAAATGGTAGTGGGAAATGATCTTTTCTAGTTGCATCATTTAATTTTCTATAATCAATACACATATGCCAACTAGATGGAATCCTAGTTTGTAATAACTCTCCTTTTTCATTTTTTATAACAGTGCTGCCTGTCTTTTTAGGTACTACTTGTGTTGGACTTACCCATTTACTATCTGAGATTGGATAGATAATTCCAGCGTCTAATAGTTTTAATACTTCATTCTTAACAACTTCTTTCATATGTGGATTTAACCTTCTTTGCGTTTTTTGATACGTTTTAGCATTTTCTTCCAAGTGAATTTTATGTGTACAAATTAAAGGATTCGTACCTTTTATATCTTTCAAAGTCCATCCAATTGCATTTTTATATTTTTTAAGTAATTGAATTAAATCTTCTTCTTGATTTGGTAGAAGAGTGGAAGAAAATACAACAGGAAATGTTTTATTTTGACCAAGAAATACATATTTCAATTCTAATGGTAAAGCTTTTAATTCAAGTTTTGTATTATCATCTTCTTTAAAATTATTTTCAGACTCCAAACTTTCTACTGAAAAAACTTCACATTGTTGATTTAAGTTTTCTTCTTGTATATTTTCTTCCACAATTGTTTGAATTTCATTATCATCTTCATTTTCATTTTCATCAATACTTGGTTGTTTACATAAATTAAACATATTAAGTTCTAGAGTCATATTTCCAAAAGACAATTTCATTATTCCATTTCGACAATTAATTAAAGCATTTGAAGTTGCTAGAAATGGTCGTCCCAATATTACTGGAATTTCATTATGTACTTCTATTGGTTGTGTATCTAAAACAATAAAATCTACAGGATATATGAATTTATCAACTTGAACCAACACATCTTCTACAATACCTCTAGGTATTTTGATTGACCTATCCGCCAGTAAAAGAGTAACAGAAGTGGGTTTTAATTCTCCTAAATTAAGTTTTTCATAAACTGAATAAGGAAGTAAATTCACACTTGCTCCCAAATCCAACAAAGCTTTTTTAATTTTATTTTCTCCAATAATACATGAAATTTTTGGACAACCAGGATCTTTATATTTTAAATTAGAATTATTTTGAAGAATAGAACTTACTTGTTCAGCCAAGAATGTTTTTTTCTTCACATGCAATTTTCTCTTCACAGTACATAAGTCTTTTAAAAAATTTGCATAAGAAGGTACTTGTTTAATAGCATCTAATAATGGAATATTTATCTTCACTTGTTTAAAAACTTCATAGATATCAGAATCACTTTTTTGTTTTTTATGATTTGTTAATGCATGAGGAAATGGTGGAGGTTTATTTGACTTATTTACTATTTCAGATAATTTATCATTCACCATATTATTCTTAAAATTTAAGGTATCATCATTCTCAAAAGTATCAGGATTATCATCCTTACTCTTTGATTTTAAATGATCCTTGTTTTCTTTACTATATGGATCATTAACTATTTTACCACTTCTAAGGGTAATAACAGATTTTATTTGATCAATTTTTTCATTTTTTAATTCTTGATTTTGATTTTTAGGATTAGGTTGAGGTTGAGATGGAAATTTTCCTTTTTCATGAATATTAAGTGCAGATGCAAATTTTGCAAGAGTTTCTTTCAAATCACTCATAGATTGACTGTTTTGAATATTGATAGACTCTTGCTTTTGGATAAATGCATGAATTACATCTTCAAAGTTTTTTCTTGGAGGTGTAACATAAGGAATATAACCTTGATGATTTTGGTTATTTTGAAAATATTGTTGTGACGGTTGTGCATTATTATCATTCCTCCAACTAAAATTAGGATGATTTTTCCATCCCGGATTATATGATGGTGAAAAAGGATCTAGTATTGGTTTTTTATAATTGTTAACATAGTTTGCTTGTTCATGGAGACATTCTTTAAATGAAGGTAATGTTGGGCAATCTTTTGTAGCATGATCATGTGTATCACATATATGACAAACAATTTCTTGAATACTTTTTAATTGACCACTCTTTTTCATTTCTAATGACTCAATTTTTCTTGCTAAAGATGCAAGTTTAGCTTGAATATCTGTATCATCTTTAAGATTATAGATACCACCCCCATTTGTTGAATTATTGTTTTTAGTTGTTGGTGGTTCTATTGTGCCTATATTATCCCAATTTTGAGCATTTTCTGCTAATGAATCCAAATATTCCATAGCTTCATTTGGGTTTTTATCTTCAAAAGTTCCATTACACATGAATTCTATCATTTGCCTATCTTTAGGTATTAGACCTTCATAAAAGTGAGAAACTATTCTCCATGTTTCAAAACCATGATGTGGGCATGTATTAAGTAATTCTTTATATCTATCCCAACATTGATAAAACGTTTCTCCTTGTTTTTGAGAAAAAGTTGTAATTTGTCTTTTAAAAGATTTTGTTCTATGGGAAGGGAAAAACTTTTTAAGAAATTGTTGTTGCATTTCTTCCCATGATCTTATTGAACTTGATCTTAAATTTTGTAGCCATGTTTTAGCTTTATCTTTTAAAGAAAAAGGGAAAAGATTTAATCGAACTATATCCATGCTACAATTTTGATCATTATAAGTGTTACAAACTTCCTCAAATTCTCTTAGATGTAAATATGGATTTTCAGAATCTAAGCCATGAAAATTTGGTAAAAGTTGAATAATTTGAGGTTTAAAATTGAAATTAGATGCATCGGAAGGAAAAACTAAACAAGATGGTGCACTAGTTCTAATAGGGTTCATATGGTGCTTAAGTGTTCTTAATTGATCATGTTCTTGATTATTATCATTATTATTAATGTTATTATTATCATTATCTTGATTATTTGAGTTATCATCCATATTTAAATTATTTTCAGATACTCGAATAAGTCTACCACTTTTTTTTCGACTCCAAACACTCATACAAGTAAAAACACACAATACTTATAAATAAAACATAAATAACAAATATAAACGTAATTTATACCTCCCCGGCAACGGCGCCAAAAACTTGCTACTACTTAAATAATAATTCACCCAAGTGTAGGTTGTCTGCAAGTAATATATTTCGTAAGTACGAGATCGATCCACAGAGAGGTTATTTTGAGTTTAAATTTATTAATTTATAGATTACCAAATGCAAGACTGAAGTTTACAAATTATAAATATTGTCAAGGCTTGAAGATTTATTCTTGGTTTATATAATATTGTTTAAGTAAAACAAAAGAAACCACCATAAATAATGGTTCCAAGAAAATTAAACACATACATAATATAATATAGTTCTCACTATAGAAAATACCGAATTAACCGATATTTTATATATGGTACTTATGATTATATTAGAACTATATAAATAAATAATTGCATAAAGTAAATGTTAGATTAAATCATTATATTTCATTTAGAACAACCGGCAGAGCCACGCTATTGCCTAAATGAAATATATTGATATAATAAGTTAATTGCAGCAAAGTAAAAGTTAGTTGCGATAAAGTAAATGTTAGTTGCGGAAAAGTAAAAGTTAATTGCAGTAAAGTAAAAGTTAGATGCGAAAAATAAAAGTTATTTGCGATAAAGTAAATGTTAGATTGTTAGATGTTAGTATTAAATCATAATATTTCATTTAAAACAACCGGCAGAGCCACGCTATCGTCTAAATGAAATATTATGATATTATTATATAAATATATATATCTATATATATAATAATAAGTGATGAAATATTTATTGTATCAAAATTAAACAACAAATCAAGATAACCACTTTAATGGTATCAAGCATTTGATGTAAATTGATAACAACAAATAATTCATTTTTATACCTACAATAAAAATAAGTTAGCTAAATGAAAAGAAATAAAGAAAGAATATACAAAATATAAACAATCTTACTTCACCAAGAATGCATCATTTTCACCTTGACATAATAGATTTAGCTTGCCATAAGTTCACTTTTGATCAATACTAAAATATCACTCATAGTTGAGAACATGAAAGAAAATATATTGGAATTTAGAACTTTGATACACACTCACACTATATTTCACAATGAAATAGAATGATTCTCAAGCTAGCACAAGGCCTCTATTTATAGGCCAAATGAGAGAAAGGGTCAAAAATTCTATTAATGCCATGTAGTTGTGATAGTATTCTTTGTCTCCTCAACTCCAATTCCATGTCCCTTCTTTCAATGCCTTGTTCCACGACTTTTCTCACCACTTTGACTCTGATTAAGGCCACAAACATGTGGAGAATTTTGTTTAGATGAGTTTGGCCACTTGATTCACCTCATTTGGATAAATATTGAAATAGTTATGAATTTTTTACTAAATGATGGTCATAGTAAAAGTAAATGTGTCCTCCTTTTGATCTTTGCACAATTTGATCATCTTAATGAGCTTTTTAGGCAATCATGTCTTCTGCAAAGTTGTAGATAACTTCTCAAGGATTCCAACCATGTTTGAGTCACCTCCATTTGAATTTTCTAGCTTGAGTTATCATTATTTTACCAACACGTAAAAAAACCTGAAAATAAAACAAATTTAGTAAGACATTTAAATATAAACAAACAATACTAAAATAACATAATTTATAATTTTAATGAAACTTAAAATTTTAAAATACAGGTTTTAACATATAATAAATTATTAATTTTAAGTTTCATCAACAGGTTATCACTTATCGAGTGGAATAGTCCACTGTTATGGTTGTACACTATTATTTCTTTGACCCGGGACAATATGAAGGCTCTGCGTATTAGCATACACTTTGACTTGTTTACCGATTCCATTGAGGGTCATTAGGTGGTGAGGTTGGGTGTAGTTTTGAAATACGTAGGAGCAAATATATTGTAGTTTGGGATTCACCGCTCACCAACGGGTGAAGATATCATATGTGATCTGATAAGTTAATAGTGCAAGAAGTCTCTGACCAAAGCAATAAATGTGTTTTAGGGAAGGTGGTTCTATAGTTGCACATCCAATGTCATTATTATTACTTAAAGATACATCACATTGTTATCGAATTAATGAGCAACTATGATTATACCAATGGTTTCAGATTCGATCAGGATATACTTAGTTGAAGGGACCATACTGTAAATTAACCATATCAAAAGGTTCTTGCATGCACTATCGGTGATTCCTAGGGGATCATGGGGCAATGCTACTAGACGCTCTTACCGTGATCCGATGAGTGCATTCAGAATTGGGTTCTGACATTCTTGATCAAGGGGTTGATGGAAAGAATGGAGCTAATTAGGGTAATCTTGAATAAGAACAAATGTTGTTCTGAATCACAAAGAAGTTGTGAACTCACAGCTAGCTATATTCCTGAACCATTGAGGGTCACACAAATACAGATTGATTTCTACCCGAACAAAAATAATTAAATTCAAAGAGTTAGATCTAATAATTAAATTCAAAGAGTTCGATTTAATAATAGTAAACTTAATATGATTAAGTTTTAGGGCTTATAATAGTGATTATAAGTAAGCACGAAAAATCGAATAAAAGTTATATTTTTTAAATATTGGATTTGTTGAATATTTGATGAGGTATATTGTGGGGACCCGGACGCTAATCATTTTCTTAATCATCTTTGGGGTTTAATTATCGGTTAAGATAAACAGGGTCTAAAATTTTTTTTTTAAAATGCGGAAGGTAATGGAATCAATCTATTATACAAACTAGTATAATAATACAAATCTTGTATAACATGCATCTAATTTAAAATTAGGTTCAACTACTACAATCAAGTAATAAAACCTATCTACATCCAAGTCCGTGATCACCACTCTAATCTCGATCTCTCCTTATCTTCTGGACCCTGATCCTGCCCCACCTGTTGTCATGCACACATACAAAACAAGACAACAGCCGGATAACTCCGGTGTGATATAAATATCCCATTATAAACAATGTATACATGCAGTTAACTGAATTAACATAAAAGCATGAATTATATCTTATCATATGTAGCATAATCAAACAACATGTATCAATACCAGTCTGTAAATAAATATGAATCGTAATCTAAGAAATATAAATTAATACGGATCTGTAAATCAAACTCTAGTCTCAATATCTAAAACTTGACTCATCTCTCATTCTAATCTAGGGATCCCGATCTAAGTTAGACTTTTGGTATGCTGTATCGAGTATCTGAGATAGACGTCGATCTACGTCTAAGGCTCTTCGATACACCGTAAGTCTAGAGTCTTATCGGTTCTGAGAAAGACTCGGCGGTTCTGCCCTAGCTAGGCTGATCTGCCCTAGACTCAAACTCTGGCTCTGCTATCATTCAATAGACTAAACATATCAATCTGATAATCTGCAAATATCAATGCAATAAAATACAGTATGTGATTTAGGGAAACTCAAGTCAAACCTAACTTGAGTTGTGTAATCCCGAATCAATATTTATTTATACCGTTATCCTCTCGATCTGACGAAGACGAAGTCATGCATTCTGATCTGTCCATACCCAGTCTGGCAATGACAATCGTACAAATACAATATCAGTATAAAACTCAATTCAAAACCTGTTCTGATCAATACTCAAATCAGTATCTAATATGATCCATATCTGAACAAGGTACAATCTAATTCATATCAACGATATCACGATGAAATCGAAATCATTACTAAATCTGATCAATCTAAATCAACTGATGTTTCGACGGCATAACAATAAAATATGAATAACCCCGTCACTCTGAACATCACCGATATAATATCAGAATTCACAATCAGTATCAGTACAATTTATAATCTGAATAATAACACAACTATGATATCGAATCTTAATCAAATCCACTCTGAAATTCATAACAATTTCATAAACAGTCTGTTCTTTAATCTGACTTCAATTATACAATGTCTACTGTAGCAGAAACATCATATCTGATTCGTATTCAATTCTGAAAATATCATAAACTCAAATCTTGTCTAAACGTAACAAAACTTACGTCCAGTTGTAGCCTGCGTTGACAGGAACACAGTACTGAAGTCGGATTTAAAAACAGACGGACGGATTTTACGTGCACTCAATTTCACGCCCGAGAGAACTTCGAGCATTCTTCCTCAATTCTTTCCTGATCTGAATTCTGGAGAATCACGGTTTGTATATATATATATATATATATATATATATTGCATGTACATCATACGTGGCTTCTCCAAAATTTGCCACAAAACCACTCGCGCATATGCGCGCTTCATCTCGCGCATATGCGCCAAAGATTCTGGCCTTATCTCGCGCATATGCACGAGGGCTTCTGGACCCCTCACGCATATGCGCGTGTTTCTTCGCGCATGTGCGCCGGTCATTTCTTTTGGGATGTTCGGCCGAACATCTCGTGATTTTCGGTTGAGCGTCTTGGCTTATATTGTAACGATGCCCGACTTCTTCATTCAAGTTCGTATAGCCTCAATCATGAAATTAATCAACGTATGATTACAGTAATTAAGTCTCGGGCATTACATTTCTCCCCCTCTTAGATCTGAGTTCGTCCTCGAACTCGCAAGCAATCAATTCAGATATATCAGAAGAAATGGATAACAGAGTTTAAATAAAAAACTCATCTCGATGAATCAATTCTGAAATCTTAATCTCATATCAGATTCTGTCTTCCGGATAATCTCGTAGACATACTGACAATCTTACTGTGATTCAACAATAGCATCATCTTCATTTTTCTCTGATTCCAAACTGGAATAATATTTCAAGAAGTATAATATCATGGTACCACTTGAAATTGCTTTGTCAAAATCAATCTCACAATACTGGCTATACAACATCCGTATATACCAAACCACACCTCATAACAAATCACTACCATAAGCTGTTATCAAGTCTGTTTATCCCATTCAAGGATATATATTTAATCTTTGGCTTCGAATACCAACAGTCACCATCCGATGTTGGCATATCAATCTGTCTGGTCTGAGCTATCTTCATTTTCTTCTGAATTAACTACATTTTCTTTGTCATATATCTGATCGTATCAGATCTTATCTCAGGTATCTCCGAGATATTATTCTTATACCAAAGAACTCTACAGTACTCACTGTACAATATGTCATCTGTAACCATCTCACTATCCATCTGATAATCTGAATACAATAACCTAGCGACCCTATGTCCTATCAGTCAGTGCTAGCATCCAGCACTGCAACTCCTGGAATATCTTCCAATATCTGGATAGTACCCTCTGACTATCTGTCAGTCGGTGGATCATATATGAGAAAACTTATGGTATATTCTGCCACAAGTACAATCAAGTAAAATCAAAATCTGATATAGTCTACTTAAACATTCTGTTCAATCTAACCATTTCTATGACATCGATCTTTGTCATCTGGTCCTGTTTGTACGACATCTTGTACAACTAATAGATATAGATTGAACAATCTGTCCATCACAATCATATCATATCATAATCTGGAAAGTATTATAATGATCTTATTACGGAATTCATCGAAATATACTCCCCATGTCTAGTCAGAAATATACAAATTCTGTAATAAATATTCTGATTTCTATCTTTCTATCTTCATTTATTGACAATTCAGGCATTTCAGTACAATTCTACCACGACTGATTTAATCTGTCTATATCACAACTATCTGTTCGAATATCATACATTCACAGTTACCAACTGAAAACTGAATTCACTACTATGCGTTACTGACACTATCTGTCATTTCAAATTCGAATCATTTGATATAAACAAATCAATTAATAATATAAATTAAAGAAAAATACCTACCTGGTATTTGGTTCTGATTATCGATATCAAATTCTGTTATGCAATTCTGAAACCTCTGACACCACAAGATAATCATTCTCATCAAGTAAAAAGCACATATCTGTTACTCTGATCGATGCTCTGTTCTGATTATCGAAATCAAGTTCTGAACATTCTGATTACCTTTTTGAATCACTGAAATTCTCGAATTCAACTCTGATTCGGATTGAACTGTATATAATCTCAACGGTTCACAATAATCTGTATCAAATACGGCTGTAGAAATATAACAATACTCAGGTAGACACAAAACAACAATCGTATAAGATAATCTGCCAACTCAGAAAAAAATAAATTTCTGACATTTCTGATATTTCTGATCTCCATATCTTTCAGTCACTGATCATAACCGCCACTGTTTCAAAGTCAATCTGTATACTAATTTCAGATATCACCTACTCTGAATACAATCTGTTTCAAGCGGAATTCTTATCTGAATAGTTTCTGTATACAATAATTCTAATTCTCAGAATATTCACTACCATCTCCAGATATTCAACTCTTTCAATTCGGTATTTATTATTCTGTATATTCAATATCATTCTGTACTGAATCTAACATACATACCATACCTAATCTTCATTCAATTTTCTGAAGTCTATCTTTTTGAGATCACATAAATCTGAAATCTTATCTAGGCAAACATCAGCCAACTCATATATCACTGGCAAATCTGCCAATGCTAGGCTCGATTTTAGTAGGTCTACTGAATACATAGGGATGCAATCTGCTTCTTTCTATATTAATCGAGACATATACAATACAGATATCAAAGGAATTCTAAATCTAGAATCTTTATCGTGGTATCTCCACTGACCAGTCATCTCTGGTCTGACTCTTACCATTTCTGGAAAAATTCTACAATATGTCTGTACTTGTTCAGCATATACATATCAATAATGCGTTCAAATCAGAAAACACAAGTACATCATAATCTATCTCTATTTCATTCTCATCTTACTGTAGTATACAATATATCAAAGAAATCTCTGATATTAACATCTCCCCCAAAAAGGTAAGGATATCGATACTACAGTATAACCAAACCCAACCGATAAGGCATATGTATATCAATGCAATTCAATCAAAGATAATCATAGGAAATGCATTAGTATATATCAATACGTATGCAACATAATCATAAAAGAACAGTACCTGCCACTATATCATCAAGTGCCTCTTGTGTCTGTTCCTCGGTCACTACCACCAGATGGTTCTGATCCCTGAAATCTTCGGGAATCTCACTGTGGACAGCCTCTAGCAAAGTGTCCCGGCTGTTTACAAATATTGCATCTACCAGTAACTCCCTGGCATTGCTCTGTGGAATGTCTCCCTCCACAAGTTCTGCAATATACGCCCGTATAACTCGGACTGGAACCACTAGAGCTAGATGAACCACTCCCTAACTTCTTGAATGGCTTCTTTTGAGCTTTCAGCAAATCTTGCTTTCCACTCGTGCTGCCACGATCAAATCGAAGAGGGGATTGCTGTGTTTGGGGTTGTATCGCACACACCCATATTAATTGTCTAATCAGACTCACCTCCGCTCTCTTCGCTCTACTCAGGGCATCAGCAAAATGGTAAGGTCGCTGCATATTCATCAATGCAACTATCTTTGAGTTCAACCCTCTGATGAACTGATCCGCTACAGCTTCATCTTACCCAATTAAATGAGGAGCAAAATGCAGTAGAGTAGAGAATTTAGCAACATATCCTTCAATATTCAGTCGACCTTGTCTCAAATTCTCAAACTCGGCTTTCTTGTCCTCTCTGTACGAAAATGAGAAAAATCTTCGATAAAATTCAGTTCTAAATATTTCCCACGAAATCACTGTACCTCTCTGTTCTAACATTCTTTTACTTGTAATCCACCAACTTCTGGCGGCTTCTCGTAACTGGTTAGGCACCATTTTAACTCTCTGTTCATCTGTACAATCAAGCAAATCGAATAGTATTTCTATGTCATCAAACCAGTTCTCACAATCTTCAGACGTCTCCCTACCACTCAGAATTGGCGGCTGCAATAACTGAAATTCTTTCAACTTTGTTTCCATCTGGGTTTCTGATACATCTATCTGTTCAGTCGAAGTACTACCCCTTTCTGGAACTCTCCGTGGAGGTATATCTGCTTATCAAAATATCAGTTGAAAGGGATCGAATAAGGTGACCGAAAAACACAACGGAAGCTACAAAATTTTCGAAAATCACATTTTCTTGCAAGGAAATTTTCGGCCACCATGTGTACTAGTGTAGCATATATAAAAATCTCAACTTTCAAGCATAGGGTGTTGAGAAAATTACCTATCAATCTCAAAGATTGATTGTGGCTCCAACTAAGGTGTAAACACCTTAGCTCTTGAAGGTAGACAATCTACAAGCTTCACCTTTCTTTTGGACTCCTTTCTTCCAATCAAGCCCACCACTAACTAGCTAGAACCCTTCTTATTTTGCACTAGAAAAATAAGAAGATTATTCAAAGAGAAGTGATTTCTTTCCTCAACAATTGAAGAAGAAAATTGAGAGAAAAACTTGGAGAAAAATGTGAATAGTAACTCGGCCACTATTCATGCTAGGAGAGAAGGAGAGACATTTTTTTGGTTGTGGGAAAAGTTGTTCCAAAAAGTTGCATGACATGCCTTGAAAACACAAAAAGTAGTCTCCCAACCTTTCACCTCCCATGCATGCATATTATATGGTTTTTAATCAAATTAAAACCTTTGACTAAATTTTAATTATCTCAAACATATTTGAGACTAATTAAACATTACTTGAATTTACCCAAGTCCCACTAGTTAAATAATTATTTTAATTGAGCTCTTCAAGACTCAATATAATTTAATTAATTCAACACTTGAATTAATTTAATTATTTGGACTCTACTAGGCCCACTAGTGTTTAATTAATTCAACACTTGAATTAATTTAATTTAGTCCATAATAATGTTTATGAAAATCATAATTTTCAATTACATTATTCACTTGGCCAATTTTAATTTAGGAACACTTCCTTAAATTAAAATTTACATTTCTCTCATAGAAGTCATACTTCTATTTTTCTTTACACTTATAAACTCATTTAAAAGTCGTTCAACACATTGAACTAATTTCTCCTTTATAGAAGTCATACTTCTAATTTTCCTCACGCTTATAAACTCCTTTACAAGCCGTTCAACACATTGAACTATTTTTACTTCTCAACGGGATCTAGAAAGCTAGTACTTGTGTGGCCCTCAATGGTTCATTGATACAACTAGCCGTGGGTTCACATCTCTATGTGATTCGGACTAAACATGTCCTTATATGAGCATACCCCAATTGATCCATTCTTATTTATCAACACCTTGATAATAAGAACGTCAGAACTCAAGTCTGATAGTACCCAACCAATCACGTTAAACGCCTAGCAGCATCGCTTACGTGATTCCCTAGGTATCACATGATAGTGCCTGCAAGAACCATTCAATTATGGTTAGCGTACAGTACGGTCCCTTCAACTCATATATCCCGATCGATTCGACAACCATTGGTTTATCGAGAGTTGTCAATGAATCGATACTATGTGTCATGTCGTAGTTGCATCGATGGTGTAATCTATGAAACCCTTTCATAATTACCACCATACTCTGGCCAGAGATTTCGATCTACATACGCATGATAACACATAGGATATCCATACCCGAAGGTAAGCGGTGAATCCCCGACTACAATGCATCGACTCCTATGTGTTTCGACAGAACACCCAACCTTGCCACCTGATGACCCCATAAGAGTCGGTAAACAAGTCAAAGTGTAATTCTAGCACATAGGGTCTCAATGTTGTCCCGGGTCATAAGGACTAATTCTGTACAACCATAAACTAGGACATTTCCACTCGATAAGTGAGAACCACTTGGAAAGTCCTTTTATGGAGGGTTGTTCAGTGCACTCTACAAGGAGCACCTATCTGCATGTTCGGACATCACAATGTCCCCTACCAATGAAACATGGTACTCACATCGCAGATACTAGTCTCGAACTCTAGCGGCCTATATCCTTCTTAGTGGCGGCTGAATCGACTAGGAACCGTTTAGAATATACAGTATTACAAATATGAGTTTCATGATACTCATCATATGAGCATCTCATATTCTTTCTACTATTTGTATATTCAAGGGCTTTATCTATGCAACTAGCATGGGTATACAGATAAAGATGTGCCATAATAATAATCTCAAACATTATTAAAATAAAGATTGCTTATACATAGAGTTTCATTGTGAACACTCGGCCAACACTTGGCTCGACGGGCACCTACTCTAACATCAGAACCTAAATACTACAAATCTGTTCCAATATTTCTCTGATCATCTTACTGCTGATCAAGAATCAAATCTGATTCATACTCAATAATACATATTACCAATCCAAATCAGATAATTAAATAACATGTATTTCAAAGCAGTAAAGCATAATCTCATGCTAGCACACACAATGTAAGTCAACATTAAAATAAATCTCATGCTAGCAATCACATGCAAGGAAAGAAAACTCAATCTACCCCGCTCATTCTCTCCTATCTCAGTCTAAAGGTTCTATCGCTCTGATACCACCTGTTGTGGGGACCCGGACGCTAATCATTTTCTTAATCATCTTTGGGGTTTAATTATCGGTTAAGATAAACATGGTCTAAAAATTTTTCTTTTAAAATACGGAAGGTAATGGAATCAATCTATTATACAAACAAGTATAATAATACAAATCTTGTATAACATGCATCTAATTTAAAATTAGGTTCAACTACTACAATCAAGTAATAAAACCTATCTACATCCAAGTCCGAGATCACCACTCTAATCTCGATCTCTCCTTATCTTCTGGACCCTGATCCTGCCCCACCTGTTGTCATGCACACATACAAAACAAGACAACAGCCGGATAACTCCGGTGTGATATAAATATCCCAGTATAAACAATGTATACATGCAGTTAACTGAATTAACATAAAAGCATGAATTATATCTTATCATATGTAGCATAATCAAACAACATGTATCAATACCAGTATGTAAATAAATATGAATCGTAATCTACGAAACATAAATTAATACGGATCTGTAAATCAAACTCTAGTCTCAATATCTAAGACTTGACTCATCTCTCATTCTAATCTAGGGATCCCGATCTAAGTTAGACTTTTGGTATGCTGTATCGAGTATCTGAGATAGACGTCGATCTACATCTAAGGCTCTTCGATACACCGTAAGTCTAGAGTCTTATCGGTTCTGAGAAAGACTCGGCGATTCTGCCCTAGCTAGGCTGATATGCCCTAGACTCAAACTCTGGCTCTGCTATCATTCAATAGACTAAACATATCAATCTGATAATCTGCAAATATCAATGCAATAAAATACAGTATGTGATTTAGGGAAACTCAAGTCAAACCTAACTTGAGTTGTGCAATCCCGAATCAACATTTATTTATACCTTTATCCTCTCGATCTGACGAAGATGAAGTCATGCATTCTGATCTGTCCATACCCAGTCTGGAAATGACAATCGTACAAATACAATATCAGTATAAAACTCAATTCAAAACCTGTTCTGATCAATACTCAAATCAGTATCTAATATGATCCATATCTGAACAAGGTACAATCTAATTCATATCAACGATATCACGATGAAATCGAAATCATCACTAAATCTGATCAATCTAAATCAACTGATGTTTCGACGGCATAACAATACAATCTGAATAACCCCGTCACTCTGAACATCACCGATATAATATCAGAATTCACAATCAGTATCAGTACAATTTATAATCTGAATAATAACACAACTCTGATATCGAATCTTAATCAAATCAACTCTGAAATTCATAACAATTTCATAAACAGTCTGTTCTTTAATCTGACTTCAATTATACAATGTCTACTATAGCAGAAACATCATATCTGATTCGTATTCAATTCTGACAATATCATAAACTCAAATCTTGTCTAAACGTAACAAAACTTACGTCCAGTTGTAGCCTGCGTTGCCAAGAACACAGTACTGAAGTCGGATTTAAAAACAAACGGACGGATTTTACGTGGCACTCAATTTCACGTCCGAGAGAACTTCGAGCATTCTTCCTCAATTCTTTCCTGATCTGAATGCTGGAGAATCACGGTTTGTATATATATATATATATATATATATATATATATATATATATATATATATATATATATATATTGCATGTACATCATACGTGGCTTCTCCAAAATTTTCCACAAAACCACTCGCGCATATGTGCGCTTTATCTCGCGCATATGCGCCAAAGATTCTGGAACTGTTGCGCATATGCGCGCCTTATCTCGCGCATATGCGCGAGGGCTTCTGGACCCCTCGCGCATATGCGCGTGTTTCTTCGCGCATGTGCGTCGGTCATTTCTTTTGAGATTTTCGGTTGAACATCTTGGCTAATATTGTAACGATGCCCGACTTCTTCATTCAAGTTCGTATAACCTCAATCATGAAATTAATCAACGTATGATTACAGTAATTAAGTCTCGGGCATTACATATATGATATCTAATTTGTATTTAAATTCCCAAAAATAAAATTAAAAAAAAATTTATATATATATATATATGTATTAGTGGGGCATTCCAATAAATGGAAAAGAAGTGTCCACCGTGATGCATTTTAAAAATTGATTGGACAATGCATTTAAAGTGTGGGCAACTAAGAAATGCAAATGAACATGCAATTCAATTAATATACGGATGAATTGGAATGATGATGTTTTAAAAAATGATAGTAGGACAATCATTCATAAAAGGAGCCGAGTTATATTTTAAATAGAGATGTGATTGAAGAAGGATTCTTCAATAATTTTTGCTTATCTCTCAACTTCGCTCTCAGCTAATTGATGAGTTAAATTTTTATTTGATTTTCGTGCTTCTTGATTTGTTTGGAGAAAATCGTGTTTGATAATTTTGATGCTTCATGAATGAAAATTAAGCAAATTAATCAATGTGTTTGATTGAAAAAATTCGAAACAAAGAACGAAGCTTAATGAACGAATATTAAGTTCGGTGGTTCTTAACTAAACTCAAAACGAGTTCATCAAATGTTGAAAGAAATACAAACGAGTAGTCGGAATATGTAAGGGACATAAACCGAATTAAAAAAAATTGGTGAACAGTAGTATTCGCACACCCGCGTGCGGGTCTGCGCGCAGGAGAGAGCGTCTGCCGAGAGCGCTCGGCAGCACGATGGGCGCAGGCGCGCACTCAGGCGTACCTTCGGATTTTTCAGATATTTTTTTCATTTCCTTGGCATTTTTTGATGCTTGTGGTTAGTTACAATGGCCAAGGGACCCCCCTATGAATGAAAAATCACGTCTTTTCACATGAAAAACATTAAATGCTTGATTTATTGAAAATAAAACATACATAATTTTCATTTGCATATTGTTCTTCATCCTTCTTCAATAAGAGTGAGTTCCATTCATTTCCTTGTTATAGAAATTGGATATTTGAGTGCTTATTTATCCAAAAGTTGTAGTTGTATATGAAAATGGATCGATTAAGGTGCTCGAATGCGCAACGGAAGTTTCTAAATATTTTTTTTTCTAAGCAAAAACCGAACACCTCAATCCTATAATGTGTAGCAAATACGATAAACACAAAATGTCATACATAGGGTGTTTTAGAAAATTACCTATCAATCTCTTGAGATTGATTGTGGCTCCAACTTATTTGTCAAACAACTAAGCTCTTCAAAGGATGACAATCTACAAGCCTCCTTTAAGCACTCCTTGCTCAAAATAAAGCCCACCACCAACAAGCTAGTTTCCCTCTAATTTTGCACTAGAAAAATTATAGGATTTTTCTTTGAGAAGTGTTTTCTTTCCTCAACAAGTGAAGAAGAAAATTAAGAGGAATGAAGCATGAAAATTTTAGCCAAGAGCTTGTGAGGAGAGAAGGGAAGAACTTTCTTGGCTGTGCAAAAAGTTGAAGCAAAAAGTTGCATGTGCATGACATGCCATTAACTCAAAAGTTGTCTCCAACCCTTCCCCTTCCAAGCATGCATTTTACTTGGGCTTGTAACAATTATAAGGCCCATGGACATTTATTTAAATGTCTCAAACACATTTGAGACCATTTAAATTTTACTTGATTTTACTCAAGCCCACTAATTTAATAATTATTTCTTATTGGGCTCTACCAGGCCCATTGTTGTTTAATTAATTCAACACTTGAATTCATTTAATTATTTGGACTCTACTAGGTCCACCGGTGTTTAATTAATTCAACACTTGGATTAATTTAATTTAGTCTATAATAATGTTTATGAAAATAACAATTTTCAAATACATTACTCGTTGGCCAACTTTTAATTTAGGAATACTTCCTCAAATTAAAAGTTACGTTCTCCTTATAGAAGTCATACTTCTATTTTTATTTACGCTTATAAATTCCTTTATAAGCCGTTCAACACATTGAACTATTTCAACTTCTCAACGGGATCTAGAAAGTTAGCAATTGTGTGGCCTCAATAGTTCATTTATACAACTAGCCGTGGGTTCACATCTCAATGTGATTCGAGACTAAACATGTCCTTATATGAGCATACCTCAATTGCTCCATTCTTACTTATCAACTCTTTGATATTAAGAACGTCAGAACTCAAGTCGACCAATTCGACAACCATTGATATATCGAGAGTTGTCAATGAATCGATACTATGTGTCATGTCGTAGTTGCATCGATGGTGTAATCTATGAAAACCCTTTCTTAATTACCGCCCTAATCTGATCAGATATTTCATACTACATTTACATGAGATCACATAGGATATCCATACCCGAAGGTAAGTGGTGAATCCCCGACTACAATGCATCGAATCCTATATGTTTCAACAAAACACCCAACCTGAAGACCCCATTAGAATCGGTAAACAAGTCAAAGTGAAATGCTAGCATATAGAGTCTCAATGTTGTCCCAGGTCATAAGGACTAATTGTAACGTACCGTACTTTTGCTACTTAAAATTTGTGGAAGAATTAAATTTTTTCTTGAATACGAAAATAAAATCAATACGGTCGTCGCTACATCATCCATTCACCAATAAAAATTTTGTTAAAAGAAAAGCTTGCTCAAAACATCTCGCATCAAAACATAAAATCATAGTATAAATATTTTCATGCTTAAAATCATAAAATGACGTGGGCGGTCCTTGGGTTAGCCTCTCGCTCAGTCCAAGCCTGCCCCTTGGTCGCCACCTCCTGTCTCCTCATCAACATACTCACCTGCTTCGATCAAGTCTAGTGAGTCTAAAGACTCAACACGTATAAACTGGGAAATAGTGAATACTACATAATAAAACCGCATGCAACTTTAAAATAGAGCGTACATACTAAAACTTGAACTTGCATCACGTAACTTGAACATAAGTACATACATAGACGTGCCATAACTTGAAAGCTTTCATAAGCATACTTGCATAACTGAACGTACATAAACATACATGACTTTATTTTGCGTAGAGGAAGTTTCAAAGCAAATGACCCATAACATAATAAATGCCTGATCAGACAAACCACTGTACTGGGCTGACAGGGACGTATCCACTGCCACATACATGAGATCCTCGTTCATAATAACGGGCTGGTTGGTCCCCGTTCATAATTTAACGCCTTCCAACCACGATCTAACCCGTTTATAATTTAACGGGGTGGGGAGGTCTCGGCCACGTTCACCGACTTCCAAATCCATTCATAATTTGGTCACGAGACAATTAGCATACCTCAAAAACTTAAAAATATTTTCTTGCACGTCGAAATACTTACTTGGCGTCGAGGGATTCGTTGGACGTCGATCGGGTCATTGCTGCAACATGCTAACATGGATTCAAAGGCTTAACTTGAAAAGCTTAGACGTAATTATCATGCTTACTCTCAAGCTCAATCATTTCTTAGGACATTCCATAATTTCCCATGACACGACGTTGATAACCCTTGCACTAAACCATGACATCGAACCTCAAAGCATGCTAAAATATGTTCCCCAAAATATGCAAGACACGGACCCCGTGCCCAGGTTCGGATCCGGGTCCGTGTAGGTACTGTAAAATATGTGTTCAGAAAAGGGGAGACACGGACCCCGTGCTTAGGTCCATGTAGGGGTCCGTGTAGACTCTGGAAAAAGGCACTCCGGAAGAACAAAGGCACGGACCCCGTGTGGAGGTTCGGGTATGGGTTTGTGCACCCGCGCAAATCTAAAATTCACGAAAATTCTGAACACGCAATTCTTATCATCCTAGACTCGATTGCATGTACCATTAATCGACACCCCGAGACCCATCCTAGCATGCCATAACATCAAACCAAAATCGTACAACCACCCAAAGCAACGATGTTCACCCTACGACACCTCCAATTCAAAACGTAGAAATTGACACCAATTTGTTTCCTACGACTTCTAATGCATTCGAGCGCCTATCGACACTAAACGACGTATCAATTAACATCCCAACATAATACTAATCATACCTAGACGTAGCAACAATCACCCGTCGATCCCCAACGAAGCCTGCAACATAGAAACTTCAAGAACACAATTTTCGTAAAAGTTGCAGTTTGAGCAGTCCCACGAAAAGCGCCATAACTCACTCAATTTTCATCCACAAATCTCGAATTTTATATCAAATCGAAGGCATCAAAAAGTTCTACAATTTTCTAGTTGAAAGTTTCTTAAAATCCCGACGGAAAAATCGCAGTTTTCAACAGAACAGTAAGTTATGAGATTTCAGATCTAAAATGTATTAAAAAAAGCATTCAAACCATTTTCTGCTCAAACGACGAATGTCACCCATGAATTTTTACACATAAAAATAACACAACACATAATATGACAGTATCGATGCAGAAAGAACAGAATATGCGTGCCTTATGATATCAAATGTTACCGAAACGACGTCACCGAAGCTGAGAAGGATGCGAGGTTGATCCGGGACGAACGTGAGACGATTTTCTATGAAGAAAGCACCACAAAACTTTGCTGGAATTTCAGAGAGGAAAGGATAGCTGCTACAAAGACAAGAACCCTAGCTATCTTCTTCTCTCAAAATTTTAAAAGCTGACACGTGATTGTGTGTGTGGTGTGCCTGAGTTTGGTGTGTGGAAAAACGTGTGTGTGCGTGTATAGGTGTAGGTAATTAGGGTGAAAGTTGCTCAATAAATAATCAGCAACTTAATTAAAAACTTAACCCTCCACTAACTTTAATCAAAATCCTACAATTTACTTTAACAAAACCCCTAGATTAAAATAAACACACACTAGTGCTAACTTTAAAAGTTTTAAACTCTTAAAATCACTAAATAAATGATTTCGGCTTAAAAATACTAAAACTCAATAATTTAGTTAAAATTCCCCATCCTAAACTTAAAATAAAATATCATCTTTTAAATTTTTCCAAAATCGTCCCCGGTCTCTACTCCTCGATCCCGCCTCGAATAAACGTCTGAAACATGAAACCTGAAAAACATTTTAATGTATATCACATAAACATGAATAATTTAAAATAAGGTATTTTCATAAATTATGCATGGCTAAAACTCATTTAAAATTAATTAAAGGATTTACTAATTAAATAAATGCATGGATTATACGGGTACTGAATTTGGGCACTACAGTTCCTCCCCCACTTATAACAATTTCATCCTCGAAATTGAATCTTACCGAACAACTCCGGGTAGCGAAGTCTCATATCTGCTTCGGACTCCCATGTGGCCTCTTCCACTGATTGGTTTAGCCACCGGACTTTGACTAGCTTAGTCACTTTGTTCCGGAGCCTACGCTCTTGCCTGTCTAAGAAGCCAAATAATTCCTCAGCATCGAGACATGGAACACATTGTGCACCCCAGCCAGATTCGGCGGAAGGGCAACACGATAGGCTAGTGTCCCAACTCTGTCCAAAATCTCAAACAGACCAATGAACCTCGGACTCAGTTTGCCTCTTTTTCTGAATCTCATAACACCCTTCATAGATACTATCTTGACGAAAACGTGATCACCAACGGCAAACTCGAGATCTCTCCTCCTCTTATCAGCATAGCTCTTCCGACGACTTTGAGCAGTCTTCATTCTGTCACGAATCTTGACCACCACTTCTGCAGTCTGCTAAACTATCTCTGTACCAAGTTCCGCTCTTTCACCAACTTCATCCCAATGAATTGGTGATTTACACTTCCTCCCATACAACGCCTCATATGGAGCCATACCAATAGATGCTTGGAAGCTGTTATTGTATGTGAACTCCACTAGAGGTAGTCTAGACTCCCAAGTTCCTTAAAAATCAATCATGCAGGCTCTTAGCAAATCCTCTAAAATCTGAATCACTCTCTCAGACTGGACATCTGTCTGCGGGTGAAAAGTTGTACTGAACAGCAACTTTGTCCCCATGGCTGCATGTAAGCTCTTCCAGAAGGACGACGTAAACCTCGGGTCCCTGTCGGACACAATCAAAACTGGGAACCCATGTAAACGGACTATCTCCCTGATATAAAGCTCTGCATACTGCGTCATGGAGAAAGTCGTCTTTACTGGCAGAAAGTGCGCTGGCTTGGTGAGTCGGTCCACTATAACCCAAATGGCATTATAGGACCTTACTGATCTAGGCAGTCCAATGACGAAGTCCATCGTGATGTTTTCCCATTTCCACTCTAGGATGGGGAGTGGCTTAACCAATCCCGCTGGCCTCTGATGTTCTGCCTTCACCTGCTGACAAGTGAGGCATTCAGACACAAACCTGCGGATGTCTCTCTTCATCCTTGGCCACCAATACAGAATCTGTAAGTCCATATACATCTTGGTACCTCCTAGATGGATAGAATACGGAGATGCGTGTGCCTCTGTCAAAATATCATGTCTGATCGAACCACCACTAGGCACCCACATTCTACCCCTGTATCTCACAATGCCGTCTGAAACTGTATACAAAGCACTGTCCTTGGCTTCATCTTTCAGTCTCCATTTCTGTAACTGCTCATCTGCAGACTGACCTGCTCGGATACGGTCTAGCAAATCAGATTTGACTGTCAGATTAGACAGCCTAGGGGCTCTGCCCTCACGATAAATCTCTAGACCAAACTTCTGGATCTCAGACTGAAGAGGTCTCTGTGCTGATAACTGAGCTATGACGGCAACTTTTTTGCTCAAAGCGTCTGCGACAACATTAGCATTTCCGAGATGGTAGCTAATTTCGCAGTCGTAATCTTTCACAAGTTCCAACCACCGTCTCTGTCTCATGTTCAACTCTTTCTGAGTGAAGAAATATTTGAGACTCTTATGATCGGTGAAAATCTGGCATTTCTCGCCGTATAGGTAGCGTCTCCAAATTTTCAGTGCGAAGACAACGGCGGCTAACTCAAGATCGTGCGTCGGGTAGTTCTTCTCGTGCACTTTCAACTTCCTGGAAGCATAAGCTATGACCCGACCCTGCTGCATCAATACTGCGCCTAACCCGAGCTTAGATGCATCAGTGTATAGCACAAAATCACCTTGCCCCGTCGGCATGGCTAGAACTGGCGCCGAAATGAGAGCTTGCTTCAACGTATCGAAGGTCTTCAGACATTCATCACTCCACAAAAATTTGGCATTTTTCTTGGTTAGTGAAGTGAGTGGCACTGCTATGGATGAAAATCCCTTAATAAACTTACGGTAGTAACCAGCTAAACCCAAAAAGCTTCGGATTTCTGATGCATTCTTCGGCACAACCCATTCCTTGACAGCTGCTACTTTCGCTGGGTCCACCTCGATTCCACTACTAGATACTATATGCCCCAAAAATGAAACTTTCTGCAACCAAAACTCGCACTTACTAAACTTCGCAAATAACTTGCGACTCTGCAAAATTTGTAAAACTGTCCTCAAGTGCTGGTTGTGCTCCTCATGGATCTTCGAATATATAAGGATGTCGTCAATGAATACTGTGACAAATTGATCGAGGAACGGCTGAAATACTCGGTTCATGAGATCCATGAAAATTGATGGAGCATTTGTCAATCCAAATGGCATCACCAAGAACTCGTAATGCCCATATCTGGTCCTGAAAGCTGTCTTGTGGACATCTGCATCCTTCACTTTCAGCTGATGGTACCCTGATCGAAGATCTATCTTAGAGAACACGGTAGCTCCCTGCAACTGATCAAACAAGTCTTCGATTCTAGGCAACGGGTACTTATTCTTTATCGTTACCTTGTTTAGCTCACGGTAATCGATGCACAGTTTCATGCTCCCATCCTTCTTCTTTACAAACAGCACTTGTGCGCCTCACGGTGAGAAACTGGGGCGGATGAATTCCTTGTCGAGAAGCTCCTGGATCTGCTGCTTGAGTTCTAACATTTCAGCTGGAGCTAATCTGTACGGTGCCTTAGAGATTGGCATTGTGCCTGGCATGAGATCGATTGCAAACTCCACCTCTCTCTCTAGTGGAAGGCCTGTGACGTCGTCAGGAAAGACGTCTGGGAAGTCTCTGACTACTGGCACATCTTACAGCGATGGAGTGGGCATGTCAGGTGCTGCTATGATGCTGGTCAAGAAAGCCGACACCCCTTAGAAATTAGTCTCCTCGCCTGCATGCACGAAATCATGCGAGGGAAGCTTCTCCATCTGTCTGGCTCAAATAGAAATTGTTCCATGCCCAACGGCCTAACCAATACTGATCTTTTCTGGAAGTCAATCAGGACCATGTTCTTTGTCAGCCAGTCCATTCCCAAAATAATGTCAAACTCTGGCATCGGCAGAATAATCAAATCTGCATACACGAGGTGGACATGCAGTTCTAGATCGATATCTCTGACCACACTGGTAGCTAACAGCTCTTCTCATGATGAGACTATTACTGAAAAGTTCACGTCTAGGCCTATGGACTTAAGGTCCAAAATGATTAGCAAAAGTCTCCGATATGAAGGAGTGAGTGGCTCCTGAATCTATTAGCGTCGTCGTGGCTAATCTCTTTATGAAAATATTTCCTAAGACGCGTTAGCGCAACAAACCAACTTATATCCCAAAAATTCTACCATAAACCTTAAGCAACAAAAGACACCCACAATTCCAACTAAAACACTAATATTCCCAATTAAAATTAAACATGCAAGGCAAAGAATTCAATACTGTACTGAATTAAATAAATTACCAGTCAAAAGGGTAGAGTCTGGGTTCGCCTGTTGAGCATGCATGGCGAATACTCTCCCTTGGGTTGGCTGCTTCCACTGAGGGCATTCCTTCAACACGTGGTCACTAGATCCACATTTAAAACATTTCCCGGATCCCCATAAGCACTGACCGGGATGCTGGCGATTGCATTTCGGACACATTGGAAAATTACAGGGCTTCCGAGGCGCCCCCTGCTGCTGAACTAGACCCTTGCCCTTTGGGGGTCCCTGATATGGCTTCTTCCCTGGTGGCCCCTGATACTGCTTCTTAAGCTGGGGCCTCTGATGCTGCTGCTGCTGGTGTTGCGGTGGTGCCTGATAGGGCCTCTTGCCCTGTCTGTCCGTCTCTATATCCCTCAGATCCTGTTCTGCCGCAATGCTCTAGACACGGTGACCGCATAGCTAGTAGGGCCAGCTACTCTCACATCGCGGCGCAGGATCGGCCGCAATCCATTCAGAAAATGCCTCAACTTTGCATGTACATCATTTGCAATGAGGGGCACAAAGTGACACCCTCTCTCAAACTTCCTAACAAATTCTGCCACGCTACTGTCTCCCTGTCGCAGCGTCATAAACTCGCTGGTGAGTCTGGATCGTACCTCCTCAGTGAAGTACTTGGATTAAAAGACCTCCTTGAAACCATTCCATGGCAGTGCCTGCAAGTTAACTGCCACAGATGCACTTTCCCACCATAATCTGGCATCCCCTGTCAGAAGGAACGTGGCACATCTGACCCTATCTGCATCGGTCAGTTCCACAAAGTAAAAGATTACCTCTATGGACTTAATCCATCCCTCGGCTACCATGGGTCAGTGGTACCCGAAAACTCCTTAGGACTCATCCTCCTAAACCTTTCGTACACTGCTTCCGGTTGGGGTCTCGCCCCTGCACCTGCTGCTGTAGCCTGGTTCCCCGAAAACTGCGCAAAGAACTGCGTCATGCCTGCAAGCATCTGTGTCTGCATGTCTGGCGGTGGAGGTGGAGGTGGAGGAGCGTCCCTTCTCTCCCCTCGAGGCTCTCTGTCCTCATCTCTTGTTTCATGGTCGATCACACGTCTAGGAGGCATACTGTTCCAATAAATTACCCCACACGTAAACCCAATATGCATGAACATATATCAATATTTTATGATGCACGTAAATCAAACTTAAAACATGCACATACTGAAATCATAACTTGATGCTTACTACGTAACATAATGCAAAACTTTAAACTTACAGACTTGAGGTGTGACTTCGTGAGCTTCATGCGACTGGCAGTTGGCGTAACCCTTTACAAGAACACCGCTCTGATACCAACTGTAACGTACCGTACTTTTGCAACTTAAAATTTGCGGAAGAATTAAAATTTTTCTTGAATACGAAAATAAAATCATTACGGTCGTCACTACATCATCCATTCACCAATAAAAATTTTGTTAAAAGAAAAGCTTGCTCAAAACATCTCGCATCAAAACATAAAATCATAGTATAAATATTTTCATGCTTAAAATCATAAAATGACGTGGGCGGTCCTCGGGTTAGCCTCTCGCTCAGTCCAAGCCTGCCCCTTGGTCCCCACCTCCTATCTCCTCATCAACATACTCACCTGCTTCGATCAAGTCTAGTGAGTCTAAAGACTCAACACGTATAAACTGGAAAATAGCGAGTACTACATAATAAAACCGCATGCAACTTTAAAATAGAGCGTAAATACTAAAACTTGAACTTGCATCACGTAACTTGAACATACGTACATACATAGACGTTCCATAACTTGAAAACTTTCATAAGCATACTTGCATAACTGAACGTACATAAACATACATGACTTTATTTTACGTAGAGGATGTTTCAAAGCAAGGGACCCATAACATAATAAATGCCTGATCAGACAAACAACATTACTGGGCTGACAGGTACGTATCCACTGCCACATACATGAGATCCCCGTTCATAATTTAACGGGCCGGTTGGTCCCCATTCATAATTTAACGCTTTCCAACCACGATCTAACCCGTTCATAATTTAACGGGGTGGAGAGGTCCTCGGCCACGTTCACCGACTTCCAAACCCATTCATAATTTGGTCACGAGACAATTATCATACCTCAAAAACTTAAAAATATTTTCTTGCACGTCGAAATACTTACTTGGCGTCGAGGGATTCGTTGGACGTCGATCGGGTCATTGCTGCAACATGCTAACATGGATTCAAAGGCTTAACTTGAAAAGCTTAGACGTAATTATCATGCTTACTCTCAAGCTCAATCATTTCTTAGGACATTCCATAATTTCCCATGACACGACCTTGATAACCCTTGCACTAAACCATGAAATCGAACCTCAAAGCATGCTAAAATATCTTCCCCAAAATATGCAAGACACGGACCTCGTGCCCAGGTCCGGCTCCGGGTCCGTGTAGGTACTGTAAAATGTGTGTGCAGAAAAGGGAAGACACGGACCCCGTGCTTAGGTCCATGTAGACTCTGGAAAAAGGCACTCCAGAAGAACAAAGGCACGGACCCCGTGTGGAGGTCCGGGTAAGGGTCTGTGCACCCGCGCAAATCTGAAATTCACGAAAATTCTTAACACGCAATGCTTATCATCCTAGACTCGATTGCACGTAACATGAATCGACACCCCGAGACCCATCCTAGCATGCCATAACATCAAACCAAAATCGTACAACCACCCAAAGCAACGATGTTCACCCTACGACACCTCCAATTCAAAACGTAGAAATTGACACCAATTCGTTTCCTACGACTTCTAATGCATTCGAGCGCCTATCGACACAAAACTACGTATCAATTAACATCCCAACATCATACTAATCATACCTAGAGGCAGAAACGATCACCCGTCGATCCCCAATCAAGCCTGCAACATAGAAACTTCAAGAACACAATTTTCGTAAAAGTCGCAGTTTGAGCAGTCCCACGAAAAGCGCCATAACTCACTCAATTTTCATCCACAAATCTCGAATTTTATGTCAAATCGAAGGCATCAAAAAGTTCTACAATTTTCTAGTTGAAAGTTTTCTTAAAATCCCGACGGAAAAATCGCAGTTTTCAACAGAACAGTAAGTTACGAGATTTCAGATCTAAAAAGTATTTCAAAATGCATTCAAACCATTTTCCGCTCAAACGACGAATGTCACACATGAATTTTTACACATAAAAATAACACAACACATAATATGACAGGATCGATGCAGAAATAATAGAATATAAGTGCCTTATGATATCAAACGTTACCGAAACGGCGTCACCGAAGTGGAGAAGGATGCTAGGTTGATCCGGGACGAACGTGAGGCGATTTTCTTTGAAGAAAACACAACAAAACTTTGCTGGAATTTCAGAGAGGAAGGGGCGGCTGCTACAAAGACAAGAACCCTAGCTATCTTCTTCTCTCAAAATTTTAAAAGCTGAAAAGTGATTGTGTGTGTGGTGTGCGTGAGTTTGGTATGTGTAAAAACGTGTGTGTGCGTGTGTAGGTGTAGGTAATTAGGGTCAAAGTTGCTCAATAAATAATCAGCAACTTAATTAAAAACATAACCCTCCACTAACTTTAATTAAAATCCTACAATTTACTTTAACAAAACCCCTAGATTAAAATAAACACACACTAGTGCTAATTTTAAAAGTTTTAAACTCTTAAAATCACTAAATAAATGATTTCGGCTTAAAAATACTAAAACTCAATAATTTAGTTAAAATTCCTCATCCTAAACTTAAAATAAAATCTCATCTTTTAAATTTTTCCAATATCGTCCCCGGTCTCTACTCCTCGATCCCGCCTCGAATAAACGCCTGAAACATGAAACCTGAAAAACATTTTAATGTATATCACATAAACATGAATAATTTAAAATAAGGTATTTTCATAAATTATGCATGGCTAAAACTCATTTAAAATTAATTAAAGGATTTACTAATTAAATAAATACATGGGTTATACGTGTACTGAATTTGGGCACTACACTAATGGTGTACAACCATAAACTAGGACGTTTCCACTCGATAAGTGAGAACCACTTGGAAAGTCTTTTATGGATGGTTGTTCAATGCACTCTACAAGGAGCACCTATCCGCATGTTCGGACATCACAATGTCCCCTACCAATGAAACATGGTACTCACATCGCAGATACTAGTCTCGAACTCTAGCGGCCTAAATCATTCTTAGCGGCGGCTGAATCGACTAGGAATTGTTTTAGAATATAGAATATTCCAATTATGAGTTTCATGATACTCATCATATGAACATCTCATATTCTTTCTACTATTTTTATTTTCAATGGCCGGAGGTAATACTCGATCTATTTCCGCATATAGTTTTATCATGTTCGTGTATACGTAAAGACATGATTTTGAGAAAAATTTCTAACATTCAACGACTTTATCTATGCAACTAGCATGAATATAAAAATAAAGATGTGCCAAAACAAAATTTTCAAATATTATTAAAATAATGATTGTTTATACATAGAGTTTCAATGTGAACTATCGGCCAACACTTGGCTCGACGGGCACCTACTCTAACAATCTCCCACTTGCACTAGAGCCAACTACCCATATGCTTCAAACCCATCGATTTGCGATGCTTCTTGAACAAGGGTTAAGGTAAAGGCTTAGTTAGTGGATCAGAAACATTATCTGCGGAACCGACTTTGTCAATCGGCACTTCTCCTCTTTCCACAATATCTCGGAGGAAGTGTTACTTTCTCAATACATGTTTGGATTTCTAATGAGACATTGGCTCCTTCGCCTGAGCAATGGCTCCCGTGTTGTCACAAAACACTGGGACTGGAGCAATTCCATTAGGAATGACGCCCAACTCTTGGACAGAATTCCTTAACCAAACGGCCTCCTTTGCTACAGCTGATGCAGCAATGTATTCGGCCTCATTGGTGGAATCCGCAGTACTGTATTGTTTGGAACTCTTCCAACAGAAAACAGAACAATTGAGCATGAATACGAACCCAAGGGTTGATTTTGAGTCATCGATATCGCATTGGAAGTTATAGTCGGTATAGCCTTCCAATTTCAGTTCTCCACCCCCATAGACCAATAATAACTTATTGGTCCTTCTCAAATACTTGAGGATGTCTTTCACAGCTTTCCAATGTGGAAGACCAGGGTTCGATTGATATCTACTCACTACACTTAGTGCAAAAGCCACGTCAGGACGTGTAGATATCATCTCATACATGATACTACCAATCGCCAATTCATAAGGAATGCTTGTCATCGTCGCTATCTCTGCATCAATCTTGGGAGACATAGACTTGGATAGGGACACGCCATGACACATTGATAGATGTCCTCTCTTGGACTCATCCATCGAGAACCGCTTAACGATGGTATCAATGTATGTGGACTGGGTGAGACCAAGCAATCTTCTTTATCTATCTCTATAAATCTGTATTCCCATTACAAAAGATTCTTCACCCAAGTCCTCCATCGAGAACTTACTTGCTAACCATATTTTAGTTGATTGCAACATCCCTACATCATTCCCAATGAGTAGAATGTCATCAACATAAAGCACCAGGAATGTCATAGAACTCCCACTGACCTTCTTATACACACAAGGTTCCTCAAGATTCTTAGTAAAACCAAACTCTTTAATTGTACTATCGAATCTAAGGTTCCAACTCCTAGATGCCTGATTTAGATCATAAATAGATCTCTGAAGTTTGCATACCATATGCTCACTTCCGACAGATGTAAACTCTTCAGGTTGAGACATGTAAATCTCTTCCTTAATATCCCCATTAAGAAAGGCTGTCTTGACATCCATGTGCCATATCTCATAGTCATACCATGCAGCTATGGCTAGCAATATCCTTATAGACTTGAACATTGCAACTGGAGAAAAGGTTTCCTCAAAGTCAACTCTTTGTCTTTGAGTATATCCTTTTGCTACCAATCGCACCTTGAGGGTCAATACCTTCCCATCCGCCCCAAGTTTCCTCTTGTAAATCCATTTACACCCTATGGGAACAATTCCCTCATGTGGATCCATGAGATTACACAATTGGTTCGAATACATGGATTCATCTCAGATTCCATTACATCAAGACATTTGGATGAATCAGCATCACTTAACGCATCCTTAAAGTTCCTTGGATCACATCCATGGTTAGGCTCATCATGGCCCTCTTCAAGAAGCAGACCATACCTCATAGGTGGTATCGAGACTCTCTCGGATCTTCTAGGAGATTGTAACTCATCTTTTGGCTCTTCGGGTCTGGGTTCTTCAATTGTGGGTGTCTCTCGAACCTCTTCGAGTTCTATCATCTCCCTTTTTCTATCCAATAGAAATTCTTTTTCCAAAAATTTGCATTCCTAGAAACAAACACCTTTGTTTCTTGGGGATAATAGAAATAATATCCAACATAATTCATTGGATATCCCACAAAGTAACATAAAATGGATCGACTATACAATTTATCTCCCACTACCTGCTTCACATAAGCAGGGCACCCCCATATTCTAAGATAAGAATATTTGGGAGGCTTACCCATCCATATCTCATATGGTGTCTTATCAACTGCCTTTAAATGGAATTGTACAACAACAGTGTCGCTGTCTCAAGCGCATATCCCCAAAAGGATGGCGGCAACTCCGTGAACCCCATCATAGACCGAACCATGTCCATCAAAGTCATGTTACGATGCTCCGAAACACCATTCAACTGTGGTGTAGCAGGCGGAGTCCACTGCGAGAGAATCCCATTCTCCCTAAGATACTCTTGGAACTCAGCACTCAAGTACTCACCACCTCGACCCGATCGAAGTGACTTGAGGCTTCGTCCCAACTGTTTCTCAACTTCAGTTCTGAATTATTTGAACCTTTCAAAGGCTTCAGACTTTTATTTCATCAAATACACATACCCATACCTCGAAAAGTCATCGGTAAAGGTGATGAAGTAGGCATGTCCATGCTTAGTGGTGATGCTAAGCGGACCGCAAACATCGGTATGGATCAAATCGAATAACCCTTTGGCTCGCTCCACATAGCCCTTAAAGGGAAATTTGGTCATCTTTCCTTTCAGACAAGATTCACAAGTTGGGAGAAAATTAATGTAATACCCGGTTACTCGTACAAATGATAATAATGTGTTATCTCATTTATTATGTAGTTATTTAGCTCATTAGATTTCACTTGATGATTGAAGTATCAATATTGAGATTGAACTAGGTTTTTAAATTTTCTATGGTGTATTGAGAATGAATATTTGTTTAAATAATGATAGTAAGATGTGTAGATAGAAGTAGTGTGATGAAGTTGGTAGGAAATGAGATTAAAATACGGTAGTTCTTACGAGTTTTAGCATAATCATATTAATATTGATCCAAATTGTGTGATGCCATAACCATTAGAAAGCTGAGAAATAATGCTACAACTTTCATGTTTTTAGTTTTGTCCAAATCATTGTGGAAGACAAGCCAAAAGTGCCCCAAAGTGTGTCGTGTATACTGTCATTCCTTCACTGCCACATGTTGGGCGAATAGGCATAACCTTTCGCTCAGCCCTCCAAATGACCTGAAACCGATTGGAGATTCAAGCCAAGACATAGGGCTACAACTTTCATGTTTACCACCCTTCCAGATTATGAACGGAAGAGCCGTTTTTGGAGCGATCTTTGATGAAACAGTGTGCAGGGCAGAGGAACAAACTAAACGAGGATGGTGCAGTTGTGCACAATAAAGCGAGACTAGTAGCACAAGGATATAGGCAAGAGGAAGGAATTGATTACGATGAAACATATGCACCAGTTGCAAGATTTGAGGCAATCAGAATATTCCTTGCCTATGCTTCATTCAAGAACTTCAAAATCTATCAAATGGATGTCAAAAGTACATTCGTAAACGGTCAACTACAAGATGAAGTATATGTTGAACAACCCCCAGGTTTTGTAAATCACAACTTTCCTGATCATGTATATCATTTGAACAAAGCCTTCTAGCATGATGGTGGTCTTTGATTAAGTCTCACAGGAACCAAGAACATTTGATCAGTCACCTCCTCTTCAATCCACAGATATGGATCTTGTCCTTGAAGAAATACAGAATATGCAGCACAATATACAGCAGATGCTTACCGAAATCAAGAAAATTCAATCAACACAATTTTCTCATACTGTCAAATTGGATTCCTCGATTGAATTTGATACAGCAAAACTGAAAGCCATCCAAGCCAACATGGAGTCTCTTACCCAAACTGTGGATGAGATGAAAAATAACAGAGGTCTAGCTCAAAGTCTATTTACAACTCAAGATATAATCAGCAAACTAGTTGAGCGATTAGAAACTTCTGTTTCTAATAAAATGGAACTGCTGCAGACTTCCTTACAAATTGTTGTCTCAAGTATCTCCTCAGATGTCAAAATTATTTCCAATGATGTTCCAAGATTATCTATGAAGATAGATGAGTTTGAAAAAAATGGGGAAAAAATCAAAGAGCATCTTGAGAAGCAGCAGAAGAAACCATCTTGTTAAAAAGCAGTTAATCAGATTATTAGATTCAGCTGTTATTAATTCAAGACTTCTATCAGTTCAAGAAATTCAATCTCTTATTTTATCTACAATGAGTTCAGACGTTCAGTTATTATTTTTACTAAGTTTTGTCAAACACCATAAAGGGGGAAATTGTTGGAAACTAAATTCTGGAGTTTGAAAAATATGAACAAACTGAAAATACGAACCAACTGATCAAGCAAATTGAACTCAGCAACTGAATCTACGCAACTGAAAATTTAGTTATTCTCCTCACCTGTAACTGAAACACGTCAACCGACAAAGAGACATAAAAGACTGCAACTGAATGTTGAACGACGCACTTCAATCAATACAGCTTGGAACAACGCATTTCGGCTAAAGCTAAAAACCGCCGCATTACAATAAATGAAGCAAACAAAGCCCAAGAAATAATGAAGTGGCAGTCAACGGATACAAAGATTCAAATATACATCAAGTTACCGTTGGAAGGGAAGCTTATAAATATGACAAAAGAGCAGCTGAAAAACAACAAGATCACTCGATTCAAAGCTTGTTGTCATTCTGCCAAAATCTTAGCTCAGTCTTACTTGATTTATTCATAGCAGTCAAGGCTACAATTTGAGTTCACTAGTACTTCGTATTAATCGTGCTAAGATCAGTTACGCACTGAGAATTCTCTGTAATACTAAGAGTTTCAGTTTTTGGCAGTGAGAAGTCCAAACTGAAGTGGGTCAGTACAATTCTTGTATTTGATCAAAGTCTTTTAGTTGAAATCCTATCCTTGAGATAGAAGGGGTGACGTAGGAGTAATTTAAATCTTCGAACATCCAGAAACAATTCTTGCGTATTTTATTTTTTTATTCTATCTTTCAGTCAGTTACTTTCCGCAACTAATTCAGTTTAACTGATTGTCATTGACCAACAAGATTCCGAGAATCAGTTTGTAACCAAACTGAACTCAAAATTCAAAAGATCAATTTTAATTGTGAGTGTTTATTAAACCCCCCCTTCTAAACACTCTTGATACGTTAATCAATCATATCACATTGATACGGTAGCAGCAGAAGAATGGATTAAATCATTGGAATACATCTTCTCCTAGCTACACATGGAAGATCTAGACAAAGTAAATTGTGCCATCTTTTTGTTAACAAAACATGCAAGGATATGGTGGGAGAGTGCAAGGGTGGTATTACCTGCGATACCATTGACGTGGGATACATTTAAATCCATATTTTACAACAAATATTTTAGCAAGGATGTACGAGCCAAGAAAGCAGTGATTTCCTTAATTTGAAACAAGGAACCATGTCAATGACTGAATACATACAACAATTTGAGGCTGAAGTCCAATATGTACCATATATTGCAACGGATGACATAAGTAAGGGCGAACACTTCATGCAGGGACTTCGCTCTGAAATTAAACGAGATGTAAGGATGTCGAAATTTTCTACATATGGGGAGATAGTGGAAAGAGCACTTATGGCAGAACAGGATGAACAAGAAATTGACAGAGACTGGAAACAGCGAAGGCAGCAGTACTTTCAAAAGAGCGAAGGAATAGGACAAGACAAAAAGACCAATAGCAAAGGTACTCGACCAGAGGAACCCCGTGGCAAGGGTCCCCCTCCACGTAAAGAATAGGACAGACCACCTTGTCCTAAATGTGGCAAAATTCACGGCAGGGAATGTATGCAATGTTCCAATGTTTGTTATCATTGCAAAAAGCCAGGACATCTCGCCAGAATTGTCAAGGGAGTTCTGAGAAAGTACAGGGATGCCTTTTCTCCATGACTAAAGAGGAAGTGGATGCGGATATATCGATGATCACTGGTATGTTCTTGATTTCTGGTATCACTGCTAATGTTTTACTAGATTCAAGAGCCACACATTCCTTTATTTCGGAATCGTTTGTAAGGAGACTGGGCATTACAGCAAGTACAACATAGACACAACTTGCCATAGCCTTACCTTCCGGGCAAGAATTACAGACATATCAAATTGTGCGAGGTTGTCCAATATATGTCCAAGGCCATCAGATGTATGCTGAATTGATATTTTTGAAAATGACCAATTTTGATGTGATATTTGGAATGGATTGGCTCTCGAAGTACAGAGTTACTATTGATTGTGGCATAACGATGATCAAGTTTGCACCAGTAGGAGCTAACCATTCAAAGTAGCAAGTGCAGGTATATCCTTACCTCTTCGTATAATCTCTTGTATGAAGTCTTGTAAATTACTACATAAGGGGTGTCAAGGATATTTAGCATCTGTTTTAGTTATTGATCCATCGGTTCGTGAATAAAAAGATACAGATATTGTTTGTGAGATTCCAGAGATATTTCTCGATGATGTTACAGGCTTACCCCCAGATAGAGAGATCGAATTTGTAATTGATGTTGTGGCAGGAACTCACCTGATCTCAAAAGCTCCTACAGAAATGAAAGAATAGAAAGAACGGTTACAGGAGTTACTTGATAAATAGTTTATTAGACCGAGCTTTTCACCGTGGGGTGCACCTGTTTTATTTGTAAAGAAGAAAGACGGTACCCTTCGTCTATGTATTGATTATAGGGAGTTGAATAAAGTTAAAATCAAAAACAGATATCCACTCCCCAGAATTGATGATTTATTTGATCAATTACAATGAGCCGCTATCTTTTCGAAGATTGATTTACGATAAGGCTATCATTATGTAGAACCCATAAATTGGACTGCGTATAAGCCATGCATAATTCTAGTATTTAAAATTAAAATGATTTTCATTGTATGAGTATTTAAATTCTTTTCTTTAAATTTATTTATTTTACGCAGTAGTTTAATTGTTATCTTTTCAGTAAAATAAGTGATGTCGGACTGGAGATGGAGTATTGAGATAAGTTAATAAAGACTTATTTAAGAAGTGGTAATTTAGCATGTTAGTAAATATAATTTAAAAAGTTGGCATGCATGCAAGTTATTAAACTTCTTTGGTATTTTATTTAAATGTTTTAAAGCATTAAATGCATGTTTATTTCATTAATTTATGTTTAATTATTTTTATGCATTTTATGCATAATTCATTAATGGTAGAATTTAATTTATGAAATTTTAAAAGTTCACGCATTAGGATTTCTAGGTGCATTTCACGTTCGAACGAGGATCGGAGACCGAGGAATTTTCAAGAAAATTATTTTAATTGCACGATTAATTTTTATTATTTAATATAAGATTATTTTAAAAGTATTTTTCAAGAATGGGAATTTATTGGGTATTTTTACCCGCATGATTTTTATTTTTAACGGTACGCAAATTTTGTCGAATCGGGGGACTTTTTGAGGGTTCGGTTTATATTTTCAAAAGCTTTTCAATACGAAATATTTTTCGGGAGTGTGTTTGGACTTAATGGGCTTACTTTTAAGCTAAATGGACCCCAACCCATTTTAATATCTTTTAAAACCAAATTAGGGCCCATTTATCTAATCTTAAACTATATAATTAGCACCTAATTGTTGCCCTAAGCTCCCCCCACTAAACCTAATCACACCAATCAGCCGCCCATCCCCTCCACTCACAAGCTTTCTCGTGAGTTGCTCCTGCAAGGTGTCGGTGGAACCATTTTCCTCCTCAAGCAAGATTTTCCTTTCTTCGGTTGTTGACTCACCGATCTTTTGTCCAAGAGTTTTCATTAGGCACTCATTTGTATCATTCTTTACCCATCATACACGTTTTTATACTGATTTTTGTGTTCATGCATAAATATTTCCAATCCAAGCATGTCATTGAAAGGAATTCGGTTCCCTTGCGTTTTCTTGCATCTTATGATCGTTGTTCACGTTTTTCTGGTATGTTGTGCAAGGGGCTTCAAGTACTGAATGTTAAGGGGCTGTTGTATGTGTCAAGATGTCGGTTGGGGGTTATAATCGGTTGGGGTCTGCTGTAGGTTGAAGAGCCGAGTGATTCTCGCGATGGAGGGCTCGTTCGGGTTGGGGATTGGACAAAAGGCGAGGCCGACGGGTTGAGGGAATCTCCAGGCCGTGGACTGGTCTCTGATGAGTCTGAGTCACGATCTGGAGGAGCTCGAAGCTTGCTGGTCTTGACTTGAGAGCAGCGCGAGGGAGTTGCATCGAGGAGGGTCTTGGTCGAGCATCTAGGGAGGTTTAGCGAGGAGTTGGGAACTCTAGCGTGCATGGGATATTTTGCGTGGGTTCAGTAGGTGTAGGGTTGTCCTAGGATGGCCTAAAGAGGGTTGAGTCGGGGCAGGATCAACCGGGAGTAGGCTAGATCTCAAGAAGGGGCGTGAGGTATTATGGTTTTTGGGTACGGAAGTTGCTAAATTTTTCCAGCATCGTTTCAGGGGTGGACCGAATGTTTAAGAGCCTGGTTTTGGAGTTCTTTGGACCTTTCAAGTTTTTTTAAGATATGGTAAAAAGTTGAGAGAAATTTTGGTTGAGTTTCTGTTCGATTCGGGATAAAACCGAGACTTCGGTCCAAGTTTTAAAACGAATCGAATAAGTTTGACGTTGGGCCCAAGTTTACGTCTAGGAATACTTTTAAAATATGTTTTGGATTATTTTAAGGAGTTTGGTAAGCTTCGGGTCAATTTTAGAGGTCCAGGGGTAAAATGGTAATTTTTGGGTTTTCAGGGGCAAAATGGTCATTTTGCACCCGGGGTAAGATTTTACTCCTAGCAGCGCCCTGAGCACAAATCATGATATTTTTAAATCTTCATGCATCACGTTTACGAACATGCATCACGTTTACGATTTTTTCGCTATTATAATAATTATGGTGCATGCTTGATTTACAGGAATTAAGAGAGAAAAAGTGAGAAACTGAAGAGCACTCCGTCTCCGCCACGTCGCGTCGTTATTTCGTTTGTTTTCTGTCAAAACAAACCAAGTCATGTTTATATCTTCTTTCACTCTTCAATCAAGCCATATAGATATTTTTAAATATCTCAAGTACATGATTTTAATGCAAGAAGATCAAAATTGTTCATATTTAATTATGTTGGTTAATTATATTACGTGCAAAATATTCATTTTTGAGATTTATGCGATATTGCTTGTGGCCACTTTACTATCATGATTAAATCCGGTCGCCAGTTACCGGTCAGTTCAGTTGTTTCACCCAGTATACTGTGGCAGTAGTCTGGTCAGACGTACATTATTAAATCATGTCGCCAGTTACCGGTCCGGTCGCCAGTTACCGGTCAGTTCAGTTCAGTTCAGGGGCCACTTGCGTAGACCATAATCTCACAAGAAAATTATTACAAGTGATTTCATGACAGGGCTCCAAGCAGCAAAAATTTTCACTATGATTTTCAGTTCAGTTATGCACATATTATAATTGCTCATGACAAGTTATTCTCACATTATGCCTCATGACATGATATTTTTATCCCATGCAAATTTTACTATATTATTTACTCGTTATTTACGATATATGCATGCTGAGTCTTTAGACTCACTAGAATTGATTGTTGTAGGTACTGATGATGTCGGGACCGAGGGCGGGGACCAGTGAGCCAACTCGAGTCGGCAGTAGTAGGACCCGAGGACCTTAGTTCAGCATTTATTGTTATTTGATTGCTCAAACATTTTGATTGTCGTTGGATAAACTTTTACTGTTATTTCGAAAATGTTAATTTCTTCCGCTGCAATTTTGAACATCAAATTTTATTTATCAGTTCATTTATGAAAGAGGCAATTTTAATTATTTATAAAAAAATTAAATTTTCCGCAAATTTTCAAACACGGATTTTCGGGCCGTTATACATTAATTAAAAGTAAAATCAAATGATATATCAAAGACTGCCTTCCGATCGAGGTATGGGCATTATGAATTTCTTGTAATGCCATTTTGACTACAAATGCACCAGCAGCTTTTATGGATTTAATGAAAAGAATTTTTAAGTCATTTCTAGACAAGTTTGTGATTGTGTTTATAGATGATATTCTCATCTACTCACAATCTGTAGAGGAGCATCGAGAACTTCTAAAATTAGTTTTGCAGACTTTGAAGGATAAATATTTATATGCCAAATGGGAGAAATGTGAATTTTGGCTTGAACAAGTAGTATTCTTAGGCCATATTATCTCAAAAGAAGGCATATCAGTGGATCCAAGCAAGATTGAAGCTGTTAATAACTGGTTACGATCTATCACTGTTACCGAGGTACGTAGTTTTCTTGGGTTATCTGGTTATTACCGTCGGTTTATAGCGGGATTTTCTAAGATAGAATTGCCTTTGAATACTTTAACACGAAATAATGTGAAATTTGTATGGAACGAAGCATGTGATCACAGTTTCCAAGAGTAAAAGGAAAAATTGACATGAGCACTAGTCCTTGCTATACCAGAAGGACCAGGAGATTTTGTGGTATACATTGATGCTTCGAAACAAGGTTTAGGAGCAGTTTTAATGCAGCACGGGAAGTTGATCGCTTATGCCTCAAGACAATTTAAGGAATATAAAAAGAATTATCCCACACATTATTTAGAACTGGCAGCAGTGGTATTTGCACTAAAAATATGGCTCCATTATCTGTATGGCAAATGGTGTGAAATATATACGGACCACAAGAGTTTGAAATATTTATTCTCACAAAAAGATTTGAATATGCATCAACGTCGTTGGTTGGAATTAGTTAAAGATTATGATTGTGTTATTAACTATCATTTAGGTAAAGCCAGTGTTGTTGCAAATGCATTAAGTCGAAAGTCCAGTTCTATTGTTACAATGCAAGTACAAGAACAAATTTTATGGAATTTACAGAAATTGAAGTTTGATGTTATGCCAAAGGGCACTGCAATTCAATTATCATCTCTCATGGTTCGACCAACACTTGCAGACAAAATTAAGGCCGAACAAAGTATAGATAATGAATTACAACAATTGAGGCAGATAGATGAAGAAAAAGGAAATTTGAACTTTGAGTTGAATGGGGAAGGAATATGGACATATTAAGGGAGATTGTGTGTGCCAAAGCAAGGAACGATCAGAACTGACATTATTATTGATGCTCATGCTACTCCCTATTCGATCTATCCAGGAGGCACAAAAATGTATAAGGATTTGAAACCATTATTTTGGTGGCCAGGTATGAAAAAGGACATTGCTCAATTTGTTACACAATGTCTAACTTGTCAACAAGTCAAGACTGAACATCAAATACCAGCAGGACTTTTGAAACCACTACCCATTCCTGAGTGGAAATAGGAACATATCACAATGGATTTCATCCTTGGTTTGCCAAGAACACAAAGAGGATTCAATGCTATATGGGTTATTGTGGATCGACTTACAAAATCAGCTCACTTTCTTCCGGTGAAGAGCACATACACGATGAATCAATATGCTGAAGAATACATCAAAGAGATAGTGAGACTTCATGGCATCCCAGTGTCCATTGTATCTGATAGAGATCCCAAATTTACATCTTCATTTTGGAAGAGTTTACATCATGCTATGGGAACTCGATTGGCATTTAGTACATCATTCCACCCTCAAACTGATGGACAATCAGAAAGAGTGAATCAGATCTTAGAAGATATGTTGAGGGCCTGTACTATTGACTTCCTAGGTAGTTGGGACAATAAACTACCATTGGCTGAGTTTACATATAACAATAGCTATCAGTGAAGTATTGGAATGACACCATATACTGCATTATATGGTAGAAAATGTCACTCTCCGGTACATTGGGATGAAGTAGGATAAATAAAATTATTAGGACCTGAATTGGTACAACAGAAAGCCGAATTAGTAACCAAGATCAGAGAAAGAATGCATAATGCCCAGAGCCGACAGAAAATCTATGCTGATGTGCGACATCTTCGATTGGAATTTCAGGTTGGTGACCATGTATTTGTAAATATATCACCATTGAAGGGCATTTTGCGTTTTGATAAGAAGGGAAAATTGAGTCCAAGATATATCGGTCCATTTGAAATCTTGGAAAGAATAGGAGACATGGCCTACCAAGTTGCTTTACCACCGAACTTATCTAATGTTCATAACGTTTTTCGTGTTTCCTGGCTACGAAAATATTTGGCCAATCCTTCTCACATTTTTCATTATGAACCATTGGAGCTTGCATCGAATCTATTGTATGAAGAGCGGTCGGTCCAAATCCTCGATAGGAAATCAAAAGTGTTACGAGGCAAGGAAATAATACCCTTGGTAAAAATGTTATGGCGCAATCATGAAATTGAAGAAGCAACTTGGGAGCGAGAAGACGGGATTCAACAAAGATATCCTGAACTATATGGTATATCAAATTTCGAGGACGAAATTCCTTGAAGGAGAGGAGAATTGTAATGCCCGGTTACTCGTACAAATGATAATAATGTGTTATCTCATTTTTATGTAGTTATTTAGCTCATTAGATTTCACTTGATGATGGAGGTATCAATATTGAGATTGAACATGATTTTTTATATTTTCTATGGTGTATTGAGAATGAATATTTGTTTAAATAGTGATAGTAAGATGTGTAGGTAGAAGTATTGTAATGAAGTTGGTAGGAAATGAGATGAAAATATGGTAGTTCTTACGAGTTTTAGAATAATCATTTGAATATTGATTCAAATTGTGTGAGGCTATAACCATAGAAAGGATATAATGCTACAACTTTCATGTTTTGGGTTTTGTCCAAATCATTGTGGAAGACAAGCCAAAAGTGCCCCGAAGTGTGTCGTGTATACCGTCATTCCTTCACTACCACATGTTGGGCGAACATGCATAACTTTTTACTCAGACCTCCAAATGACCTGAAAATAATTGGAGATTCAACCCAAAACATAGGGCTACAATTTTTATGTTTACCACTTTTTCAGATTATGAACGGAAGAGCCGTTTCTGGAGCTATCTTTGATGAAACAATGTGCAGGACAGAACATGTGGCGCTCGAGCGGTAGAAAATGACCGCCTGAGTGCCGGTGCACTTCAAGCCCACCAATTTTAAAGAATGTTTGGTGCCCGAGCGGTAGAAAATGACCTCCCGAGGCTGCTGTGTATAAGAAAAGATAAACTTCGAAATTCTGGACATCTTTATCTGTTCTTTCCTTCCCTTTTCACAGCAAAGCACGAAAGAAAAACCAAGAAATTTTCTTCCAAAGCTTCTTCTTCATTCCTTTCATTATTTTGAAGTTAGATTTCCATCATAAGAGCATCCTAGAGTTGTATGTTTTTATCTTTTTAATGGTTGTTATACATGTAGAAGACCATATAGATATATTGATTGGATTTTTGATATATTTGACAGTATAGGAGCGAGATACATCGCTTGAATGAAGGCTGCCCTTATGGATTGGAGGGGTCAAGGAGCGAGATACATCGTCTCAAACCAGTGTTTTTACGCTTGGACTATAAGTTGGCATGTTCTTTAAGTAATACAAGAGTAATATTATGATTTCAAATACTTCCATTGATTATTGATATATGTACATTGTTAGTATGTTTATTGATGAAAACATAGCACCATATTCCATTGTTATGTATTAAATATGAAAGGAACTCATGAATATTGAATATGGGTGCTATGTCATGAACATGAAGATGAACTTGAAAGGAAAAAGATTGATTTTCACCTGATATAGAGCTTGTTGACATCATGGATGGTTTTAAGTCCACCAAACCTATTGGCCAATATGTGGGGACCCGAACATTAATTCATTTCTTAATCATCTTTGGGAATAATTGGATCAATTAAGATAAACAGGGTCTAAATATTTTTTTAAAATACAAGTGCGGAACATAATGTAATCAATCTGATATACATAACAAGTCTTGTACAAAATACATTACTGTCAAACTAAGGTTCAACTATTGTCCTTTCACTAGATATCAAGTAATGAAAATAACTCTACTTCTGGATCCGGATCTCCACGCTAAAATATAATATCTCATCCTCGTCTTGACTCTGATCTTGTCCCACCTATTGTCATGCACACATACAAACACAACAATAGCCGGATAACTCCGGTGAGAACAATATTCCAAGTATAAACAACGTATACATGCAATCATATAAAAACATATAAGAAAGCATATAACAGTATCAATCACATGTATCAAATCTGAAAACATGAAATGATATAAAACTGTAAATCAAACTCATATCTCTGACTCGACTCCGATATAGTCTAGTCTAGGGATCCCGGTTCTCAGATGTTGGTATATCATATCGAATCTCAGCAATAGAAGTTGATCTACTCTTAAGAAACATCGATATAACCAAACATCCATTGTCTAGGCACATCTGCCCAAGACTTGGCACCTCAGCCAATGATTCGTTCTCGTAATCTATCTTCTATTCTCTACTATTCTATAAGTCAATAGAATAGATATATACATTCAAATCATACAACAGTATTAAAACAATAACAAACAAGTATGTGGTTTTAGGGAAACTCGAGTGAAGTCTAACTCCAGTCAATCTCTCGGTTAACATTGATTTATACCTTTCTTTCGTTTAGTTCTGACGAAGTCGAAGTCTTGAATTCGAATCCTGTCAATACTCAATATGGCAATGAAAATATCTACGAGTACAACATCAATATACCACTCAAATCAATACTGGATATAATCAGAACTCAATATAATTCTGTTTCAACGGCATAATTGCACAATCTCAATATACACAGCAATACAAATCAATATATATCAATTCCCACCACTCATGATCGATAACAAAACAAATCTGAAAACAAATCTCATTTAAATCCATTCTGAAAATCATAACAATTTCATACGGTATCTGTTCTTTCATCCGGTTTTGTTTATACGATGTCTAATATTGCAAGCACACCATATATGAATTATATCTGATTCCTTCAACATCATATTTCCAAATCATATCAAAAAATTTGAAAACTTACGTCTGTGTGGAGCTTGTAACGAGAGGAGTATGGTATTGCACTTGGATAGAAATTCTGACGGACGCATCTTGCACAATCAAAAATCTAAAATATGAAAAGGAGTATGGTAGTGCTCGGCGGTCCTTTTCTACCGCTCGGGCGCCAGACCTTCTGTCACAAGGTTTGTACGGTAATGTACCGGCGCTCCACTTCTCCGCTCATATCTTACTTAAGTTCCTGAAATCTCAATTATGTCTATTAATCAATTTCTGATTACAGGGATAAAATCTCGGGTATTTCATTTCTCCCCTTAAGATCTGATTTCGTTCTCGAAATCACAGGCAATCAAATCAGATATAGAAAGAAATGTAAAACAGAAGCTAATTAGAAAACTCACATCAATGAAATATGATAGGATCGGTTAAACGAATAAATAGTGTTTAGAAGTGGGGGGGGGGGGGGGGGGGGGTTGAATAAACACTGCTCGATTTTAAAATATTCTTCGACAATATGAGTTCAGTTCTGTTACAAACTGAAACTAAATATCTCGTCGGTCAACAACAATCAGTTAAACTGAATAAAACAGTTGCGGAAAACTAACTGACTGAAGGATAGAGTATCTAACTGAAAATGGTAACTGAAGTAATGACACAATAAGAAAACTTAGTCTCAGCCATTGGTTTGTTGAAGATATCAGCTGCTTGCTGCTCAGTTGATACGTATTCCTGTCTGATGTTCTTCTTCAGGGCATGGTCTATGATGAAGTGATGTCTGACATCTATGTGCTTAGTCCTGGAGTGAAGAACTGGATTATAGGTAATAGCAATTGTGCTTGTGTTGTCACAGAATATAGCTGATTCATTTGCATCAACACCATAATCTTTCAGTTGCTGCTGAATCCAGAGCAGTTGAGAACAGCAGCTTCCAGCAGCGAGATATTCTGCTTCAGTTGTGGAAGTTGCTATGGATGTTTACTTCTTACTGAACCAAGAGATCAGTCTGTCTCCAAAAAACTGACATGATTCACTTGTACTTTTTCGATCAAGCTTGCATCCTGCATAATCTGCATCTGAATATCCAACTAAATTGAAAGATGAATCTTTATAATACCATAATCCCACATTTTGTGTGCCCTTAAGATATTTCAAAATACGTTTGGCAGCAGTAAAATGTGATTGCATAGGATTTGCTTGAAATCTGGCGCACATGCATACAACAAATAGAATATCAAGACGACTAGCAGTTAGGTACAATAATGAACCTATTAAACCTCTGTAAAGTGTTGTCTCAACTGATATTCCCCCTTGATCAGTGTCTAATTTAATTGATGAGCTCATGGGAGTACTTGCAGCTGAACATGATTCCATACCAAATTTCTTCAGCAATTCCTTAGTGTACTTAGTTTGACTGATAAAAGTTCCTGAATCCAGTTTCTTCACTTGTAAACCAAGAAAGAATGTCAGTTCACCCATCATGCTCATTTCGAATTTATCCTGCATTAACTTAGCAAACTTCTCGCATAATTTGGGGTTAGTTGACCCAAAAATAATGTCATCAACATAAATTTGAACGAGTAGAATATGATCATTTTTGGAAAATTTGAACAAGGTCTTATCAACTGATCCAACAGAAAAATCGTGATCAGTTAGAAATTTGGAAAGAGTTTCGTACCAAGCCCTTGGAGCTTGTTTAAGACCATATAAGGCTTTGTTCAAATGATATACATGATCAGGAAAGTTATGATTGATAAAACCTGGAGGTTGTTCAACGTAGACTTCTTCCTGCAACTTGCCATTAGGAAATGTACTCTTCACATCCATTTGATAGATCTTGAAGTTTTTGAATGATGCATAGGCGAGGAATATCCTGATTGCCTCCAGTCTTGCAACTGGTGCATATATCTCATCATAATCAATTCCTTCTTCCTGCCTATAGCCTTGTGCCACTAGCCTTGCTTTGTTACGCACTACTGAACCATCTTCGTTCAGTTTGTTCCTATAACAGTTTTCGAAATTGGTCTTGGAACTAAGTTCCAGACATTGTTATGGACAAACTGATTTAGCTCTTCTTGCATTGCATTTATCCAGTTTGGATCAGCAAGAGCTTCATCAGTCTTCTTGGGTTCTAGTTGTGATACGAAAGCTGAATGAATAAATAGATTGAGCATCTGATTTCTTGTTCTTACTGGATCAGATGGTTTACCTATTACCAACTCTGGAGGATGTGATTTCTTCCATCTGAGTTCAGCATTATTGCTTCTGAATCTGCAACTACTTTTGTGGGTAACTGAACATTTTCAGTTTCAGTTGGAGCAGTTTCAGTTGGTAAATGAATGTCATTCGGTGGCTCTAATAACTGATCATTTGGAACAGCTTCTGGTTCTTCTGGTTGATCCAATACTTCCGGTTCCGGTGTTTGAAGATTGCTTTGAGTGATATGGATATCTTCTTCATCATCATCATCCAAGCTTATATCTGTAAATCTATCAGCTAGCTCAACTTGATCAGTTGGCTTATCAGTTAGTATAGTTTCATCAAAAACAACATGAATAGATTCCTCAACATTTAAAGTATTTTTGTTGAAGACTCTATACGCTTTACTTACTGAAGAATATCCAAGAAATATTCCCTCTGAAGATTTAGCATCAAAGGCTTTTAAATGAGTTTTACCATTGACAAGTATAAAACATCTGCAGCCGAATATTTTGAAGTAGGAAACCACACTTTTTCTTCCATGCCAGATCTCATAAGGTGTCTTCATATGATTCTTATTAATCATTGATCTGTTTTGAGTGTAACACGCAGTGTTCACTGCTTCTGCCCAAAACCTTTGAGAGATACCAGAATCAGCAAGCATTGTTATAGCAGCCTCTTTAAGGGTCCGATTTCTCCTTTCAGCTACACCATTTTGCTGAGGAGTTCTAGCTGCTGAGAGCTCATGCTTAATTCCGACATTATCTAAATATTTTAAAAGAATTTGATTGATGAACTTAGTTCCTCGATCAGATCTGATTCTATCAATTCCAACTGATTTTTCATTTAATAGTCTTTTGAAAAGCTTAATCATTTGAGCAGCAGTTTGGTCTTTGGACTTGAGAAATATAACCCAAGTGAATCTTGAAAAGTCATCTATAACCACCAAGGTGTATTTCATTCCCCCTAAGCTCATGACTTGTATTGGACCAAACAGATCCATATGTAACAGCTCTAAGCATCGGGAAGAAGATTTACGACCCTTGTTCTTGAAAGAAGATTTGATTTGTTTACCAAATTGACATGCTGAGAAAATTTTTTCTTTGATAAAATCCATTTTGGGCAGCCCAGTAACAAGATCGTGGTTACTCAAATATGCAATAGACTTGAAATTCAAGTGGTTTAATCTCTTATGCCACAACCAGTTTTTAGAAGATTTTGAGGCAATAAAACATACTGGTGCATAACGTTGATCATTCCAACTGACTTTGTAAGTGTTTCCACACCTTTTGCCAGTTAGGATGATCTCTTCAGTTGAGTTTTTGACTGAACAAGAATGTTTGTCAAACTGAACTAAGAATCCATTATCGCACAATTGACTGATACTAATCAGATTATACTTAAGATTCTCAACTAATAATACATCATTAATGGTGAAGTTACCATGGATAAGCTTATCCTTACCCACAGTTTTACCTTTAGAATTATCTCCAAAACTGATGTTTGGTCCAGTGTATTTGACCAGTTGAGATAATAAATTTGTATCTCCTCTCATGTGGCGTGAACATCCACTGTCCAGGTACCATATAGATTCAATGCTTGTACCTGTTACCTGCAATCACACACAAGATAAGATTTTGGCACTCCTTTTTCTATTTGGGTCCAAAGTTGATTAGTCCTTTAGGAATCCAGACTTGGATCAGTCTAACTGACCGTCCAGTTGCTGTATTCCAGATGGTCTTTCCTTGTTTGTGTGTGCTTGATGTACGGTTTGCAGGAGATATAACATGTCATTTGCCCTTTTTCAACTGATTGTTCAGCCAGTATCTTTTCTGAACTGGCTTGCTGTTGTAGTAATTTGAGTAGTCATTAGAGTAATTTTTGCTGAAAATTTTCGGTTGCTGACTTCGAGAGTCAGTCACAACTTTTGGGCTATAACCAATTCCACATCTTTTGCCCTTGTTCATACTTTGAGTTGGCTGTTCAATCAGTTTACTTGGCTCAGCTTGTTCTTGTACCATAACTGATTTTACAAAGTGAATGTATTTCCTTTTGTTTATATTCAGTTTTTGCTGAGTATCTTTGGAAGACGAATCATCTTTACTACAGAATCCTAAACCAGTTTTATCAGTAACTGATTTCTGAGAATTCTGTATATCAGTTAAAGCATCAGACGATTTGTTCCAAGCCTGAAAGCTCAGTGTGCTTTGAGTTTTCAAGCAACAACTTTTGAATCATTAATTGATCCCTGCTTCTTTCATTTCTGAGCTCAGCAATTTCTCTTTTTAGACTCAACATATCAACTGATTCATCAGTTTTTGTTTTATCGTCTTTCGGATCATTTCGCTTCACTCTGGCTTTTTCAAACGATAAAGCAAGCTTTTGATACTCATTAACCATGTCATGCAATGTCGAAATAAGTTCTTCTCTAGTAAAATCAGTTGAACTATAATCAAATATCTGTTGACTGCTGGACTCTAGTTCTGTATCAGCAGCCATAAGACATTTTACTTCTTCTTCATCGTCACTAGAACTGCATGAAGTTTCTGGTTCTGATTCCTCGCTGTCAGTGTCTGCCCATTTGGCTTTGCTATCTTCAGCTAGGAGTACTTCATGTTTCTTCCTGTAGGGCTTCTTGTCATCCTTAGATCTCCTCTTGTGCTCATATACTTTCTTCTTTCTTTCAGTTGAAACTTGACTGTTCTTCTTGGGTTTGGGACAGTCAACAATATAATGACCTGGTTTGCCACAGTTGTAGCATGCATTTGACTCTTCTCTGGAGTTGTTTCTTTGATAGTTCTTTTGAAAATTCCCTTGATTCTTCCTCATGAATCTTCCAAACTTCTTAATGAACAATGACATGGCATCATTGCTTAGTTGATCAGCAGCTTTCTCAACTGAACCAGTTGGTTCTGTTCTTACAGCGGTTAAGGCGGTAGTTGCTGCTGGGGTAGATGGTTCTCCCTCTCGAGTTTGTAGTTCAAATTCATATGCTTTCAAGTCAGCGAATAGATCATGGAGTTCAACTTTGTTGAGATCTTTAGACTCCCTCATCTCCATGGTTTTCACATCTCATTCTTTGGGAAGACGTCTGATTATTTTCAATGCAACTTCTTTGTTTGAATACACCTTTCCAAGTGCATTAAGTTCGTTGATGATGCAGCTGGTTCTTTCATCATATTCATGCATTGTTTCTCCAACTTTCATTCTGATGTTGTCGAACTTCTGCACGGCAACAGAAAGTTTGTTTTCTTTTGTTTGTTCGTTGCCTTCGCAAAGCTGAATTAACTTCTCCCAAATTTCTTTGGCTGTCTTGCACATCTTGATTTTACTGAACGTTACTTTTTCAAGTGTTTTGTACAATATGTCATTTGCTACATTATCTAGATTTGCTTTCCTCTTGTCCTCAGTAGTCCATTCATCTCTAGGCTTTTCAATTCTGTGCGGTGCCCCATCTGTGATTGCAACTGCTGTATTGGCTTTCAAAATCTTCATGGGTCCGTCAGTTATAATGTACCACATGTCATCATCCTGTGCAGCTAGATGAGCCTGCATCCTGATTTTACAATCATCAAAGTCTTCTCTTGAGAACATAAGAATCTTGTTGAATGAAGACATAGTGAACAATTTAAGTAAGATAATCTTTGATAGGATATAACTATGCTCTGATACCACTTGATAGGATCGGTTAAACGAATAAAGAGTGTTTAGAAGGGGGGGTTGAATAAACACTGCTCAATTTTAAAATATTCTTCGGCAATATGAGTTCAGTTCTGTTACAAACTGAAACTAAATATCCCGTCGGTCAATAACAATCAGTTAAACTGAATAAAACATTTGCGGAAAACTAACTGACTGAAGGATAGAGTATCTAACTGAAAATGGTAGCTGAAGTAATGACACAATAAGTTTCTGGATGTTCGGAGAATTGAATAACTCCTACGTCACCCCTTCTATCACGAAGATAGGATATCCACTTTGATCAAATACACGACAATGTACTGACCCACTTCACTTTGGACTTATCACTTTGCCAAAACTGAAACTCTTAGCATACAACACTTTTATATATCGTAACTGATCTTAGCACAACTTAGAAAATCTATTAAAGATTACAAAGTGCTATATAAGCTCGAGAATGTAGTCTTGAATACTATTGATATGACTAATAAGCGTGAGTTTTGATTTCTGATTGCGAGTAGATATTTTTGCAGCGTAACAGCGAGTAGAATAGGATAACTTAAAGTCGGGGGTTCTTCAGTTGATGTTCTTCGAGTATTTATAGGCTCTCCTCTCAACTGTAAAATTAAAGAATGTTTGAATATTCTAACTGTTGATTGCCACGTCGATATATTCTTACAATCGTACACTGTTTATTCTTCAATGCGGCGTTCCACTACTAGTTGCAGGTATATGTACTATTTTGTCTGTTGTTGATTTCAACTGATGATGTGTACAACTGAGAGGTCAACTGGTAATGAATCAGTTGCCGAAAATGAACTTCAGTTGTAGAACACTTGACTGGGTTCAGCAGATGACGTGTTCAGTTGTTGAGCAGTTCAGTTGCTAAATTCAGTTGGTATTCAGTTGATGAGTAGTTCAGTTGTTAAGTTCAGTTGGTGAGTCTTTTTGTCAAAGCACCGGAATTAAGTTTTCAACAAAATAACTCGAGGAATATCTGTTGGCTCAGTCTCCCAAGTAGCTTCTTCGATGCCATGACGACTCCACTGAACTTTTACAAGCGGAATAGTCTTCGTTATGAGTTGTTTTTCTTTACGATCGAGAATTTGAATCGGCTTATCGAAATAACTTAGTGTTACGTCAAGTTCTGCCTCGTCTGGCTGAATAATATGGGATGCATCGGGAATATATTTCCTCAATAAAGATACATGAAAGACATCATGTATTACATATAAAGAAGGCGGTAGGACGAGTCGATAGGCACGATTTCTTATCTTCTCGAGAATCTCAAACGGCCCAATATATCGTGGAGAAAACTTCCCTTTCTTGCCAAATCTGACAATGCCTCTGAAAGGAGAAATCTTCAAGAATACTCTGTCTCCTGCCTCAAATACCAACGGTCTACGTCGAACATTGGCATATTTGGCCTGTATATCTTGAGTTGTCTTCATTCTCTTCTGAATCAGCTTCACTTTTTTTGTTATATCTCAAATCATATCAAGCCCAATCTCAGGTACTTCAAATATATCATCCCAATATGTGGGTCTATGTGTATAATGATACAAATATAACAGTCTGAATTTAATGTAAGGGTTTGAAACAAGTTTTACAATGTGTGGGTCTATGTGTATAATTATACATAATATGTTTGTATATAAGGATATGATTATATGTACATCTTGTTATTGTTGCTTGAGTGTTGGTGTATTCAAAATGTAGGGACATCACTCCAAAATTTTTATAAACCGTCAAATTGATGCTGATGTGAATCTTGACACGAATAAATAGCAAAGACGATTAAAAATAAATCGCACCCTCTATTCAATTACGATATTAAGATTCGTGTGTTTTTCCCGATCTTTTGAATCAAGTATTGTGTGATATTCACCTCTAAACTAGCAAGAGTTTAGCAACAAATAAACACGAGGATAAACAATCGAAAACTATACGAACCTTCGAAGAACTTTGCCTACGACAATCCGCACAAGCAACGATCGACAAACGCCACAAAGTTAAAAACTTTGATAAGTTTGATTTTGATTTAACAAAGCTTGGCTTTGAAAAGTTGAGAGAAAATTCTCTAAGGGTTTGATAAACTCAAAAAATTATGTGTATTGTGTCTTGAATTTCGTCCAAATACATTATAATAAAGAAAAGATATCAAAAATCTAGTCTCCCAAAATAATAAAACTCTAGAAAAGGAAACAAATCCGCGCAGAAAACACTAGGCACGGACCCCGGGCACACCTCCGTGTCTGGGTCCGTGTACATACTGTAAAACTCTTCAATCGGGATCAAGGGACACGGACCCCGTGCTCACCTCCGTGTACGGGTCCGTGTAGGCACTGTATTTGCCAATAACAAAGGGCACGGACCCCGTGCCTGGGTCCGTCTCCAGGTCCGTGGAGCCACTGTAAAAACTCATCCCAGCTTGTAAAGGACACGGACCCCGTGTGCAGGTCCGTGTACACGTCTGTGTAGCCTCGGGTTTCTCCAACAATGCTTGAATGACATTCCGTTGGCCTCCAAACGTACTCCCATACATCACGACTTCTTCAGGCTTGCTCATGACTCCTTGTAGTGCCTCCTTGAATCTCTTTAGTCGACCCCTCGTGATTGATCCCTCCGGCAACTGCAAAGGATCCCATGCTTTCCTTGGGACGTCCACGTTCGCATCATCCTCCCCTTCTTGAAAAGGATTTGTCCTCAAATCTTGCTCATCACCTACATCAAACAACGACAAATCACTAACATTAAATGTAGAACTTACGTTGTACTCACCTGGCAAGTCGAGTTTGTAGGCGTTGTCATTGATCCTCTCAAGAACTTGGAATGGCCCAGCTCCCCTAGGTAATAGCTTTGAGCGTCGCTTCTCCGGAAACCTCTCCTTCCTCAAGTGTAGCCACACCCAATCACCCTTCTCGAATACCACCTTCTTTTTCCCCTTGTTAGCTTGCTTGGCATATTGCTCATTCTTCTTCTCAATGTTGGCTTTGGCCTTCTCATGCAACCGCCTAACAAATTCAGCCTTCCTTTTGCCATCCATGTTTAACCTTTCACTCACAGGTAAAGACATCAAATCCAACGGAGTCAAAGGATTAAAACCGTATACAATTTCAAAAGGCCAATAGTTAGTAGTAGAATGCACACAACGATTATAAGCAAACTCAACAAATGGCAAGCAATTCTCCGAATTCTTTAAGTTCTTCTTGAGAATAGCACGTAATAACGTTCTTAACGTCCTATTAACTACCTCAGTTTGACCATCAGTTTGAGGATGACAGGTCGTAGAAAACAGTAACTTAGTGCCAAGTTTAGCCCACAGTGTTTTCTAGAAATAACTTAGGAATTTAACATCACGGTCCGACACAATTGTCCTAGGCATGCCATGCAGCCTAACGACTTCTCTAAAGAATAGGTCCGCAATGTTAGATCCATCATCCGTCTTGTGACAAGCAATAAAGTGTGCCATTTTTGAAAACCTATCCACAACAACAAATATAGAGTCCCTCCCCTTCTTTGTCCTAGGTAACCCCAAAACAAAGTCCATAGATATATCAACCCAAGGTTCACTAGGTACGGGAAGTGGTGTATATAATCCATGTGGTAGTGTCCTAGACTTAGCTTGTCTACAAGTTACGCACCTCTCACAAATACGCTCAACATCACGTTTCATGTGTGGCCAATAAAAATGTTAATGCAATGCACTTAAAGTTTTAGCCACCCCAAAGTGCCCCATCAAGCCACCCCCATGTGCTTCCCTAACAAGTAACTCACGAATTGATGACTTAGGAATGCACAATATATCCTCTCTAAACAAGAAACCCTTATGCAAATAGAATTTATCATGTGGACCATGCATACAAGTTTCAAACACTTCTTTAAAATCATCATCTAGCACATACAATTCTTTAACAAGCTCAAACCCCAAGATTTTAGATTCCAAAGTAGAGAAAAGCACATACCTCCGTGATAGTGCGTCGGCCACTATTTTTTCCTTACCTTTTTTGTACTTGATGATGTAGGGGAACGTCTCTATGAACGCCACCCACTTGGCATGCCGCTTGTTCAGCTTTTGTTGACCCTTAAGGTGCTTTAGAGATTCATGGTCCGTATGGATCACAAATTCCTTAGGCCTCAAGTAGTGCTGCCACGTCTCTAGGGTCCTCACAAGTGCGTAGAACTCCTTATCGTACGTGGGATAGTTAAGCGCTGCCCCATTGAGCTTTTCACTGAAGTACGCCACCGGCCTTCCTCCTTGCATCAACACGCCACCAATACCTACACCTGAAGCATCACATTCAATTTCAAAGGTGTTAGCAAAATCAGGTAAAACAAGTAAAGGAGCATTAATCAACTTTTGCTTAATAAGGTTAAAGGACTTCTCTTGCTCCTCGCCCCAATAGAATGGAACGTTTTTCTTGATTACCGCCGTCATCGGTGCCGCCAGTGTGCTAAAATCCTTGACAAACCTCCTATAGAAGCTTGCAAGACCATGAAAACTTCGAACTTGACCAACATTAGTAGGCGTTGGCCAATCCCGAATAGCACTTACCTTGTCTTCATCAACTTGTATACCCTGTGAACTAACCACAAAACCAAGGAAGACAAGTTTGCTAGTACAAAAATCACATTTCTTCAAGTTAGCATACAAATTTTCAGCACTTAATGTGATTAAAACAAGCCTCAAGTGGTTAACATGCTCATCCAAGTTTTTGCTATACACTAGGATATCATCAAAATAAACAACAACAAATTTTCTTATGTGTGCACGCAAAACATGATTCATTAACCTCATAAAGGTGCTAGGTGCATTAGTTAAGCCAAAAGGCATAACCATCCACTCATACAACCCGTATTTAGTTTTAAAAGCAGTTTTTCACTCATCACCTTCTCTCATCCTAATTTGGTGATACCCACTCTTCAAGTCAATTTTGCTAAAAATGCAAGAACCATGCAATTCATCTAACATATCATCTAGTCTAGATATGGCATGCCTATACTTAATGGTTATGTTATTGATTGCCCTACAATCCACACACATACGCCATGAGCCATCTTTCTTAGGGACTAGTAAAACGGGCACCGCACAAGGTGACATGGACTCACGCACAAACCCCTTATCTAATAGCTCACTTACCTGTCGTTGCAGCTCCTTAGTCTCCTCCGGATTGCTCCTATAAGCTGGACGGTTTGGCAAGGCACTCCCGGGCACCAAATCAATTTGGTGCTCAATCCCCCTCAATGGTGGCAAGCCTTGAGGTAGCTCCTCCGGAAGTACATCGTCAAATTCCTGCAATAGTGAAACAATAATGCTCGGAAGGGATCCGGCTATATCACTTGTGTTAAGGAGAATCTCCTTGTAAAGAATTAACACAAGTGGTTCATGTGTGTGCAATAATTGTTTCAACTCACCTTTTTGGGCCATATATGATTTCTTTTTGGCCTCTTTCCTCTCTTTTTCTTTTCCCTCATTTTCTTTCCTCTCTTTTTTTGTTTTTGTGGCTATCTCACTCTTTTGATCACTCATTTTTTCAGCCACTTCATTTTTGTTTTCAAAGGCCATCTCACTTTTTAGTTCACTCTTTTTTTCGGCCTCATCTCTCTTTTTCTTTTTCAAGTGGTCCTCCAATACTTGCTTTGGGGACAATGGAAGTAAGACAACAGTTTCTTTTTTCAAGACAAACGAGTACTTATTTTTGAACCCTTCGTGAGTCACTCGCCTATCAAATTGCCATGGCCTACCCAACAATATATGACAAGCATGCATAGGTACCATGTCACACAAAACCTCATCCACATACTTCCCAATTGAAAAGGACACTAGAACTTGCCTATTCACTCTCACCTCCGCACAATCATTCAACCATTGAAGCCTATATGGTTGAGGGTGTTTTATTATAGGCAATCCCAATTTTTCCACCAACTCAACACTAGCCACATTAGTGTAACTCCCTCCATCTATGATGATATTGCAAACCCTACCATTCACAAAACATCTAGTGTGGAACAAATTCTCCCTTTCGCTAGCCTCCTCATTCTTGACTTGGGCACTCATGATTCGCCTAGTCACTAGCGCTTCTCCTACAACCGCCCCATATCCCTCATCGGGATCCTCCAACTCAGGCATATCATCATCACTACCCTCGCCATCTCTCTCACTTTGAGATTCATACTCACCATAATCATTCAAGATCATCACCCTCTTATTAGGACAATCACTAGAAATATGACCCATCCCTTGACACCTAAAACATCTAACATCTCTAGAGCGATTAGAAGGAGTTTCAGATTTACCTTGGACTCCTTGCTTAGGCGCCTCTTGTTTGGTCTCAAATTTGGGCTTGGCCACTACTTTGTTCTCCTCACGCTTCCCCACATTTGATCACCAAGAAGATGATGCACCTCCGGTTTGATTGGTGCGGCCAACTCCTCGCCTCTTGAGTTGTTGCTCCACTTTTATGGCCATTTGCACCATCTCGTCTAGATCTAAGTAGTGCCGAAGCTCCACTTGATCTTGGATCTCCCTGTTCAAACCACAAAGAAAACGAGCCATAGTTGCTTCATTATCCTCCTCAGTATTTGCCCTAATCATGAGTACTTCCATCTCCTTATAGTAGTCCTCAACACTCTTCAACCCTTGCCTCAAAGTTTGTAGCCTCTTAAACATCTCCCTATAATAGTGGTTAGGCACAAACCTCTTCCTCATTACACTCTTCATCTCATCCCAAGATTCAATAGGTCTCTCATTATACTTTCTTTTAGTGGTCACTAATTGATCCCACCAAATGAGAGCATAGTCTAAGAATTCAACCACCGCCAACCTCACCTTCTTTTGTTCGGAGTAGTGGTGACATGCAAATACGAACTCTACCCTCTTTTCCCATTCTAGGTACGCCTCCGGGTCCGATTTCCCATGGAATGAAGGGATTTTCATCTTAATTCTACCCATGTGACCATCTTCCCTAGTCTCCTCATATCTACCCCGCATGGCTTCCCTTCTTCCTCTACCAAATCCTCTATCTCTTCCATTCCTACCCCAATTCTCATTTTGACTCTCATCGCCTCCTCCTAGATCATACTCCTCGTCATCTCTACCCAAATCCTTAGGCTTAGGTTTACCCCCACTAACACTAACCTCAAGTTTACCCAACCTCTCATGCAACGACTCCATTTGGGTCGTCATCGCCCTACTAAAATCCCCAAACAACGCATCCATTTGGGCCTTAGACACCCCCGAATTCGAACTATCTCCTACCTCCCTCTCCATTTAATTTCAAATTTGTACCTGCAAGAAAAGGTTAGTAGAAATAAAATAATCCTCACCCAAATGCTCACGGTCACTCCAAAGAAATTCTCTCGTTTTTTTTTTCCTCACAATTTTGTTTGCTCACAACAAATACTCACCGTTCACTCCAAAGAAAAGTCACTCGCACTCAAGTGTATCACTCGAATTTTGAAAGCTCTCTTGGAAGTGCTCAAGCTTTGTATTGCGGGTATATCAAACAATCAAGGTTCAAACTTGTGAACAAATGCGACCGACTCACTTAGACTGTATAGACAAGAAATTCGAATGTAGGGAAATTTTTTTTTTTTTTTTTTTTGACTGCGAGAGGCAATTGAATATGACTCTCTAAAGGGAATAGAACAATATATCAAAAAGAAATAATGGTGAATTTTCGGAATTTTTGTACTCTTTTTTTTTTTTTTTGCTTGAGTACTACTCGAAAATCCCAAAAAAAATCACCAACAAATTTCGAGAATCACAGATTCACGAAAAAATTTACGAAGAACGATAGAACAAAACAGATCTGAAAATAACGAAGAAATAATACAGATCTGCAATTTAAAAACAAGATAACTAACTTGAATTCAATAAACCTGAAGCTCTGATACCAAATGATGTGAATCTTGACACGAATAAATAGCAAACACGATTAAAAATAAATCGCACCCTCTATTCAATTACGATATTAAGATTCGTGTGTTTTTCCCGATCTTTTGAATCAAGTATTATGTGATATTCACCTCTAAACTAGCAAGAGTTTAGCAACAAATAAACACGAGGATAAACAATCGAAAACTATACGAACCTTCGAAGAACTTTGCCTACGACAATCCGCACAAGCAACGATCGACAAACGCCACAAAGTTAAAAACTTTGATAAGTTTGATTTTGATTTAACAAAGCTTGGCTTTGAAAAGTTGAGAGAAAATTCTCAAAGGGTTTGATAAACTCAAAAAATTATGTGTATTGTGTCTTGAATTTCGTCCAAATACATTATAATAAAGAAAAGATATCAAAAATCTACTCTCCCAAAATAATAAAACTCTAGAAAAGGAAACAAATCCGCGCAGAAAACACTAGGCACGGACCTCGGGCAGACCTCCGTGTCTGGGTCCGTGTACATACTGTAAAACTCTTCAATCGGGATCAAGGGACACGGACCCCGTGCTCACCTCCGTGTACGGGTCCGTGTAGGCACTGTATTTACCAATAACAAAGGGCACGGACCCCGTGCCTGGGTCCGTCTCCAGGTCCGTGGAGCCACTGTAAAAACTCATCCCAGCTTGTAAAGGACACGGACCCCGTGTGCAGGTCCGTGTACACGTCCGTGTAGCCTCGGGTTTCTCCAACAATGCTTGAATGACATTCCGTTGGCCTCCAAACGTACTCCCATACATCACGACTTCTTCAGGCTTGCTCATGACTCCTTGTAGTGCCTCCTTGAATCTCTTTAGTCGACCCCTCGTGATTGGTCCCTCCGGCAACTGCAAAGGATCCCATGCTTTCCTTGGGACGTCCACGTTCGCATCAGATGCCCCTTGTTTGAATTACTTCATAATATAGATATAACATTCAAATCCTATTTTGATTATGTTAAGCATGTCAAGTATAGAGTAAGGGTGTGACAATTAATATCATACATATCAAACATGCCCATTCCCACTAGCTTATTCATCCTTCTTAGGGAAATATGTCCTAATCGAGCATGCCACAATTGTGCCGAATTTAGAGTATCTTGTTTTCGCTTGTTTGTTTTTGTTATTGCTTGGACATTGTTTATTGGAATATCTTTCAATTTTAAGGTTTAGAGATCGTTTTCAAGTTCTCCAGTACCAATTAAATATTCATTCTTGTATATGTTGCAAACACCTTTGCTAAATAAGCAAGAATATCCATCTTTATCAAGCATAGAAATGGAAACAATGTTTTTCACCAAATCTGGTATAAACAAAACATCTCTTAATATTAACTTAAAATCATTGTTCAAAAGCAAGTAAACATCTCCTACGGCCTTGGCAGCAACTCTTGCTCCATTGCCCATCCTCAAGAAGGTCTCACCTTCCCTAAGTCTCTTACTTCTTCCCATTACCTGCAAATCATTACAGAGATGTGTGCCACAGCCGGTATCCAATAACCAAGAAGTAGAGTTAATTGAAATGTTTACTTCAATATAGAACATACCGTTTCCAGAACTCTTCTGGGCAAGATATTCTCTACAGTTACGCCTCCAGTGTCCAGACTTCTTACAATGATGATAGATGTCAATAGTTTTGTCAGGAAGGGCACATTCTTCTTGAGACGTTGGAAATAACGCTTCTTTCCCTTCCCATGTGGACCAGTCTTCGAACTAGATGAAGAACCCACATAAAGAACCGGCTTCTCTTTCTTGATGGTGGACTCAAAGGTAACAAGCATATTCACCAACTCCTCAGGGGTAGGCTCTAGCTTGTTCATGTTGAAATTCACCACAAAAGGATCAAATGAGCTAGGCAGCGATAAGAACAACACGTAATTGTTTAACTCCGAAGGCAACATCAGATCCATGCAAACGAGCTTGTCCACGAGCCCAATCATCTTCAGGCCATGCCCATGGACCGAGGCCCCATCTCGCATGCGCAAAGTGATCAGCTCCTAGACGGTAGCATGTCTAAGAGGTCGATTCTGCTCACCAAAGAGCTCCTTGAGATGCAAATGAATGTCAACATCACTCTTTGCATCCTTAAAACGCCTCTGCAGCTGATCATTCATAGAAGCCTGCATATAACACCTGGCTTTCAAATCATGGCCACACCATTCCTTTTAAGTCTGCAATTCCTCAGGAGTGCAGTCAGTCGGAGCCTTAACAGGGGGAGAATCAGTCAGTTTATATGCTATCCTTTCCAAATTCAAGACGATTTTTAAGTTTCTTAGCCAGTTGAGGTAATTAGGTCCGGTTAATACGTGTTTGTCGAGTATTGCAGATAGCGGATTTCGAATCAAAGAGATTGTCAAAAATTGTACTGAAAAGTAAAACAAATAGATGTTAATGACTATTTTAAAATATTTAGTAAGATATAAAGTATGGACTTTTACTTCATAAATTTTTGCTCCCACTGTTTTGACATCTTTCACTACCCTCTAGTGAAACGGGAAACTCATTTCCTCAGTAGGTATGTAAGGTCCAATTAACAAATCATGATCCCGAATAATATCAGCCAATCACAATTCCTAAGAGGTAGTTTCCAATTGCATCACCATGCAACCCTCTACGTAAACTTTTGTCTCACGTTTGATTAGCACCAAATAATATAACGTCGTTCATCTTTACATGTCAAGCCTTACCCATCGTTGTTGAACCTTAATAGACGGTCGCCATGAGTTCCCTCAATAATATAAGCCGAAATCATGGGAGTTCCACGTATTTCACATCACCATGTCAATGGATGTCACAGATTTCCGGTGTCCAGGGCCCCCCAATAATATGAGCCGAGCCCCGAACACGGGTAGCGTTAACCATGCACCCATTGTCGATGGAAGACATGGAAATTATAAACATCTTTATAATTTCTCCTTTTCGGGCTTGATATTAATTTGGAATCTTATTCAAAACGAGGGTTTTTAATTTTGAAAGGTCTCGTAATTAATTTTATTTAAGAAACTCGCCATGTTTGATCGTATGTTTTCCAGATTCATGAAACTTTATTATTATCATAATAATAACGCACATACTCATTATTTATAACATATCATGCATATATTATAAACAGTAAAAAAACAAGGATGATCAATCGCCCCAAAACTAATGGCCCGTGTGAGATAAACACGGGCCTAGGTCCAATCATAGGGAAATGCATGGGATGCAAATGCAACTATTACATATGTAAAGGCCCGAAAATCCATACTTGGAAAATTTGCGGAAATTTAAAATTTTCCTTTTTAAAAGAACTTAAACGGTCTCATTCATAAAAATCACTGGTGAATCAAGTTCAATGTTTTAAATTATTGCATCGGAAGAAAAATAAAGTTTGCCAACAAGTACAACTTAAAAATATCCAACGACTGATTAAAAACATTGTTTGCGGAAAAATAATAACTGCTGCGCTGAGGTCCTCGGGTGCCACTACTGCCAACCCAAGCTGGCTCACTGGTCCCCGTCCTCGGCCCTGGTCTCATCAGTACCTACAACAATCAAGTCTAGTGAGCCTAAAGACTCAGCATGCATATATCGCAGGTAACGAGTAAAATCTGAAGTAAAATATGTATGGGATAAAATATCATGTCATGAGGCGTGCTGAAAATAATCTGTACTGATGCTGAAAATAATCTGTACTGAGCAATTATAATACGTGCATAACTGAACTGATAATCACGGTAAAAGCGTTTGCTCCTTGGAGCCCTGTACTGAAATAACTGGTAAAATTTTCTGTTGAGATTATGTTTTACGCCTGTGGCCACTGCACTAAGCTGAACTGATCGGTAACTGACTACCGGGGAGCCTGAAACTGAGCTGGCGGTCACTGAAGACCCGATGGTACCATCCTGAACTGATAGGTCACTGGCGACCTGATGGTACCAACCTGAACTGAGCGGTCACTGGCGACCGTATAAATAATGCTCCCACATAGTGAATGAACCACAAGCCATATCGCATAAATCTCAAAAATAATCATTTTCTGTTTTCATGCACGTAAAATAATTAACTGGAGATAATGAAAATATCCTGTAATTTTACCAACTGGAGTGGGTTGGATCGTCCCCCAGGCTAGCTGCAACCTAAAGGTGCCATGAAAATATGCAATAGCTTAAACTTGACCAACTATGCAATTTACGTTCAAAAGATGCGGTTATGACGTTTAATGACTTCGTATTTAATCGTGACTCCGAACCAACCCGAACCAACACTGAACCGACATATAGTCATGATTAAAATACGCTGAAAGTAATGAAATAATGCTCCCAAAATTATGATGGTCGAAATCTAGGTGGAATGGAGGCCAAAACAAGAAACGCTCTTTCGAGAGTCAATTTAGCACATCGCACCGTAAATTCTCGTACGACTTCAAAAATGATCCGAATGACAAACGGCCAAAAACATGACCTTCCTAACTTAAAGGAGCACTGTCCAGTCCAAGGCCATAGGCTAAAAGCCGACCGAGAACTCGAACAAGCCTCTGAACCGACACAGCAACTTGCTGTAAAATTTTCCAGCAGCTGCGCAACTTGGCACATCGCACCGTAAATTCTCGTACGACTTCAAAAATGATTCGAATGACAAACGGCCAAAAACATGACCTTCCTAACTTAAAGGGGCACTGTTCAGTCCAAGGCCATAGGCTAAAAGCCAACCGAGAACTCAAACGACGCCTCTGAACAGCAGCATACTTGCTGTCAAAAAAATACAGCAGCTGCGCACTTGTTTTCCTTGTGTCGTTTTCGAGTCCGCCGGCCATTGGGGCTTACACCACCGACCAGAGACCCTTACCAACGTCCTAAGGAATGATTTGAACCATGGCTAAGGGCTTTTGTCCAGCCACAATTCGAACCATACCAGAAACAAAACCGAAACTCCAACCGAGAACCAACGTGCATGCGTGTGTAGTGTTTAGCTTTGATCGATGTCTTGCGTCGTTCCAGTGGCCATTTGGTTGACCATGGCACGATCTAGACATCTAGGGGCATGATATGAACTGTGGCTAAGGGCCATAGTCCAACCAAGATCACACCACACCACAAAATCGAACACACACTAGCTGTCAAATGGAAGAGCCGAAGTGGGGAGGGGCTGTTCTTGTTGTTTTCTGTAAAAACCGCTTAGCCATGGACCAAGCCACCAAAAGGGCAACTTAGTCACGTCTTAGACATGCTAGGGAAGTGATCTAACCATGGCTATAGGCCCTAAGGGCAGCCAAGATCAGATCCTTTCCCTTATGACAGCAAACAGAATTTTCGAAACACAAATGGGCATAAATGGGGAGTTGCTGTCATTTCGTTTTTCCAGCAAGCATGGGGCTTGTTTTATTGGACCAAAATGGTCCTAATGCATCCTATTACATGTCTAGGAGTCGCTTGGGGAACCTGGAGTCGAACCATAACCTGAAATCCACAACACGAAGCAAACCGTGAAGCTGCCCAAGAAAACCGAAAAATCTGCATGTTGGTTTTCTGAAAAATTCTTGAAACATTTCGGTTTTATCATGATGAAATCTGATCATGCACTTAAAAATACTGATAATATGACTTGATTGAGGTTTAGAAAAAGTATATACATACCTTGGATTCGTTTCGAAAGAAAACGAAAAGAACGAAGCGATACGGCGCGGAGGAGACGGAGTGGCTTCCTTTTCTACCTTTCCTTGCTCTTGATCTTTCTCCCTTTCTCCCTAGCTATGACTCACGTTTTTGACACTCAAAATGGTCTGAATTTTGGTGGGGAGGGGTGTGATGGAGTGGTTATGGAGGTGAGTGGCAAGATCCACAAATATAGGATCTCAACTCAATGACCAAGCCCACCTCATTAAATTGGAATAAGATGTTTGTTTGACAAGTCTTCTTGGGGGGGGAATGACCGATTTTTTTTCCTTTCCCATCTAGATTAGGATAATGTTTATTAGTTAATTAATTAAGGTTGCTCAATAATTAAAAGGTTTACATGCTAGCTTAACAAAGAATGGGTCAAAAGGTTGATGAGTTGACAAATGATAGGCTATCATCTTAAGGGGCCGAAATTTTGCTTCTAAAAATGAATGAGGAGTGTTGTTTATTTACTAAATTAATAACTCTTAAAAGCCTCACTAATCCTTTAATTAATTTAGTGAGCTAACCCCTTAATTATGCAACTTAAATGGGTTTATTTATTAATCACCTCAAGCAACTTAAATAATTTCTTAAACTTCTTTTTAACTTAAATGAACTTACTTGCTAGCTAAATAAACTCCTGGAAATATTTCTCAAATCTTAAATCCTATCTCAAAATTCCAACTCCGGTCCGGCCTCACTGAAATAACTGAAATGCTAAAAATCAACTACTGAACTGAAATAATAAAATAATTAACTTCAAAGAAATGCATTTAAAATAATCATGCAATGAAGTCAATTAAATTTAAAAATCTAGAATTATGCATGGCTTATACGTAGACTGATTTACGGGTTCTACAAATCCTTCCCCCCTTAAGAGAAATTTCGTCCTCGAAATTAAAACTCACCGAATAACTCGGGGTAACGCTCTGTCATCTCCGGCTCAGACTCTCATATAGCTTCCTCCTCCGAATGGTTGAGCCATTTGACTTTGACTCGCTTAACCAGCTTGTTCCGAAGCTTCTTCTCCTGTCTGTCTAGGATTTGCACTGGTCTCTCCTCATAAGATAGGTTCGGAGGAAGCTGCAACGGCTCAAAGTTCAAGACATGCGAAGGATTTGCCATATACTTCCTCACCATAGAGACGTGGAAGACATTGTGTACTCCGGCCAAATTCGGCGGAAGAGCAACACGATAAGCTAGCGTCCCAACTCTGTCAAGGATCTCAAATGGTCCAATGAATCTCGGACTGAGCTTCCCTTTCTTCCCAAATCTCATGACACCCTTCATAGGTGCCACTTTCACAAAGACATGGTCGCCCATTGCAAACTCTAAATCTCTCCTCCGCTGATCGGCATAACTCTTCTGTCGGCTCTGTGCAGTCCTCATCCTATCACGGATCTTGACTACTACATTGGCAGCCTGCTGAATAATCTCTGGACCCAATTATGCTCTCTCTCCTACTTCATCCCAATGAACAGGAGATCTACACTTACGACCATACAGTGCTTCAAACGGAGCCATACCAATAGACGACTGGAAACTGTTGTTATAGGTGAACTCTACCAATGGCAATTTCGACTCCCAACTCCCTGAGAAGTCAATCACACAAGCACGAAGAAGATCCTCTAAGATCTGAATAACTCGCTCTGACTGCCCATCTGTCTGTGGATGAAAGGTTGTGCTAAACAGCACCTTCGTACCCATAGTCGAATGCAAGCTCTTCCAAAAAGAGGAAGTAAATCTGGGGTCTCTGTCAGATACGATCGAAACTGGAATGCCATGGAGTCGGACTATCTCTCGGACATACAACTCTGCATACTGAACCATGGTGAAAGTCGTCTTAATGGGCAAGAAGTGCGCTGATTTGGTAAGACGATCTACAATCACCCAAATGGCATTTGATCCTCTGACTGACTTCGGCAAACCGGTCACGAAGTCCATGGTGAAGTTCTCCCATTTCCACTCAGGAATAGGAAGAGGCTTGAGCAAACCTGCTGGTCTCTGATGCTCGGTCTTCACTAACTGACAGGTCAGACACTCGGACACAAACCGTCTGATGTCCTTCTTCATACCCGGCCACCAATACAATAGCTGCAGATCTTTGTACATCTTCGTACTCCCAGGGTAAATGGAGTACGGGGACATATGGGCCTCTGATAAGATGTCTGCTCGGATAGAATCACTGCTAGGAACCCATATCCTGTCTCGGTATCTCACAGTACCGTCGCTGACTGAATACAAGACACTGCCCCTGGCTTCATCTCTCTTCTTCCACTGTGCCAACTGCTCATCTGCTGTCTGACCACAGCGAATACGGTCCAAAAGAGAAGACTGAATGGTCAAGGTAGATAGACGAGGAACTCTATCTCGAGGGTAAGTCTCCAGATCAAACCTCTGCATCTGAATCTGAAGAGGTTTCTGCATCGTCAAATGAGCCATCACTGCGACTTTTCTGCTCAAAGCATCCGCAACTACATTAGCTTTACCCGGGTGGTAGCTAATGTCACAGTCATAATCCTTCACAAGCTCCAACCAACGCCTCTAATGCATGTTCAGCTCCTTCTGTGTAAAGAAATACTTGAGGCTCTTGTGGTCGGTAAAGATCTGGCACTTCTCTCCATACAAATAATGCCTCCAGATCTTCAGGGCGAATACTACGGCTGCCAACTCTAGATCATGGGTGGGATAGTTATTTTCGTGGATTTTCAGCTGTCGAGAAGCATATGCTATCACTTTCCCATGCTGCATCAATACTGCGCCAAGACCGAGCTTCGAAGCATCGGTATACAGAACAAACTCTCCAGGCCCTGACGGCATGGCCAAAACTGGTGCTGAGATAAGAGCTTGCTTCAAAGTATCAAAGCTCTTCTGACACTCCTCGCTCCATACAAATTTCACATTCTTCTTGGTCAATGATGTGAGTGGAACGGCAATAGAGGAGAATCCCTTAATGAATTTCCGGTAATATCCTGCTAGGCCGAGAAAACTGCGGATTTCAGATGCATTCTGAGGCACAACCCAATCTCTGACTGCTGTAACCTTTGCTGGGTCTACCTCAATACCACTGCTAGAAACAATGTGGCCTAAGAACGCCACCTTCTCTAACCAGAATTCGCACTTACTGAACTTTGCGAATAACTTGTGCTTCTGCAAGGTCTGCAACACTGTGGTCAAATGTCTGCTGTGATCCTCTTAACTCTTGGAGTAGACGAGAATGTCGTCTATGAACACTATCACAAACTGGTCAAGATACGGCTGAAATAAGTGATTCATGAGATCCATGAAGATCGCTGGCGCATTCGTCAGACCGAACGGCATCACAAGAAACTCATAGTGACCGTAACGAGTCCTGAAAGCAGTCTTGAAAACATCAGCATCCTTCACCCTCAACTGGTGATAACCGGAACGCAGATCAATCTTGGAGAAAATTGAAGCTCCCTGCAACTGGTCAAACAAATCCTCGATCCTCGGAAGTGGGTATTTGTTCTTCACTGTAACCATGTTCAATTCCCGGTAGTCAATGCAAAGCCTCATAGAGCCATCCTTCTTCTTAACAAACAAGACTGGCGCGCCCCATGGTGAAAAGCTCGAGCGAATGAATTCCTTGTCCAGGAGTTCCTGAATCTGCTTCTTCAACTCTGCCATCTCTGTCGGTGCTAATCGGTACGGCGCTTTGGATATCGGAGCCGTGCCTGGCATAAGCTCAATGGAAAACTACAGCTCTCTCTCGGGCGGCATACCAGAGACGTCTTCGGGAAAAACGTCTAAGAAATCTCTGACAATCGGAACATCTGAGGCTGACTGGCTGGGTTCCTCGGTGACAGATAAAAAGGTCGTTAGAAATGCCCGACACCCTCTATGCATGAGCTTCCTGGCCTGAACATAAGGAATAATGCGTGGTAAGGAAAAGTACCTGTCCAGCTCAAATAAGAACTGCTCCATTCCAGGCGGTCGGACCAGAACAGATCTCAGCTGGAAATCTATCAACACTCTGTTCCTCAATAGCCAGTCCATCCCTAGGATGATGTCAAATTCTGGCATCGGTAGCACGATCAGATCCGCATAAACAAGATTACCGTGCAGCTCAAGATCTATATCTCGGATAACATTGGTAGCTGCCATCTCCTCGCCTGACGGCAACACTACTGAAAAGGCTGTGTCTAGCCCAATGGTCTCGATCTTGAGAAAGTTTGCAAAGACCTCCGTAATAAACGAGTGAATGGCCCCTGAATCTATCAAGGCTTTGGTAGCGGAACCAGATATAAAAATTCTCCCTGAAAGATCGGAACTCTAAGTTGAACCCAATAGCTACAAGAGTTAAACTTATAGGCATGCAAAGGTCAAAGTTCTTCTAACTTAAATCCCCAAACTAATATTGAGTAGAGCATGCAATCCTATCGCAGTTCTAATGTTCAAATCTAAATCCCGATTCCCAAAACATGGAAGTTCATAATAACTTTAAGCTTAAAAGTACCTCTCAACAACATAGTCTCCGGGTTTGTTTCCGTGGCATGGAGAGCAAAAACTCTGCCTTGGGTAGGCAGATTCCTCTGAGGGCACTGCAGCAACATGTGGTCTGGATTGCCACATTTAAAACACTTTCCTGAGCCAGCCATACATGCTCCATGATGGCGACGTGAGCACCTGGGATAGCCTGGGTGCTCCTGAGTCCTCGGGGCTGGGCGTCCCCGCTGCTGCTGCTGCTGTTGCTGCTGGCCTCGGTTCCTGGGCGGTCCATAAAAAGGCCTCTTATTCTGCTGCTGATGTTGATGAGGAGGAGGGCGGTGCGGTGCCTGGACTGGGCGCATGCCCTGGCGATCCCTCTCAATATCCCGCAGGTCCTGCTCTGCGGCTAGGGCTTTGGAGACGGCAATCTCATAAGTAGCAGGGTCAGACACCCTAACATCCCGGCGCAAGATCGGCCTTAAACCCACCAGGAAATGCATCAACTTAGCTTGGCATCATTCGCGATCAGGGGCACAAAGTGACAGCCCCTCTCGAACTTACGGATAAACTCCGTAACCGTCATATCCCCCTGTCTCAGACTCATGAATTCGGTGGTCAACCTGGTACGAATATCCTCAGCAAAATACTTGGAGTAGAAAACCTCCGTAAAGCGTGTCCAAGAAAGTGTAGCCAAAGTCAGGGCTACCGACGCTCCTTCCCACCATAAGCGGGCGTCTCCAGTGAACAGATAGGTAGCTCACCGGACTCGGTCTGCGTCTCCTAGCTCCATTAACTCGAAAATGACCTCGAGAGATTTGATCCATCCCTCGGCAATCATGGGGTCGGACGTCCCAGAGAATTCCTTCGGACGCATCTTCATGAATCGCTCATAAACAGCCTCGGGCCCTGCCGGCCTGGCTGCGGCAGCGACAACGGCATTGTTCCTGCAAACTGTGCGAAGAACTGCGTCATCCCAGCTAGCATCTGGGCATTCATATCAGGCGGAGGGGGTGGAGGTAAGTCTTCCTCTCGCCTACGATCCTCACCGTACTCATGACAGTGCCTCGCGCCACCTCTCGGGCGCCCAACCTGGCGTCTAGGGGGCATACTGTTCCATACATAACCCGTACGTAACTAACATGCATAATTCCATAATTTATTTTAACTGAACACTGAAATGCTGAAAATCTGGAAGCATGCTGACAAAATAATTCAAGCTTTAAATAAAATGCTGAACAAAATGCTGAACTGTAAAACTTACAGACCGAAGACGTGGCTTCGTGAGTTTCTCGGAGTCAGTAGTAGTGTAACCCTTACAAGAACATAGGCTCTGATACCAACTGTAAAGGCCCGAAAATCCATACTTGGAAAATTTGCGGAAATTTAAAATTTTCCTTTTTAAAAGAACTTAAACGGTCTCATTCATAAAAATCACTGGTGAATCAAGTTCAATGTTTTAAATTATTGCATCGGAAGAAAAATAAAGTTTGCCAACAAGTACAACTTAAAAATATCCAACGACTGATTAAAAACATTGTTTGCGGAAAAATAATAACTGCTGCGCTGAGGTCCTCGGGTGCCACTACTGCCAACCCAAGCTGGCTCACTGGTCCCCGTCCTCGGCCCTGGTCTCATCAGTACCTACAACAATCAAGTCTAGTGAGCCTAAAGACTCAGCATGCATATATCGCAGGTAACGAGTAAAATCTGAAGTAAAATATGTATGGGATAAAATATCATGTCATGAGGCGTGCTGAAAATAATCTGTACTGATGTTGAAAATAATCTGTACTGAGCAATTATAATACGTGCATAACTGAACTGATAATCACGGTAAAAACGTTTGCTCCTTGGAGCCCTGTACTGAAATAACTGGTAAAATTTTCTGTTGAGATTATGTTTTACGCCTGTGGCCACTGCACTAAGCTGAACTGATCGATAACTGACTACCGGGAAGCCTGAAACTGAGCTGGCGGTCACTGAAGACCCGATGGTACCATCCTGAACTGATAGGTCACTGGCGACCTGATGGTACCAACCTGAACTGAGCGGTCACTGGCGACCGTATAAATAATGCTCCCACATAGTGAATGAACCACAAGCCATATCGCATAAATCTCAAAAATAATCATTTTCTGTTTTCATGCACGTAAAATAATTAACTGGCGATAATGAAAATATCCTGTAATTTTACCAACTGGAGTGGGTTGGATCGTCCCCCAGGCTCGCTGCAACCTAAAGGTGCCATGAAAATATGCAATAGCTTAAACTTGACCAACTATGCAATTTACGTTCAAAAGATGCGGTTATGACGTCTAATGACTTCGTATTTAATCGTGACTCCGAACCAACCCGAACCAACACTGAACCGACATATAGTCATGATTAAAATACGCTGAAAGTAATGAAATAATGCTCCCAAAATTATGATGGTCGAAATCTAGGTGGAATGGAGGCCAAAACAAGAAACGCTCTTTCGAGAGTCAATTTGGCACATCGCACCGTAAATTCTCGTACGACTTCAAAAATGATCCGAATGACAAACGGCCAAAAACATGACCTTCCTAACTTAAAGGAGCACTGTCCAGTCCAAGGCCATAGGCTAAAAGCCGACCGAGAACTCGAACAAGCCTCTGAACCGACACAGCAACTTGCTGTAAAATTTTCCAGCAGCTGCGCAACTTGGCACATCGCACCGTAAATTCTCGTACGACTTCAAAAATGATTCGAATGACAAACGGCCAAAAACATGACCTTCCTAACTTAAAGGGGCACTGTTCAGTCCAAGGCCATAGGCTAAAAGCCAACCGAGAACTCAAACGACGCCTCTGAACAGCAGCATACTTGCTGTCAAAAAAATACAGCAGCTGCGCACTTGTTTTCCTTGTGTCGTTTTCGAGTCCGCCGGCCATTGGGGCTTACACCACCGACCAGAGACCCTTACCAACGTCCTAAGGAATGATTTGAACCATGGCTAAGGGCTTTTGTCCAGCCACAATTCGAACCATACCAGAAACAAAACCGAAACTCCAACCGAGAACCAACGTGCATGCGTGTGTAGTGTTTAGCTTTGATCGATGTCTTGCGTCGTTCCAGTGGCCATTTGGTTGACCATGGCACGATCTAGACATCTAGGGGCATGATATGAACTGTGGCTAAGGGCCATAGTCCAACCAAGATCTCACCACACCACAAAATCGAACACACACTAGCTGTCAAATGGAAGAGCCGAAGTGGGGAGGGGCTGTTCTTGTTGTTTTCTGTAAAAACCGCTTAGCCATGGACCAAGCCACCAAAAGGGCAACTTAGTCACGTCTTAGACATGCTAGGGAAGTGATCTAACCATGGCTATAGGCCCTAAGGGCAGCCAAGATCAGATCCTTTCCCTTATGACAGCAAACAGAATTTTCGAAACACAAATGGGCATAAATGGGGAGTTGCTGTCATTTCGTTTTTCCAGCAAGCATGGGGCTTGTTTTATTGGACCAAAATGGTCCTAATGCATCCTATTACATGTCTAGGAGTCGCTTGGGGAACCTGGAGTCGAACCATAACCTGAAATCCACAACACGAAGCAAACCGTGAAGCTGCCCAAGAAAACCGAAAAATCTGCATGTTGGTTTTTCTGAAAAATTCTTGAAACATTTCGGTTTTATCATGATGAAATCTGATCATGCACTTAAAAATACTGATAATATGACTTGATTGAGGTTTAGAAAAAGTATATACATGCCTTGGATTCGTTTCGAAAGAAAACGAAAAGAACGAAGCGATACGGCGCGGAGGAGACGGAGTGGCTTCCTTTTCTACCTTTCCTTGCTCTTGATCTTTCTCCCTTTCTCCCTAGCTATGACTCACGTTTTTGACACTCAAAATGGTCTGAATTTTGGTGGGGAGGGGTGTGATGGAGTGGTTATGGAGGTGAGTGGCAAGATCCACAAATATAGGATCTCAACTCAATGACCAAGCCCACCTCATTAAATTGGAATAAGATGTTTGTTTGACAAGTCTTCTTGGGGGGGAATGACCGATTTTTTTTCCTTTCCCATCTAGATTAGGATAATGTTTATTAGTTAATTAATTAAGGTTGCTCAATAATTAAAAGGTTTACATGCTAGCTTAACAAAGAATGGGTCAAAAGGTTGATGAGTTGACAAATAATAGGCTATCATCTTAAGGGGCCGAAATTTTGCTTCTAAAAATGAATGAGGAGTGTTGTTTATTTACTAAATTAATAACTCTTAAAAGCCTCACTAATCCTTTAATTAATTTAGTGAGCTAACCCCTTAATTATGCAACTTAAATGGGTTTATTTCTTAATCACCTCAAGCAACTTAAATAATTTCTTAAACTTCTTTTTAACTTAAATGAACTTAATTGCTAGCTAAATAAACTCCTGGAAATATTTCTCAAATCTTAAATCCTATCTCAAAATTCCAACTCCGGTCCGGCCTCACTGAAATAACTGAAATGCTAAAAATCAACTACTGAACTGAAATAATAAAATAATTAACTTCAAAGAAATGCATTTAAAATAATCATGCAATGAAGTCAATTAAATTTAAAAATCTAGAATTATGCATGGCTTATACGTAGACTGATTTACGGGTTCTACAACATAAGCTTCCAATATTTACATGTCTTCGATCTTCATAATCATCAAAGCCACCATCTTCCAATCTTGTTCTTCCACTATACTAATATTTAAAATTAAATATCCATGGCAAATAGGGATACATCTCATGGTGTGGGAACGGGCTATAAACCAAGCCCACTTGAAATTTGATAATTATTACAATCATCAACACAAAATATCCTAGCATGCAATTAGGTCCTATCCTAGCATGTAAAAAGTCAGGACATTAAATCAATGTTGGGCTAAAAATAAATTTAATGATTTAGATATAGATGAAAATCTTAAAGAAACATTATTTAAAATAATAATGGATTCAAATCAAGAGTTTCATAGTGAATCTGAGAATTCTTCATAATTTTATAATTCAGAAGAAATTTTAGATAATGAAATAGAAATTTCAGATCTAGAAGAATGTAGTAACTGTATACAAGAAAAATCTTTTATTAATAATATAGAGAATAATAAAGTGGTCTAGGCTCGGTGAGGGTCAGTTCTGGTAGATGGTTAGGGGGATGTAATGTTCCTAGAAGGAGTAGGAGTCCTAGTGCACCAAAACTGTATAGCTCAAATTCAGTACACGTAAAACCCATGCATTTACTTAAATTGTTAAATTATTTATTTAAGTTTATAATGATTTTTAGCGATACATGATTTATTAAATTGCATTATTTTAATGTGATGCACATTAAAATGTTTCTTTGAGTTTCATGTTTCAGGCGATTATTCTATGCGGGATCGAGGAAAAGAGACCGGCGACGATTTTTGTCAATTTTAAAATGTGTTATTTTATTTTAAGTTAAGATTGGGGTATTTTAAATGATTTATTAAAGTTTTAGTAATTTTAAAGCCTAATTTATTTATTTAGAGATTTTAAGATTTTTAAAACCTTTAAAGTCTAGCAAGTGTGTACTTTATTTTAATTAAGGGATTGGTTAAGGTTAGTGTGGATTAAATTTTTAATTAGCATTTTTAATTAGTTAATTAAGAAATAATTTTACCCTAATTAACACACAGACACGTTACCACACCTAGACACACACACACACCTTCATTTTTCATTGTTTCATTTCTTATTTTTAGAGAAACCTTAGGGTTATAAAATCGATAGCACCAGCCTCCTTTTTCCTTCATTTTTCTAGAAATTTTCATTGGGTTTCTTCAAGAAAATCGTGCCACGTTCGTCCCAGATCAACCCTCGCATCTTTCCCGCTTCGGTGTCGTCGTTTCGGTAACGTTAAATATCAAAAGGCATGTATATTTTATTATTCTTGCGTCGATCTTGTCATATTATGTGTTGTGATGTTTATTAAACGTAAAAGTCCATGTATGATGTACAAAGTTTGAGCAAAAAATTTTTGGATCAATTTTTGAAACATTTTTGGATCTAAACCAAGAAATTTGCTATCATTTTAATTACTGCGACTTTTTGGACAATTTTATGGAAAACTTTCAACATATAAACATAGAACTTTTCAATATTTTCGATTTTACAGTAAATTAGTGAGTTATGAACGTTTTCGTGGGAATACCCAAACTACGTTTTCCTGAAAAATGCGTTCTTGACGCGTTTTTGAAGTTTTATGGTTGCAGACTTCGTTTGGGATTGACGGGTGTTGGCTGTTGCATTTAAGTATGTTTAGTACGATGTTGGGATGGTTTTTGGTATGTCAATTCGCATCGATAGGCACTTGTTTGCATTAGAAGTCGTAGAATGCGTGTTGGTGTCAAATGTCATGTTCACGGATTAGGTTGTGTTGTTTGTGATGCGTAGTTGTTTTGGGGTGTTTGTTTGAGTTTGAATAAGTGTCATAGCATCCTAGGATGGGTCTCAAGGCATTGGTTCACGGTCCGTATGATCGAGTTATGAGGAATAAGCCATAAGTGTAGTGTTTCTCCCTTGGTTTACAATTCCAGCACCTACCCAAACCCCTACCCGGACCCTTACACGGGGTCTGTGTTTTCCTTTAAAAAAAGTAATAATTGTATTTTGTGGGATTGTTTTGGGGTTTGATGTAATGATTTAGTACGATGATTAAACGAGGACAATTCATAAGGAAATTTGTCGTTTTGGGTGTGAGAAGGACTAATACGTCTAAGTTATGTTTGAACTCGTGTTAGTACGTGCAGCAGTGGCCTCAAGCGAGATCCAACGAGTCCCTCAATGTCATGTAAGTATGTTCGACGTGCAAAAGAAAATATTTTATATTTTTGAGGTATGCTAAATGTCTTGTGACCAAATTATGAACGGGTTTGAAAGTTTGTGAACGTAGCCGATGACCTCTCCACCTCAGTAAAGCATGACCAGGTTTAGATCAGTATTGGATAGCGGTAAAGCATGACGAAGGACCAATCCACCCGGTAAAGCATGATCGGGGATCTCATGTATGTGGTAGTGGATTTTTCCTGCCAGCCAAGCACTGTGGTTTAGTCTGATCGGGCACATTTATGTATGGGTCACTTGCTCTGAAATATATATATACGCAAAACGATGTTATGTATGTTCAAGTATGTATGATGCAAGTATGTTTAAGAAAAGTTTTATGATGATGGCACGTCTACGTTTATGCTACTACGTTCAAGTATGTAAGCCTTACTTAAAAGATGCAAGTGGTTTTATTATGTAGTACTTGCTATCTCCAGTTTATATATGTTGAGTCTTTAGACTCACTAGATTTGATCGATGCAGGTGATGATGACTTTGAGGAGACGAGGGGTGGGGACTAATGAGCCGGCTTGGACTGAGGAGGAGGCTAAACATGAGGACCGCCCATGTTTTTAAGAAATTTTGTAATGTTTCAAATACTCTGATTTCACGTTATTGTTTACGATATTTAAACAAGTGTTTTAGCAAACTTTATTTGTGATCTTTTCATGGAAAATATTTTGAATGATCAGTTTATTGTTATCGAAATTTGAAGGTTTCTATTTAACTAAGAAAATTTTTATTTTCCGCATATTTTAAAGTAGTTTAAATGTACGGTACGTTACAGTTGGTATCAGAGCGGTGTTCTTGTAAAATGTTATGCCTACTGCCAGTTGATAGAAGCTCACAAATTCACACCTCAAGTCTGTAAGTTTTAAATTATTTTACATAGTAAGCATCAAGTCACGATTTCAGCATGTGCATGTTTGAGTTAAAATTACGTACATCTTATGATATTACTAGTATGTTCATTCATGTTGGGTTTATGTGTTGGGAAAATTTTGGAACTTCAGGAGAAAGGGATGAGGATAGAGAGCTTTAGGATGGGGAGAGGGCCACTCCTCCTCGTCCACCGCAAGATCTGCAGGCTCAGATGCTGGCAGGAATGACTCAGTTCTTCGCATAGTTTGCGGGGAATCAGGCTGCAGTGGACACAGGGGCGAGGCCCAGACTGGAGGCAGTCTATGAGAGGTTTAAGATGATGGATCCGAAGGAGTTCTCGAGGACTACTGACCCGATGATAGCTGAAGGATGGATTAAGTCCATCAAGCTAATTTTTGCATTTATGGAGATGCAGGATGCAGATAGGGTCAGATGCGCCACCTTTCTACTGACAAGAGATGCTAGAATGTGATGGGAGAGCGCTTCTCTATTGGTGAATTTGCAGACCCTTTCTTGGGATGGATTCAAGGAAGTCTTCTACTCCAAGTACTTCATTGAGTAAGTATGCTCCAGATTGACTAGAGAGTTCATGACGCTGCAATAGGGAGACAACAGCGTTGCAGAGTTTGTGAGGAAGTTCGAGGGGGGGTGTCACTTTGTGCCCCTGATTGCTAATGATGCTCAGGAGAAGCTGAGGCATTTTATGGATGTCTTGCGGCCGATCTTGGGTCGTTATGTAAGAGTTGCTGGTCCTACAACCTATGTCATTGTCGTGTCTAGAGCCTTGGCGGCAGAGCAAGACCAGAGGGTCATAGAAGTTGATAGGCAGGGCAATAGGCCCTATCAGGCACCTCAGCAGCAGCAGCAGCAGAGACCTCAGTTTAAGAAGCATTTCCCAGGACAGTAGGGGAAGAGACCATTTCATGGACCGCCAAAAGCAAGGGTCCTATTCCTCAGAAAAAGGCTCCTCAAAGTCCCGGTAAGTACCCAGTGTGCCCGAAGTGCAACCGTCAGCATCCGGGACAGTGTTTATCTAGATCAGGCAAATTATTCAAGTGCGGAGCAAGCGATCATATATTGAAGGACTTCCCACAGTGGAGGCATCCGACCCAGGGTAGAGTGTTCACCATGCAGGCAGAGGAGGCGAACCCAGACACAACCCTGCTGATTGGTAACTAATTTAATTCAGCACCGCATTATTCTTGCTATGCATGTTTTGAATTTTATTTGGGATTATTAGTGTGTTAGTTAATATTTTGGTGACTTGGGATATAAATTTCTACTGTGCTTGAGGTTAAGATTAGAATTTTGGGATATAAGTTTTTGTGTTGTGATAACGCCTCTCAGGAAATATTTTCATAAAGAGGGAAGCCAAGAAGGCCTTGTTAGATTCAGGGACCACTCACTCTTTTATTTCGGAGATCTTTGCTAATCATCTGGATTTCAAGTCTATTGGACTCAACGTGAACTATTCAGTGACAGTCCCATCAGGGTAAGAATTGTCAGCTACTAGCATGGTCAGAGACATCGATCTCGAATTGCAAGGCCACCTGGTGTATACCGATCTGATCGTGTTGCCGATGCCAGAATTTGATATTATCTTGGGAATGGAATGGCTGACGAAGAACAGAATTGCTATTGACTTTCAGAAAAGGTCAGTGTTGGTAAGACCGTTGGGCATGGAGCAGTTTCTCTTTGAGTCGGATAGATGGAGGAGTTTCTCTCGCATGATCTCTTGCATGCAAGCACGGAGACTTATTCATAAGGGTTGTCAAGCTTTCTTGGCCAGTATTGTTTCAGCGCCTGACGTACCCACTCCATCTATATCTGATGTACCAGTAGTTTGAGTTTTTCCCGACGTCTTTCCAGATGACGTCACATGCCTTCCACCAGAGAGAGAGGTGAAATTTTCCATTGATCTTGTGTCAGGCACCGTACCGATTAGCTCCAGCTGAGATGTTAGAACGCAAATAGCAAATTCAGGGGCTTCTTGACAAGGAATTTATCCGCCCTAGTTTCTCACCATGGGGAAAACCACTGCTCTTTGTAAAGAAGAAAGATGGGAGCATGAGGCTATGTATCGATTATCGAGATTTGAACAAGGTAACAATCAAGAAAAAATACCCACTTCCAAGGATCGAGGACTTGTTCGATCAGTTGCAGGGAGCCACATTGTTCTCTAAGATAGATCTACGATCAGAGTACCATCAGCTGAAGGTAAAAGACACGGATGTTCATAAAACAGCTTTCAGGACCAGATATGGGCACTAAGAGTTCTTAATGATGTCATTTGGACTGACGAATGCTCCAGCGATATTTATGGACCTCATGAATCGAGTATTTCAGCCCTACCAAGATCAGTTCGTCATAGTGTTCATTGACGAAATTCTCAAATACTCGAAGAGCCATGAAAAGTACCTTCAGCATTTGGGTACAATTTTGCAGATCTTTCAGAGTCACAAGTTGTTTGTAAAATTCATTAAGTGTGAATTTTGATTGGAGAAGATAGCGTTTTTGGGTCATATAATATTTAGCAGTGGCATTGAGGTGGATCCAGCTAAGGTAATGGCAGTTAAGGAATGGGTTGAGCCCAAGAATGCATCATAGATCCGCAGTTTCTTAGGCCTAGCAGGCTACTACAGGAAATTTATTCAGGGATTTTCTTCGACAACAGTGCCACTCACCTCATTGACAAAAAAAATGCTAAATTTGTATGGTGTGATGAATGTCAGAAGAGTTTTGATACTTTAAAGCAAGCTATTATTTCAGCGCCATTGTTAGCCATGCCAGCAGGGAAAGGCAATTTTGTGCTACACACCGATTCTTCTAAGCGCGGTTTAGGCGCAGTGTTGATACTGCATGGTCGTGTTATGGCTTATGTCTCTAGACAGTTGAAAGTGCATGAGAAGAACTACCCGACTCATGATCTTGAGTTATCTGCAGTTGTCTTTGCATTGAAGATTTGGAGACATTATTTGTACGACGAGAAATGCGAGATATTCACTGATCACAAGAGTCTCAAATATTTCTTCACACATAAATAATTGAATATGAGACAAAGACGGTGATTGTTAGTTGGTAAAAGACTACGATTGTGAGATTAGCTACCATCCGCGGAAAGCTAATGTTGTGGCAGACGCCTTGAGAAGAAAAGTTGCAGTCGTATCACAGTTTTCAGTGCAGAAATTGTAACGATCCATTACAGGCCCAGTGGACCGCCCATACGGCCCACTGCCCCAATCGACCCAAGGCTATCCCGATCTTGTGACTTGGCCCGTAGGCCCAGTGGGGTTGCCCACCCTGTGGTGTCACTCACGGGCTTTCCATAGGCGTCGTATGGGTTACTCATAGAAATCTTAAGCCCATGAACTTAAGTTTGTGCCTCCCCAGGATCGAACCCAAGATCACATGGATATATAGATACTTGGCACAATCCTAGCCTCTTTGAACAATGTACTTAAGCCAGGAGGTCATGGGTTCGAGACTTGGGGAGGTATCACTCCACCAACCTCGTGTGGAGAGTCCTATGAGTAACGATGCCTATGGAAAGCCCGTGAGGGAAGAGTTCCAGAGGGACTAAGGCCCATAGAGCAGAGCCCAAGATCGGGATAGCCTTGGGTCGTTACAATAAAAGGGGCCTTTTATTGTAACGACCCATTACAGGCCCAGTGGACCGCCCATACGGCCCACTGCCCCAATCGACCCAAGGCTATCCCGATCTTGTGACTTGGCCCGTAGGCCCAGTGGGGTTGCCCACCCTGTGGTGTCACTCACGGGCTTTCCATAGGCGTCGTATGGGTTACTCATAGAACTCTTAAGCCCATGAACTTAAGTTTGTGCCTCCCCAGGATCGAACCCAAGATCACATGGATATATAGATACTTGGCACAATCCTGGTACCTAATTTGTATGCTTAATGGGCCTAAATATTTTTATTAAATAATTGTTTTTAATTATTTTAAAATATGGGTGATGCTTTTTCATATTTTTGAAAATAAGGAGTTTTGAGGTGATTTTATATGTCGGGACGTAATTTTTATTGGTGTTGGATTTTCAACAAAAATACGAACGTTTTGACAACCCGGCTAATAAATTCACAAATTTTATTAAACAAAATTATTTTAATTCTAATTAAGGTTTAATGTGCCTAATTTGTATGCTTAATGGGCCTAAGCTTAATTAAGGAATTATTAACTATAAAATATGTTAATCCCACCCCAAACCCCTCACAAACTCACGCCACACACCCTCAAAAATCCTCCAAATACACGCCTCACACACCTTCAATATTTTGGGAAGAAAATTTCAAAAAGTTTCAAGGGTTCAAGCCATCGTCTTCGTGTCGCCGTTCTTCGCAATCGTCAACGAGAATTCATGCGTTATATATGCAAAGGCACGTCATATTCTTTCCTTCAAACATCTATCACACCATGGTATTAATTTAAAAACGTTTTTGCATGACAAAAATAGGTGCATCTTGTTATATTTTTGTATGGACATCTTATGTGATTTGTAAAGCTTGTTTTGTCATCCAAAACCATGTCTATCATGCTGTTAAAGGGGCTGCCATGATTAGGATATGATCAAGGGTGATTTACACAAGTTTTAGAGTGTCATTAAAAGCAACAAAAACGCTGCACAAAGACAGAAACACAAAGTTGTCACCAACATGCTATCATGTGAACTTGATGCTCGGTTTATGGGAGTTTGATAACTAGGCTTGGGCTCGATTGGGGCCAGGGGTATCAAGGGTCATGTGTGGGTCAACTGAAGAGTCCTAGCCACGCTAGGACTCGAAAACCAGGGGCTGGGATGAGTCCTTGCCAACAAGCCGAGAGAAAGCCCAAGGGGCTGCGCAGGTTTCAGAAGATTGTGTAGGGAGGAGGGGCTCGGCCAGAGGGCTTGGGCTGGGCTAGGTTAGGTCGTTAGGGTCCTAGGATGGTGCTTGAGGGTTTGGGTCAACGAGTGGCTCGGTGGTTGGGGGTAGCAGCAAAAAATGGGAGTATACTTGATGTGCAACTCGTGCAGAAGCGGTTCGGGGAAGAAGAAGGGCCCGCAGCTCGGTCTAGGGGCGAGCTAGGTGGTTCATCAGGGTCCAAGGGTCATGGGTAGGGGTCGGGCTAGAGACTGGTTTGGCTGGCTCACTGTTGGCTCGACCAAAACAAGGAAACTGTGAGGGAGCAAGCAAAGAAAGCACAGGTTGTTTCCTTGGATTCAGAAGCTTCGTACTTGGGGTCCACGGACTGGGCTCGTCTAGGCTTGGTCAGGGCATGGTCCAGGGAAGGTTAGGGTCATGAGGGGTCATGTGGTTAAGGACTGGTAGAGTCCTAGGCAACTAAGAAACCTAATACACCTAGGATTCTAACACACGCACACAAGCATGCATTCGGGTTTAGGGTGCAGGGGCTGTAACTTGGTTCTAAAGGCTGATTAATGGGTTGGGCCTGGTCAGTAGGGTCTCTAGGTGGGTTGGCTTGAGGTGGCTCGGGCATGGCTCAAGTAAATTGGGAGATGGGTCGGGTGGTTCAATTATGTGTCAAAAATGAGATTTAAGAACTAAATATGCAACCATGGGTACACAGGGGTGTTTTATGGCTCACAAAGGTAGGATAAATAATAGAAATGCTATGTTTAAAATTTGGGGTCAAAATAACGAGTTTTGGATTTATCCGATATTTAATCGTCACACGAAATATTAATTAAAAAAATTAATTGAAACGTCTAGTTTAGGCTTATTAAAATTATGAAACATTATATTTAAGCTCAAATAATTATTAAAAGTCTAAGTTTTTAATTTGAGAATTTTATATTAAGGTTTGGTTTAATTCGGGATTTAAAAAAAATTATATGTTATATTTAAAGATTAAATTAAAAATTCTCTATTTAAGATAAATAAAAATATGAGAAAATTCATGTAAGCATAAATAATTATTTGGGACATATTAAAGTCAATGAAATTAAGAAAAAGTCAAAAACGTGAAATTTTACGTCTATGGGTAAAACAGTAATTTTACACCCTAAAATTAGTAATCGTCATGGCAGTGTCGGAATGCTGTTTTATATGCTAATATGATTATTTTAAATGTTTATGGATATTTTTATGATTTAATATGCCAAAATGTTTATTTCAAAATGTTCATGGATTTTATATGTTAAAATGTTAATTTTAAATGTTTATGGAAATGTATATGATTTAATATGTCAAAATGTTATTTTAAATTTTATTATTTAATATATTAAAATGTTGATTTTAAATGTTTATGGATTTTATGATTTATTATTTTAAATGTTTATGAGTTTTATGATTAAACGAAAACTTTAAAAGACATGTTGCATTCTTGGTTTAAAAGAAAAACGATATTATATGCATGTTTTTATTAAGTTGTAATGCCCTATATTTTATATCATGTTAAGCGGAGATTATTGAATTTGAATTGATGTGATTATAATCGGGCTATCACGGGACCAGATTGGCTAAAGCTTATGAAGGGTACAAGTTTTAGACAGAACTGTTGGCGCCCGAGCGGTAGGAAATGACCGCCCGAGCGCCAGTGTTTGACAAGAAAAGTGCTCGGAAAGAAAGTATGGCGCCCGAGCAGTAGAACATTACCGCACGAGCGCCAGTGGATAACAAATGTAAGTCTCGGACAGAGGGTTCCGCGCTCGAGCGGTAAAGATCGACCGCCCGATCGCCGACTGAAAGTTAAGAAAAACGAGACATGTTTCTTTATCATGCAAGTGGAGATATATATATACATGTATATCCTTCAAATTCCGTCAGATGAAAAGAAAGAATCGAGAAAGGTTTCTAGGATGGTGTTGAAAATCCTTACGCCTTTATATTTCGATCCGTACGTCCAATTTTAAATCCGAGTACGGCACCGTGTTCCTAGCAACGACAGCTACAACAGGACATTGAACATTGACAGACTTTGAATCGAGACTTCGATTGTATTAGAGCAACAGAACGAAAGGTATAAATAAATGTTGATTCGGGATTGCACAACTCAAGTTATGTTTGACTTAAGTTTCCCTAAATCACATACTTTATTTCATTGCATTGATATTTGCAAATTATCAGATTGATATGTTTAATCTATTGAATTATAGTAGAGCAAGAATTCGAGTCTAGGGCAGATCATCCTAGCTAGGGCAGAACCGCCAGGTCTTTGACAGAACAGCTAAGACCCTAGACTTACGGTGTATCGATGAGCTTAGATGTAGATCGACGTCTATTGTAGACATTCGATACAGCATACCAAAGTCTAAATTAGATCGGGATCCCTAGATTAGAAATGAGTCCTTGATTTAAGTACAGAGTTGTATTGATTCATGTAGTCAGATTAGATACATGTTGTAATGTTTGTTTATGCTCTTATATATGTTTTTTATATGAATGCATTGATACATTGTTTATACTGGGATATTTATATTTCACCGGAGTTATCCGACTGTTGTCGTGTTTGTATGTGTGCAAGGCAACAGGTGGGACAGGTTCAGGGTCTCAGAGGTGAAGAAAGATCGAGTTAGAGTGTAGACTACGGACTTAGATTAGATATAGGGTTTAAACACTTGCTATATAGATGTTAAACCTTAGTTGAGACTTATTGTATATAGTGCAAGATTTGTACTTTTAATACTGACGTGTATATTAAGATGTATGCCATTACGTTCCGCTTTTGATAATGTATTTAAAAAAAATTTAGACCCTGTTTATTCTAATTGATTAAATTAGTCCTAATGACAATTAAGAAGATGATTAGCGTCCGGGTCCCCACATAAGTAATAGAAATACGACATGTTGAAGGACTTGAAGAGATTGTGACTAAATATGTGATATGTTTGAAATATCGTGAGGGTTATAGTCTTAGTGGGTGCCCGACGATCGTGTTTCCTTGGATACGGATACGAATACGAATACGAATATGTTAATACATTGGCCAAGGCCAAGTTGACCGGTGAGAGTGTCGCTGGTGTCTCCGTCGCCCAGTACTGTGGCTTTCTGTAGATGGATCCATCGCCCAATATGATTAAGAATACGAGTCACAATCACGATCTGAATTCAACAAACACGAATATGAATATGATGATATGTTTATATGAAAATGTTTAGGCAAAAGTTTATGAAAATTTTTATGAAAATGTTTTTATTTAAAGTTTATGCATCATGAAAATGTTTCTATTTTAAGTTTATGCATAATGAAAATGTTTACGAAAATGTGTATGTTTAAAGTTTATGTATCTTCATAAAAATGTTATTTTAAGTACAAGTATTTTTCACTGTTGTATGTGATCTGTATATGTATTATTTGTTATCAAGAATATAATGTATTGAGTCTTTAGACTCACTAGGTGTGATTGATGCAGGTGATTATGATAGTAATTTTAATAGAGGTCTCGATGGATGATCTGACTGGACTGGAGGTGCACATAACCCGAGGACCGACGTTAGTTTTTTGCACTAGTTATGATTTATGATTTTAAGTGATGTTAAAGATATTCTTACGACAATTTAATTATGAGTGGTTTTTGAGAAGTTACAGTGTGGGCTATACTCTTCAAATGATGTTTTTAGGTTTGGTAAAATAGTTGGTTATTTTATTTTTAAAATGGTTCCAAAATATTTTATGCATGTGATTATACATATCGGCCGATTTAGTGAGGTTTGAAAAAAAATTCTAGCAGGTTTTAAGGAAACGAATAGCAGACTTTTCAGTACTCTACACAATGTCCGATGGTATTGTGAGGTACAAAGGAAGGATGTGGGTGCCTAGTGTTGATTCAATCAGAGACGATATTCTGATAGAGGCACATACATCTTTGTATTCCATTCACCCAGGAGGTACTAAGATGTACAAAGATTTGCAGATCCTGTATTGGTGGTCAGGGATGAAGAGAGACATCCGCCGATTTGTGTTTGAATGCCTCACTTGTCAGCAAGTGAAAGCAGAGCAATCAGAGGTCAGCAGATATTCTTAAGTCACTCCCTATGCCCGAGTGGAAATTGGAGAACATCACCATGGACTTTGTTGTTGGTTTGCCGAGGTCAGTCAGAGGATCCAATGCTATTTGGATTATAGTGGATCGACTTACTAAGTCGGCACACTTTTTGCCAGTGAAGCCGACTTTCTCCATGACGCAGTATGCGGAGCTCTATATCAGGGAGATAGTCCGATTGCAGGGAATCTAAGTTTCTATCGTGTCTGATAGGGACCCGAGGTTCACATCGTCCTTTTGGAAGAGTTTACATTGAGCCATGGGGACGAAGTTGCTATTCAGTACAACATTCCACACTCAGACAGATGGCCAGTCTGAGCGAGTGATCCAGATTTTGGAGGATTTTTAGCGGGCATGTGTGATCGATTTCCATGGGAATTGGGAATCGAAGCTACCTCTTGTGGAGTTTACATACAACAACAGCTTCCAATCATCTATAGGTATGGCTCCCTATGAGACATTGTATGTGTTGGAACCTTTCATGTTCGCAATCTTGATTTTGATGATAACTAAACTTTTTAATTGTGTTACTAATGATCTAACTTAGTGTGCAGCATCTAGGATCACTCACGAGATGTTTACATCGCAAAACGAAAGACCCAATCGATCTCACAAAATGAATAAGTCTAATTGGTTACATCAATTGAGCAGTCCAGATGATTGTCCAGTTGATAGGTGATTCAGCAGGAAAGCATCAGAAGTCAGGCCAGCCGAAGGAGTGTTCAACTAATGAAGAAACCCAGTTGATCAGTCCAACTGAACGAGTGTGAAATCAGTTCCACTGAAGAGTCAACTGATTTCACCAATCAAAATGAAAGATCAGATCAACTGACCAGTTCGAAGCATCAGTTAGAATCTTTCAGTTATGGATGAAGACAAACTCTTTCAAGTGGAATCCAGCTGTACGTGAAGGTACAAAGCCATTATCCAGTCAAAGGACAATAATGGACGTTGCATCGGAGCATTAAAGACAAAGCGCTTCAGAAGGACAGTCAAAAAGACGAGACACAAAGTCCAAAAAGTCGATTCAAATGAAACGGATACAAAAAATGAGTCTCACTGTACGATCAGTTTTCCCGCCTATATAAAGAGAAGATCAGTGAAGAATCAAATATATACAACTCAAGAGAGAAAAAGAAAAGGGCATGCTTGAAAGTCATACCTTCTTAAGAGAATCATTCAGCCCAGTCGAGGGAACTTTTTACAGATATATCAGCTTAGATTAGAAGCGTATTTCCCTCAGTGTGTGAGAATATCCTTGTTCAGTTCTCACACACAAAAACACTCTCAACCACTCAAATATAGTCTTTCACAAAGACGTTAAACTTTTGTATGTAGTCTTTCTCACATAGACATTAAAGAAGTATTGATTGGAAGATGCTGCCTTCAGTCTAAGTCTAGGAGTTCAGTTTAGGGAGTGGGTAAGCCCTAGCTAAGTGGGTTTGTACAAAGAGTTGTATAAATCAAAGTCTTCTAATGGATCCTACCCGATGCGATAGAAAGGGTGACGTAGGAGAAGTTGAAGTCTCCGAACATCCATAAACATATCTTGTGTATTTAACTGATTAACCATAGCTTATAAACTGTTTCGATCAGTTGGATTATTAGTTAGTTCAGTTGTCACCATAACTGAACTAAAGAACGCAAAAACTAATCTGTTTTTTTTCGGTTATTCAGTTTACATAAGATAAAATATTTTTTATTATAACAGTCTTCTTCACGAAGGATTACTTCGGGTTTCTTCCACTTGGTTTTTAACCAAACTTGATTTAATTCATCAGTGTTAAACTTTTTAGAACACGAGCTATTGCAGCTCATTGGAGAATGTAGTGTTCGAAATGCCTTCTTGCTCCAGATCTGTCGTATGAGGAAAGACATTTCCAAATCTTAGACAGATAGGAGTGGAGACTTCGGAACAAAGTGACCAAGTTGGTCAAATTCCGGTGGCTGAACCAAGCAGTGGAAGAGGCCACTTGGGAGACCGAAGCAGATATGAGGAACCGCTACCCGGAGTTGTTTGGTAAGACTTAATTTCGGGGACGAAATTTATTTTTGTGTGGGAGGAACTGTAGAGCCCAAATTTAGTACACGTAAAACCCATTCATTTGCTTAAATTGTTAAATTATTTATTTAAGTTTAAAAGAATTTTTAGAGATGCATTCTTTATTAAATTTTATTATTTTATTTATTTCTTTTTCTATTATGCACGTTAAAATTTTTCTTGAGTTTCATGTTCTAGGAGATTATTCGATGCGGGATCGAGGAAAAGAGACCGGCGACGATTTTTGGAAATTTTAAAATTTGGTATTTTATTTTAAGTTAGGATTGTAGTATTTTAAATGATTTATTACGTTTTTATCATTTTTAAAACATAATTTATTTATTTAGTGATTTTAAGATTTTTAAAACCTTTAAAGTCTAGCAAGTGTGTACTTTATTTTAATTAAGAGATTGGTTAAGGTTAGTGTGGATTAACTTTTTAATTAACCTTTTTAATTAATTAATTAAGCAATAATTTTAACTTAATTAACACACACACACACGCGTTACCACAACTACACACACACACTCGGACACACACACACCCCTACACTCACCCCTTCATTTTTCAATGCTTTATTTCTTATTTTTGAGAGAATCCTTAGGGTTCTAAAAGCTATAGCAGCCGCCTCCTTTTTCCTCAATTTTTCTAGAAATTTTCGTTGGGTTCTTCAAGAAAATCGTGCAACGTTCGTCCCGGATCAACCCTCGCATTTTTCCCGCTTCGGTGTCGTCGTTTGATAAACATAAAAATTGTACATTAATTAAATATTTTATAATATAAATATATAGTTTTTGTTTTATTAAATGTTTAAATATTATATGTTTTATAATAAATTGTATAAAATATAAGTTGTTGTGTAATTATAAATTTTTACTATTTTTTACAGGTTCGATAAAACAAGAATAACCTTGGCGTTGCAAATGGGATTAAGATGATTCTTGGACCTGTAGAAAGTTGATTATAAGATCTACAATATTGTTGTCAAACATGAGATAAAAATCCTCTCACAAGTGGGATCAAATTAAGCAACAATTAAAGTTACCAAAGGAGTGGCAGTTTTACCATGCTCTAGTATTTTGACCATATCTCTCAAATTACTTGGTCAAATATTCTGAAAAAAATACCACAACTAGACAACTCAATTATCCACATGTTTCATTTTATGTGAAGAAGCAAATTCGGAGAAGAAGATTTTCAAAAGTGATGTGTAATATAATATTAATTTCTTGGAACACCAATGAAGACTTATGTGTAAAAAATAATATTTTATTTGTGGTTGTCTCCTCAAATTTGGCTATAAGTAGGGGTGCATTGTAATGTATTGAGATATCCCTCATTCTATGAACAAATCTTTGAGTACATAATATTTCTCTCTATATTTTTCTTTTATTTCTTCATTTAAATATAATTAGCATGTTAATTTCATATTCAAAGTTTTACACTTTGAATAATGAATAGCTAACTTCCTAAAGTTGAGATGATAAGGTGAAGCTCTTGGCAAGATAATAAGGTTATTATAAGGTAAGAATCTATGTTTTATATTATTTAATCATTATTTATTGTTTATGTTATATTTATTTCTTTAAGTATTTTTATACCCTACTTATAAGTGGGAGTTTTGATTTATTGTTGTTATATGTTACACTAAATTCTTGGAACTATTTAAATGTTAGTTTGGTATTACCAACCATTTAAAGTGGATGCCTTGATTTATTATATATAAGTATATTATAATATTAAATTGTTGGAACCATTTAAATGTTAGTTTGGTTTTACCAACCATTTAACTTGGATTCCTTGATTTACTATATATAAATATATCATGATAATATTTTCTTGGTACCATTTAAATGTTAGTTTGGTTTTACCAACCATTTAAAGTGGGAACCTTGATTTAGTGTTTACAAATATATATATAGCACAATAAATACTTAACCACATTTATAAGTTTTGGTATATATTATATATTTATGAGATAATAATTTATAACATAATATAAATATGATTATTTAATATATTGGAACCATTTTATTAAGTGGATTTCAATATTGTTCGTTAATGTTAACTTTATTAAAATACCAAGAGTGGATCCTTTAATCTCAACTACTTAAATTAAAATTTGAACAATTAAAATTTACCCATTAAATATTCAAACAATTAAAATTAAAAAGAAACAAAAACAATAACAAAACAAAAAGACATTGTAGTGGACTTGTAATTACCTTAGCTTCCCTGTGGATACGATATTCGGACTCACCGAATTATATTACTTGTGGACAACCTGCTCTTGGAAGTGCAACAATCAAAGTCGCAACAAGTTTTTGGCGCCGTTGCCGGGGAAGTATAATTTAATTTCAAGTCTATTTAATTTTGTTTATAGTTTATTTTTCTTTATTTGAATTTTTATTGCTTTTGTGTGTTTTTATTCTTTTGCATTTACATTTGCATGAGCATTTGGTCACGTACACTTAGTGGTCGACTCATTCGAAATAACCCTTTATTTTTACAAAACATGGCGGAGGAACCCATCCAAGAAAATGAAGATGAAATTCAATCTCAACATGATCATGATAGACGAAGAACACTTAGAGATCACATGAATCCTACACGTACTAGTGCACCTTCATGTCTAGTTTTTCCCCCTGATGCATCTCATTTCAATTTTAAGCCTGGTATTATCCAACTTTTACCCAACTTTTATGGCTTAGATTCTGAAAATCCATACATGCATTTACGAGAGTTTGAAGAAGTGTGCAACACATATAATGATCTAAATTGTAGCATGAACACCATTCGAATTAAGCTTTTTCCTTTTTCTTTAAAAGATAAAGCTAAAACTTGGCTACAAAATCTTAGATCGGGATCCATTCAAACTTGGGATGAATTGCAACAACAATTTTTGAAAAAGTTTTTTCCATCTCATAGAACAATTCAAAAGGCAAATCATCACTTTCATTCAAAAACAAGGAGAAACTTTTTATCAGTGTTGGGATAGATACAAAGAATTGCTTAATCTTTGTCCACATCATGGTTTTGAAATTTGGAGAGTTGTTTCTCAATTTTATGAAGGCTTAACACCTAAAGATAGGCAAATGGTTGAATTTATGTGTAATGGAAAATTTGAAGATAAAGATCCAAACGAGGCAATTGAGTATCTCGATTCATTAGCTGAAAATGCTCAAAATTGGGACACTATAGGTACAATCGAACCATCAAACAAGATTCAATCTCCTACATCTGGTGGAGATATGTACATTCTCAAAGATGAACATGATCTTCAAGCTAGATTTACCTCTTTGGCAAGAAAAATTGAGGCACTTGAATTGAAAAAGAATGGTCAATTAAAATCTGTTCAAGAAAATGCGTGTCACATATGTGATACAAGTGATCATTTTACAAAAGATTGTCCCACTTTGCCCTCTTTTAAAGAATGTCTCCATGAACAAGCCAATGTTTTGAACAATTTCAAAAGGCCAAATTTTGAACCATTTTCTCAAAATTACAATCCAGGTTGGCGAAACCATCCAAATTTTAGTTGGAGGAATGATAATGCTGCACAATTTCCGCAACCACATTTTCAAAATCAACAAAATTTTCAAAATTATGCACCTTATGTTCCTCCGCCGAAAAGAAATTTGGAAGATACATTGAATTCTTTCATTGCAAAGCAATAGTCTATCAATACTCAAATTGCTCAAACCATGACAGATTTGAAAGATACTCTTGCTAAATTTGCATCTGCACTTAATGTTCATGAAAAAGGTAAATTTCCTTCACAACCTCTGCCTAATCCCAAGGATCATCATACACAAACTGGAACTTCTGGAACTCAACCGATGGATCAGATAAAATCTGTTATTACCCTTCGAAGTGGTAAGGTTGTGGAAAAATCCATTCTTGAACCTTGTGAAGATGATGATAAATCAACTTCAAAGGGTAAGGAAGTGGAACCCATAACTTCCGAAGAGGAGGTTCAACAGACAGTGTCACCACCATTCCCTCATGCATTGAAAAATACAAAAAAATCAAATTTGAATTCTGATATATATGATATTTTTAAACAAGTAAAAGTTAATATTCTTTATTAGATGCAATAAAACAGGTACCATCATATGCCAAATTTTTGAAAGACTTGTGCACTGTGAAAAGAAAATTGAATGTGAAAAAGAAAGCATTTTTAGCAGAACAAGTAAGTGCAATCATTCAAAATAATTATGCTTTGAAATACAAAGACCCTGGTTGTCCTACTATTTCTTGTATTATTGGAGAACGAAAGATTAAAAAATCCTGTGGAGCTCAATGTTTTTAGTCTTTGTAAGCAACCACATGACAAAGGAGATGAAAGTGAAGATGAAAATCTTATTGAAACTCTTGTGGAATAAAACATTCAAGAAGGGAGTACTCGTGATCAATTAGATATTTGTTCAATTGAAACTGTTAAAGATAATATTGAAATTGATCTTGATGATTTTATCAAGTATCACTCGTTAACAGGATCAGAGAAAGAATTTGATGCAAAATATGAGAACAAAGACGAACCACCCATATTGGAGTTAAAACCCTTGCCAGAAGAATTGAAGTATGCATTTCTTGGAGAAGATGAAACATATCCGGTGGTAATTTCTTCCAAACTAGAAAGTGATCAAGAAGGTAAATTAGTTGATATGCTTAAAAGACATAAAAATGCAATTGGTTGGACACTAAAAGATCTCAAGGGCATTAATCCACTAATTTGCACTCACAAAACTCACTTAGAAGAAAATGCAAAAACATCTCAACAACGACAAAGGAGATTAAATCCACACATGAAAGATGTTGTGAAAACTGAAGTTCTCAAACTACTTGATGTTGGGATTATCTACCCTATTTCTGATCGTAAGTGGGTAAGCCCAACACAAGTAGTTCCAAAAAAATCTGGCATCACAGTGATAAAAAATGAAAAAGGTGAATTGTTAACAAGTCGAGTCCCATCTAGTTGGCGGATGTGTATTGACTATAGAAAATTAAATGATGCCACTAGAAAATATCATTTTCCATTACCATTTTCGGATCAAATTTTAGAAAGAGTAGCTGGTCATCCCTACTACTGTTTTCTTGACGGATATTCAGGCTATTATCAAATTCCCATTGCACTCGAAGATCAAGATAAAACTACATTCACATGTCATTTTGGAACATTTGCGTTTAGAAGGATGCCATTTGGATTATGCAATGCCCCAGCAACATTTCAAAGATGTATGCTAAGCATTTTTTGCGACATGGTTGAAAATTGTTTAGAAATTTTCATGGATGATTTAACTGTCTTTGGGAATACATTTGATAATTGTCTTGAAAATTTGGAAAAAGTTTTAAAAAGATGCGAGGAAAAAGGTCTTATTTTAAATTGGGAAAAATGTCATTACATGATTACTTCTGGAATTGTTTTGGGACATGTCGTGTCATCTCATGGAATTGAAGTTGATAAAGCAAAAGTTGATGTCATTGCCAATTTATCCCCTCCAAAAACCATTAAAGAAATTCGCTCATTTTTGGGACATGCTGGATTTTATAGAAGGTTTATAAAGGACTTTAGTTTAATCTCTAAACCCATTTGTAACCTCTTAACAAAAGACACTGCATTTGAGTGGACTCAAGAATGTCAAAATGCATTTGATAAAATCATTCGACATTTAACATCAGCTCCTATCATGCAACCTCCTGACTGGTCTTTACCATTTGAAATCATGTGCGACGCGAGTGATTATGTAGTCGGTGCAGTACTGGGTCAAAGAAGAAACGGTAAGCCTTATGTGATATATTATGCAAGTAGAACTTTAAACAATGCTCAAATGAATTACTCCACAACTGAAAAAGAACTACTTGCTGTAATATTTGCATTAGATAAATTTCGTTCTTATTTGATTGGATCAACGACTATTGTGTTTACTGATCATTCTGCTATTAGATATTTGTTGACGAAACAGGATGCAAAGCCACGACTGATACGATGGATTTTGTTGCTCCAAGAATTTGACATTGTGATCAAAGATAAAAAAGGAACCGAGAATGTTGTAGCCGATCATTTATCGAGACTAGTAACAGGATCATCTTGTGAAATGACACAAATTAACGATAATTTTCCTGATGAACATCTATTTTCAGTTACTACTACACCTTGGTTTGCTAACATAGTAAATTTTCTTGTGACAGGAAAAATACCACCGCAATGGAGTTCCCAAGATAAGAGAAAATTTTTGAATGAGGTAAAAAACTTTTATTGGGATGATCCGTATCTGTTCAAGTACTGTCCAGATCAAATTTTTCGACGTTGCATACCCGACAATGAGGTAAGTAGTGTCATTAAATTTTGTCATTCAGAAGCATGCGGAGGACATTTTTCTTCAAAGAAAACGGCTGCAAAAATTTTGCAGTGTGGATTTTATTGGCCCACTTTGTTTAAAGACACCCACGAAATCTGCAAGATCTGTGAAAATTGTCAAAAATTGGGTGCAATTTCAAAAAGAAACATGATGCCTTTGAATCCTATCATTGAAATTGAAATCTTTGACTGTTGGGGAATTGATTTTATGGGACCTTTTCCACCGTCGTTTGGATACTTGTATATTTTAGTTGTAGTTGATTATGTTTCCAAATGGATAGAGGCAATTCCATGTCGAACAAATGATCATAAAATCGTCATCAAATTTTTGAAAGAAAATATTTTTAGTAGATTCGGAATTCCTCGAGCTATGATAAGTGATGGGGGAACTCACTTTGTTAATAAACCATTTGCTTCATTAATGAAAAAATATGGTATTACTCACAAAGTAACTACTCCTTATCATCCTCAAACAAATGGACAAGTTGAATTAGCTAATAGGGAGATAAAGCAAATTTTGGAAAAAACCGTTAACTCAAATAGAAAAGATTGGTCTCTGCGACTTAATGATGCACTTTGGGCATATCGAACAGCTTTTAAAACATCATTCAATATGTCTCCCTATAGGTTGGTTTATGGAAAACATTGTCATTTGCCTGTAGAATTGGAAAATAAAGCTTATTGGGCGATCAAAACTTTAAATTCAAGCATGGATGATGCCAACAAATTGCGTAAATTGCAACTTAATGAACTTGATGAACTCAGAAATGATGCGTATGAGAATTCAAGGATTTATAAAGCAAAAATCAAATCATTTCATGATAAAACAATTCTTAGAAAATCTTTTGAGATTGGTAAAAAAGTTTTGCTTTATAATTCTCGACTTCACATATTCCCAGGAAAATAACGATCAAGATGGACAGGCCCATATGTTGTAAAGCATGTGTATCCTTATGGAGCTGTGGATATTGAAAATCCTAAAAATGGTGATGTTTTTAAAGTGAATGGACAAAGGCTTAAACCATTTTGGGAAAATGAAATCTTTCAAGAAGAGTTTATTTCCCTTTCTGATCCTTAAATTTTTATGTTGATTTTATTTTGTTTGTTTTTATTTCAGGTTTCCTTAATCTTTTTATTTTCCCGGTTAAATGGCGGATAACGATACTCCGTGACTCTCATAGTCGGTTAAATCCGTTTCCCACAATTGCTGATACAAAAATAAAAAAAAATCATTTCTTTTCTTTTCAAAATGGATGAAATTCTCTCAAAAATTTGTAAATATTTTCCCTCTGTTTCTGAAAATGTTCTAAGAAAAATTTATGCAGGAAGGTGTCAAAGATTGAGATTGCTAATGCAAAAAGGAATTCCAGAAGATATTCGTCTTGTAATAGAAGCTAATGTCCGATTAGGAGGAGAAGTTCCACAATCATTGCTCATTCGATATTTGCCTGGATTAGGAAAAAGCACTTATGCGAAAAAACGAAGGGCCAAAAGGTTAGGGGTTTGTCATAAGTGTGCAAGATGGACTTGTGACAAACGATGCAGATCTTTGGGATGTGTTTCCGATAACAGAGAAGATAAAATTGGTTTCATTAAGAATGGGCTGAGTAAGGAGTCTTTGGATAACATCTTATTGACTCTTGAAACGCATTCTAGTGGACATGTGCATATTGAACTTCTCCGTTTATGGAAACAATTCCAAGATGAGCGTCATAGTCTTCGGAATCTGACTAAAAAAGACCATGTTTGCCATTTATAAGAAAATTGGATGGGAAGCATATCCTCGACTCATAGAAGGCGTTGAAGCCGTTTCTGAACGTAAAACCAGAGGAAAATTGTGAGCCACAATCACACTACTGTTTATATGCATGTGTTACATTATTGTTTTTACTATTTATTCTGTTTACAACTGTGACCCATTGTTTTGTCATGATAACATATTACACCTATAAAATCTCTCATCTTTCTCTCTATTTTCGCAGAAAAAAAAAAGTAAAAACATGGCTGGATCCTCTGCACAAACATTGAAAAATATTTGTGTATTTGTGGGTCGAGTCCTGGAAAAAATGAAGTGTTTGTAGAAGCAGCAAATAATCTTGGAAAGATATTGGCTGAGAGAAAAATTCACTTGGTATATGGGGGAGGTAATATTGGGTTAATGGGATCTGTTTCAACATCTGCTCATCTTGGTGGTAGTCAGGTTTTGGGTATTATTCCTATAGCTTTAGCTGAAGGAAATATTACAGGTGTTACGATTGGGGAGGAATTAAAAGTTTCCTCTATGTATGAAAGAATCACTCAAATGATTGAAAATTCTGATGCTTTTATCGCACTACCAGGTGGTTTTGGTACAGTAGAAGAAATTTTTCACACTGTTTCTTGGGCACAACTTAATATCCATAATAAACCTATGGGCTTGTTGAATATCAATAATTATTATGACAGTTTGTTGACATTTCTTGATAAAGCTGTGGAACAGAATTTCATTTCAGAAAATTCACGACGGATGCTCATCTGTGCTTCGACTGCCGATCAATTAATTGATGATTTGGAAGCTTTTGTTCATAAGCCTGATCCGATGATAACAAAGATCAATTGGTCGCAATCAAGCAGTAAGAAAAGGAAGTTGGATCATTGATTCAAAAGTCGTGGATTGGTTTGCGTTTGTTTCAGTTTGTTATCTTCAATAAAATTCCAGGTGATATCTCTTTCATTATGTACTCTTTATTAATAGCTATTTTGACATTAGGGACAATGTCATATTCTGATTGGGGGGAGAACACATTTTAAAAAAAAAACAAATTTTAAAAAAAAAATTAAATATTATTTTAAAATAAAACCATGTTTATTGTTTGTACCTTAGTAATTTTTGCAAAAATGTCATACATTACATATTTGAAAGATTTAAATTAGAACATACATTAATCTATTTAAGAATGTTTAAATTTTTATTTGAAAAAAGATCATTTTTAATATTCTGATCAATATAAAAATATGATTTATGAAATCTTTTTGAGTGATTAACCATTGTGATAAAATTAGGTATTAAAGTATATGGCCCAAGATATACCTTATAAGAGTGCCTAAAATTTTTGAAATCACACATATTTTGTGAGTGAGTGGAGAGGATTGAGAAAACAGCTTGCGAGCATTTATTGATCATCGGAGAGGCTATCAATTGTTTAGATCTTGAGTTCTTATTTTGAAAAAAAAAAATTGATATTTCCTGAAAAATAAAAAAAAAGCGAAGAAAAAAAAAAGAAAGAAAGATGTTGAAGATTTATGTAATTTAAGTTATATGCTGCGACCCATTTTTCTCTCAAAAAAATACAAATAAAAAAAAAAGAAAGAGAGAGAGAAATACATTGTACAAATTAAATAAATATGTGGTCAAGAAGCATAAACTTAGTTTGATTCCATGATGTAAAAAAAATATAAAAAAAATAATAATAATTCAGGAAAAAATATATATATAATAAGAACAACTGAATTTTAAATCAATGGATTTCCTATCTTTTGATTAGTTTGGCTCGTTTGTCTGTCTGCATTCTGTAAACCATTTTTCTGAGCATTTATCTGTATTCCAACTCCATGAGAGAAATCGTTGCCATAAATTGAAACATTTATTAACCTGTGAGGATATGGAGTTGAGACTCTTACTAGGAATTTCTGAAGGCTGTGTACATTTAACTACCTGAAATAAGCTTTGAATTAATCATCTCAAATTTTCATAAATTATAATTATGATGATCTTGATATAACTTTGACAGTTTTCAAATTTAATTTAAACACTTAGATAGTTCTGATTACATTTCTATTTAAATTAATCAATATGTTTTGTATTGCTATTAACGCTTAAATTGCTAGGGACTAGCAATAAGCTGGTTGGGAGGTGTGATAAACATAAAAATTGTACATTAATTAAATGTTTTATAATATAAATATATAGTTTTTGTTTTATTAAATGTTTAAATATTATATGTTTTATAATAAATTGTATAAAATATAAGTTGTTGTGTAATTATAAATTTTTACTATTTTTTACAGGTTCGATAAAACAAGAATAACCTTGGCGTTGAAAATGGGATTAAGATGATTCGTGGACCTGTAGAAAGTTGATTATAAGATCTACAATATTGTTGTCAAGCATGAGATAAAAATCCTCTCACAAGTGGGATCAAATTAAGCAACAATTAAAGTTACCAAAGGAGTGGCAGTTTTACCATGTTCTAGTATTTTGACCATATCTCTCAAATTACTTGGTCAAATATTCTGAAAAAAAATACCACAACTAGACAACTCAATTATCCACATGTTTCATTTTATGTGAAGAATCAAATTCGGAGAAGAAGATTTTCAAAAGTGATGTGTAATATAATATATATTTCTTGGAACACCAATGAAGACTTATGTGAAAAAATAATATTTTATTTGTGGTTGTCTCCGCAAATTTGGCTATAAATAGGGGTGCATTGTAATGTATTGAGATATCCCTCATTCTATGAACAAATCTTTGAGTTCATAATATTTCTCTCTATATTTTTCTTTTATTTCTTCATTTAAATATAATTAGTATGTTAATTTCATATTCAAAGTTTTACACTTTGAATAATGAATAGCTAACTTCCTAAAGTTGATATGATAAGGTGAAGCTCTTGGCATGATAATAAGGTTATTATAAGGTAAGAATCTATGTTTTATATTATTTAATCATTATTTATTGTTTATGTTATATTTATTTCTTTAAGTATTTTTATACCCTACTTATAAGTGGGAGTTTTGATTTATTGTTGTTATATGTTACACTAAATTCTTGGAACCATTTAAATGTTAGTTTGGTATTACCAACCATTTAAAGTGGATGCCTTGATTTATTATATATAAATATATTATAATATTAAATTCTTGGAACCATTTAAATGTTAGTTTGGTTTTACCAGCCATTTAACTTGGATTCCTTGATATACTATATATAAATATATCATAATAATATTTTCTTGGTACCATTTAAATGTTAGTTTGGTTTTACCAACCATTTAAAGTGGGAACCTTGATTTAGTGTTTACAAATATATATATAGCACAATAAATACTTGACCACATTTATAAGTTTTGGTATATATTATATATTTATAAGATAATAATTTATAACATAATATAAATATGATTATTTAATATATTGGAACCATTTTATTAAGTGGATTTCAATATTGTTTGTTAATGTTAACTTTATTAAAATACCAAGAGTGGATCCTTTAATCTCAACTACTTAAATTAAAATTTGAACAATTAAAATTTACCCATTAAATATTCAAACAATTAAAATTAAAAAGAAACAAAAACAATAACAAAACAAAAAGACATTGTAGTGGACTTGTAATTACCTCAGCTTCTCTGTGGATACGATATTCGGACTCACCGAATTATATTACTTGAGGACAACCTGCTCTTGGGAGTGCAACAATCAAAGTCGCAACATCGTTTCGTTAACATTAAATATCAAAAAGCATGTATATTCTATTATTACTGTGTCGATCTAGTCATATTATGTGTTGTGATATTTATTATGCGTAAAAAACCATGTATGATGTATAAAGTTTGAGCAGAAATTTGTTGGATCGATTTTTGAAACGTTTTTTGATCTAAAACTCGAAATTTACTGTCATTTTAATTACTGAAACTTTTCGGTCGATTTTCTGGAAAACCTTTCAACATACAAAACGTATAACGTTTTGATACCTTCGATTTGATAGTAAATTCGAAATATTTGGATAAGCAATGAACGAGTTATTATCGTTTTCGTGGGATTGCTCAAATTATGTTTTCCTGAATAATGTGTTCTTGATTCGTTCTTGAAGTTTTATTGTTGCAGGCTTCGTTGGAGATTGACGGGTGTTTGCTGTTGCATTTAAGTATGTTGAGTACGATGTTGGGATGATTTTTGGTTGTCGGTTCGCATCGATAGGCACTTGTTTGCATTAGGAGTCGTAGGAAGCATTTTGGTGTCAAATGTCGTGTTCACAGATTGGGTTGTGTAGTCTGTGATGCGTAGTTGTTTTGGCACGTTTGTTTGAGTTTGAATAAGTGTCATATCATCCTAGGATGAGTCTCAAGACATTGGTTTATGGTTCGTATGATCGAGTTAGGAGGAATAAGCCATAAGTGTAGTGTTTCTCCTTTGGTTTACAATTCCAGCACGTACACGGACCCTTAGCTGGACCCTGACACGGGGTCCGTGCCCTTTTTCCTTCAAAGTGCAAAATTCCAGTGTGTACCCGGACCCCTACCTGGACCCTTACATGGGGTCCGTGTACTGGTTTTAAAAAAAAAATAATTATTATTATTTTTGGGGATTGTTTTGGGGTTTGATATAATGATTTAGTACGATAATTAAACGAGGTCAAGTCATAAGGAAATTTGTCATTTTGGCTGTGAGCATGACTAATACGTCTAAGTTATGAAAGATAAGTGTTTGAACTCATGTTAGTACGTGCAGCAATGGCCCTAAGCGAGATCCAACGAATCCCTCAACGCCATGTAAGTGTGTTCGACGTGTAAAATAAAATATTTTATGTTTTTGAGGTATGCTAAATGTCTTGTGACAAAATTATGAACGGGTTTGGAAGTCGATAAACATGGCCGATGACCTCTCCACCCCGGTAAAGCATGATCGGGTTTAGATCGGGATTGGAAAGCTGTAAAGCATGACGAAGGACCAATCCACCTGATAAAGCATGACCGAGGATCTCATGTATATGGTAGTGGATTTTCCGTGCCAGCCAAATATTGTGGTTTAGTCTGATCAGGCACATTTATGTATTGCTTTGAAACATATCTCTACGCGAAATGATGTTATGTATGCTCAAGTATGTATGATGCAAGTATGTTTAAGAAAAGTTTTTTGATGTTGGCACGTCTACGTTTATGCTACTACGTTCAAGTTTCAAGTATGTTTATGCTATTACGTTCAAGTTTTAAGTATGTAAGCCCTACTTTAAAGATGCATTTGGTTTTATTATGTAGTACTCGCTATCTCCCGTTTATACGTGTTAGGTCTTTAGACTCACTAGACTTGATCGATGCAGGTGATGATGACTTTGAGGAGACGAGGGGTGGGGACCAATGAGCAAGCTTGGACTAAGCAGGAGGCTAAACACGAGAACCGCCCATGTTTTTAAGAAATTATGCAATGTTTCAAATACTCTGATTTCACGTTATTGTTTACAATATTTAAACAAGTGTTTTTAGCAAACTTTATTTGTGATATTTTCGTTGCAAATATTTTGAATGATCAGTTTATTGTTATCGCAATTTGAATGTTTCTATTTAATTAAGAAAATTTTTATATTTCCGCAAATTTTAAAGTAGTTTAAAAGTACGGTACGTTACAAAAACTCACACACACACCAAAGGGTTCAAGGACAGTAGGCTTTTCGAGGGTCTAAGGGGCTTGCGCTTGGTCATTAGGGTTCCTAAACGAGTTGGCTAGGGTTTGGCTCGAGGTGGCTCGAGCTTGGCTCGAGTAAATTAGGAGATGGCTCGGTGTGTTCTTCGAATGGTCAAAAACGAGATTAATTAAACTAAAATTGGAACCATGGGTCCATGGGTGTAGTTCATGGCACACAAGGGTAGAATAAATAATAAAAATGTTATTTTTAAAATTTGGGATCAAAATAATGAGTTTGGATTTAACGGAGATTTAATCGTCTCACGAAACGTTAATTAAATAATTAATTGAAACGCCTAGTTTTATGCGGAATAAAATTATGAAAAATTATATTTAAACTTAAATAATTATTTATAATAATCAAAAGTTATTAAAAGTGAGAAAAAGATAAAATCAACAATTTTTACGTCTAGGGGCAAAACGATAAATTTACACTTAGGAAGATACGTATACGCTTGGCAGGGCCCCGAAGGATCATAATGCTTGTAAAATGATATTATATGATTTAAAATTATGATTTTGATGCAAATATGCTATTTTATGATTTTTGGAAAAGCTCTGCAATTTATACTATTTAAAATACTATTTTTGAAAAGGTATGCTATTTTATGATTTTTAAAGAAAAAGAAAAATATTTTGAGGGATGTGAATTGAATGTGACATATGATGTATGATTTTTGGGGATCCTTTTATGTGATGACGGTGAACTTACAATTTTTTGGGGATGTCATGAGGGGAAAAGGCCTCGAAAGGATCCCTTTGTGGGAAAAGGCCCTAGAGAGAGTCTTTCTATGGGAGAAGGCCCTCGAGGGAGGCCCGTATTTTCATGATGGAGCCTATTGCACACCTCCATGGGCCATGTGGAGCTGAAGACTGATCAATCGACCGAAGAATAAAAGCTAGTCACTTTCAAAGATCAAACTTCACTCAAAATGATATATGATTGAAAAGCTTATGATTAAAATGATTTTATGATATATGATTTATGATGATGACTAAATCTATTTTTAAAATGATTTATTTATGCTCAAAGCTTATTTTAAATGATTTTAAAGGATTTATTTATGCTTAAAAATTATTTTAAAAAGATTTTAGGATTTATGATTTATTTATGCTTAAATGATTTTAAATGATTTATTTATGTTTAACAGCTATTTTAAATAAAAGTATGATTTCAACGTATGTGATTGTATTTGTATTATTTTCTATCCATGTTTAGAACGTGTTGAGTCTTTAGACTCACTAGGTTTGTATGATGCAAGATTTGATGATTTATGGGAGGTGTTGACGATTAAGTGGATCGAGTGCAGCAGTACACACCCGATGACCTTTATGTTTCCGCACTAGCTAGATAGATTTATGATTTAAAGATTTATGTTAATGATTTTATTAAAGATATTTTTATGCTTTATTTTATTGTTAATTGATATTTTAAAGGTCGATTTAGGAGTTTGGGTTAGTGTATGAGTTAGGATATATTTTATGCTATTGAGTTTTAAATTGGTAAATTATTACGATTCGTGATTTTGTTAAATTATTTTATTTAATAATTTATGATTTATGATTAGAAAAAAAAATCCGAGGTCGATTCAGTGTTTATTGGATCTGACAAAACATTTCTCATATTTACGTAACACATATTTAGGCCAAGGTTGGTTCTTGATCATACGTCCACATCTTGTGACGCAGTCAATAAAATATTCAATGCATCGTTGGAAAGTCATCTTAACTATTGATGTAATAGTAAGCCGACGAGCACCCTTGAGAACACCATTAGACACTTGGACGTACTTGTTGTCATGATATCAAAGAGCCAACCACCATCAAGGGCTAGCCCACTTCTGTTTATCAATTTCAGACAAATATATGTATGCCATTGGTTGCTATGTCTTAATTTCGTTCATTATATCGTCAAGTTTTCGAACCTGATGTTGTGATCCTGCTTGCCAACAAAGGTCTTTGATATGAATGTTTTTGAATTGTTAGTTGAAATTAGAGTAAATATGTCTGGCTTAAGGCAAAATAGCGTTCATCATGTGGAGGATGAAACTGAGGTATTCTTTCAATAGCACTAATGATGACCCGATGTCTATCAAGGATAACACAAATTTTTGGTAGCCCGTGAATAACATGCACACACAAAAGATCTAGAAATCATTTTCACAAATCATAAGTCTCCTCATCCACAAATGTAACCGCCAAGGGCAGTACCTGTTTGATCTAGTTTTCTACACGCCCAAACGCAGCGGAAGATTTAAAATTTTTATTTTATTTTGAAAAACAAAATAATATTTCTTTAGGCGCTCGTATGATTTAACAAAACATTCATAGGATGTTTAGAAAATTATACCTTTGTGAATTAATCACGTGGCTCCAACTAATCCGGTATAAACGGATTAGATATTGATGAATCCCTACGAACTTTCTTCAAGAGATTCCTTTCTTTCCTTCTAATTAGGTCCACGACTGGATGATCTATACCTCTTCCAATTTGCACTAGAAAATATGGAAGATATTTTGCGTAGGAGAGAAAATAATTGAGAGACGAATCAAACCCTAAAAATTCAAGGTGGCTGAATTTTCTCCTCTTGAAAAAGGAAGCTCACGTAACCTTTTATATGGTGGTTGCTAGGGTTTAGCTTAACATGTATTATTTTTAATTAAATAATAACCTAATTATATAATTAACATTAATGGGCTTGATTTAATTAATTGGGCTAGTCCAACTAGTTTAATTAATTTAATCAAAGCCCATTAAAACTTTAATTATTTATTATGCTGGACTTGTACTCCTACAAGCCCATTAAAATATTACCCACCATATTTAATGTATTAATTAATCAACTCAACTCTTGAGCTTAATAAATTAAATACATTATAAATTCAACATTTGAATTTATTATTTAAATTATAAATTCAACTCCTTGAATTTTTATCACCTCAAAAATTTAATATTTAATAAACCCAACATTTGAGTTTAATAAATTAAATTCTCAAATTTTATAAATTCAACTCCTTGAATTTATTATCTCAAAATTTAATTATCATAAATTCAATTCCTTGAATTTACTATATAATATAAATTCAACTTCTTGAATTTATTCTCTCAACGGGAACAAACGATCCAGTGCTTGTGTGACCCTCAATGGTTCAGGGATACAGCTAGCCGTGGGTTCACAACTCTTTGTGATTCAGGATATAATCCTTTATTCGGGCTTATCCTAGGTAGCCCCATTCTTTTCATCAACACCTTGATCAAGAATGTCAGCACTCATTTCTGATTGCACCCATCGGATCATGGTAAGAGCGTCTAGTAGCATCGCCCCATGATCCCCTAGGTATCACTGATAGTGCCTGCAAGACCCAGTCGATTATGATTAACGTACAGTACGGTCCCTTCATCTCAAATATCCCGATCGAATCTGCAACCATTGGTTCATCGAGGGTTGCATAATAATTCGATAACTATGTGATAACTATAATAGTGGCATCGCGTGTACTATTGGAGAACTCCTTCTCCAACTTACATCTCATACTCTGGCCAGAGATTCCATGCACTATTATTACATCATATCACATAGGATATCCACACCCGTAGGTGAGCGATGAATCCCCGACTACAATGCACTGGCTCCTATATGTGTCGCAACTGTACCCAACCTCGCCACCTGATGACTCTCCTGGAGCCGGTAAACGAGTCAAAGCACATCACTAGCATATAGAGTGTGGGGGCCCGGACGCTGATCAAGTTCTTAATCATAATTGGGACTAATTAATCAATTAAAACAGGGTCTATATTTTTTTTTTAAAAATGCGGAACGCAGTGAAATCAAACTCATATACATATCAGTATAAAATATAATACAAGTCCTGTACTGCATGCATTCAAAATAAACTAAGGTTTAACAACTAATGTCAAGTGTTCAACCCTATCTCTAATCCAAGTCCGGAGCCTCCACTCTAATCACGATCTCTCCTCATCTCCTGGACCCTGATCCTGTCCCACCTGTTGTCAAGTACACATACAGACAAGACAACAGCCGGATAATTCCGGTGAGAATATAATCCCAGTATAAATCAATGAAACATGCAATCATATAAACAATATAAAGCATGTAATCAGGTAACAGATATATGTATCAAAATCTGAAATATAATCAATAGCAATCTGTCGACATAATTCTACAGTTCAGACTAGACTCAATCCTAGTCTAGGGATCCCGGTTTCCAGATGTGGTATTCCTATATCGAATTCCGTAATAGAAGGAACCGTATTCCTATTACTCGATATAACCAATATCCTGGTATTCCTATATCGAATTCCGTAATAGACGAATTCCCATTTCCTATTATTCGATATAACCAAACATCCGGTGTCCTGACCTATCCGTCATGGACTGCAGTTCTATCTTTAATAACCTATCTTGAGACATCGTGCAATGTGTCGTGGCGATACCACCACTATCCGGCACTTCTGTCACAAGATAAATCGTCTACTACCTGTCATCTAAAATCAAGAGGACAAGTATATCATCAATTCAATGCAAATATCAATGCAATAAAGTAAAGTATGTGATTTAGGGAAACCCAAGTCCAAACCGACTCAAGTCCATCTCCCAATACCACATTGACTTATACCTTTCTTTCGTCGGTTTCTGGCTCAGTCGATGTCCTGAACTCACAGCCTGTCTGGCAATGACAATATCAATAATCTCATGTCAATATACCGTTCAACTCAATAACAATCTGATGAATCTGGATTTAATTCAAATCAACGGTATAACGGTACAATTTCAATATCCCCGTCAATACCGATTCAACAGATAATAGTTACAATCCATAACCCATATCTGATACCATCTGTAATCCAATCACAATTCAGATCTGTCTGGTATAAATCAATATACCCTAAAAATTCATAACAATTCCATAATCAGTCCGTTTCTTAGTCTGACTTCGATTCTATAATGTCTCATATGTCAAGAACAACATATATGAGTTCCATTCAGTTCTGACAATATCATAATTCTAAAACATGTCAAAACGTAGTAAAACTTACGTCCAGTTGTAGCCTACGTTGCCAGGAACTCAATACCGAAGTCGGATTCAAAATCAGACGGACGGATTTCTCAGAAAAGGCGTAAGGATTTTCTCCTTTCTTCTTCAGACCTTTTCTCGATTTATGTTCTGATTTTCGAAGAACAATGCTATATATATATATATAGACAACTCGCGCATGCATCACAGCAAGTGGCTCATTTTCCGCAAGACACGCAACACCGCGGGTGCGGTCGTTGCTGCACCGCGGGTGCGGTCCTGTTAGCACCGCGGGTGCGGTCACCCTATGATCTCGATGCACGAAATTTCCCGAAGCACTACCGCGGGTGCGGTGCTTCCTAGGCCGCGGGTGCGGTGTCCCCTCGGCCTCACCTTCACCATTCCATTTCTAATTCTTTTCTCAATGTCCCGATTAATCCTTTTGTAATCCTATCAATTATAAATCAATAATTACAGATTACTGGGATTAAATTTCCGGGCATTACATTCCTCCCCCCCTAAGATACGATTTCGTCCTCGAAATCACGGGCAATCTATCATATCAGTAAGGAGTATATACAGAAATGTAATAGAACTTTACATCAGTGGAACAATGCTGGGAATTCCTGTCTCATATCTGATTCAGTCTCCCAAGTGGCTTCTTCAATGCCATGACGAGTCCATTGAACTTTCACAAGAGGAATCGTCTTTGTTCTGAGCTGTTTTTCTTTACGATCAATAATCCTGATCGGTTTCATGACATAACTCAATGTCTCATCCAGCTCAGTCTCGTCTGGCTGAATCACGTGAGAATCATCAGGGAGATATTTCCTCAGCATCGATACATGAAAGACATCATGTATGCCAGATAATGAAGGCGGTAATGCGAGTCGATAGCCACGATCTCCTATCTTTTCAATGATCTCATATGGACCAACATATCTTGGAGACAATTTCCCTTTCTTGCCAAATCTGACAACTCCTCTGAAAGGTGAAATCTTCAAGAATACTCGGTCTCCAGCCTCAAATACCAACGGTCGTCGTCTGAGGTTGGCATATTTGGCTTGTCGGTCTTGAGCTGCCTTCATTTTCTTCTGGATCAACTTTATTTTCTCTGTCATATCTCTGATCATATCCGGTCCAGTCTCAGGGATTTCAGAGATATCATCCCAATATAATGGGGATCTGCATTTCTTTCCGTACAACGCTTCAAAAGGTGCCATCTCAATACTCGTCTGATAGCTATTGTTGTACGAAAACTCACACAGTGGCAATGCATCTTGCCAGCTAGTGCTAAAATCGAGCATTACGGCTCTCAGCATATCCTCCAGTGTCTGGATAGTTCGCTCTGACTGTCCATCGGTCTGTGGATGATATGCGGTGCTCAGATGTAACTTCGTACCTAGAGCCTGCTGTAAACTCTGCCAGAAGTGCGAAGTGAATCGAGGATCACGATCTGAAACAATCGACTTCGGCACTCCGTGCAATCTAATCACTTCTCAGACATAAACATCGGCCATCTGGTCATACCTGTAGGTCATTTTGTATGGAATAAAACAAGCAGATTTGGTCAATCGATCAATCACGACCCAAATCGCATCACAACCTCTGGAGGATCTCGGTAACTGCGTCACAAAATCCATGGAAATGTGATCCCATTTCCATTCAGGAATGGACAAACTCTGTAACAATCCTCCTGGTTTCTTCCTCTCAGCTTTCACCTGTTGGCAATTCAGACACTTGGAAACAAATTCAATCACATCAGATTTCATCTGTTTCCACCAATACTGTGTCTTTAAATCATTATACATTTTCCTGCCACCAGGATGAATGCTAAAACTACTGTTGTGCGCTTCTGACAGTATTCGCTGTCTCAAATCTGAAACATTCAGCACAACAATACGATTATTCACATACAAGACATTATCACGAACCTGATATTCCGATTGATGTCCAGTTCTGACCATCGCAATCGAATTCTGTACATGCTGATCAATTTTCTGAGCTGTTTTAATTTTCAAAAGCAGCTCTGGTTCAGCTCGAACAGCACACAATCTCAGAGGCTGACGATCTGTCTCAAATATTAATCCAGACAAACAGCAGTCTTTAATCAAATTCGATACACCAATCGTCGATAAGGATAGTACACATACCTTTCGACTCAACGCATCTGCTCCTGCGTTGGATTTCCCTGGATAATATTTGATTTCACAATCAAAGTCTTTCAGTAAATCCAGCCATCTCCGCTGTCTCATATTCAGCTCTGATTACGAAAACAGATATTTCAAGCTCTTGTGATCAGAATATATTTCAAATTTCTCACCGTACAGGTAATGTCGCCATATCTTCAATGCAAAGACTATGGCTGCCAATTCAAGATCATGAATTGGATAACGAGTTTCATGGGGTTTTAGCTGTCTCGAGGCATAAGTAATCACATGCCCCCGCTGCATTAAAACACAACCCAATCCTCGGTGAGATGCATCACAATAAACAACAAAGTCACCAGTACCTGATGGAATCGTCAACACCGGAGCACTGGTCAATCTGTTCTTTAATTCCAGAAAACTAGACTCACAGTCTTCTGACCACACAAAAGGAGCATTTTTCTGAGTCAGCTGAGTGATTGGCTTGGCAATACTCGAGAAATCTTGAATAAATCGACGATAATATCCCGCCAAACCCATAAAACTGCGAATTTCTGGCACAGATGTAGGTCTAGGCCAAGAAATCACTGCCTCAACCTTACTAGGATCAACTGATATACCATCTCCGGATATAATATGACCCAAAAACACAACCTGTTTCAGCCAAAACTCGCATTTCGACAATTTAGCATATAATTTCTCCGTCCTCAAAATTCTCAACACAGTCCTCAGATGATTAGCATGCTCAATCATATTCTTTGAATAAATCAAAATATCATCGATGAATATGATAACAAAATCATCCAAATATTTCTGAAATACGCGGTTCATCAATCCCATAAATACCGCCGGTGCATTCGTCAAACCAAAAGGCATGACAATAAACTGATAGTGTCCATACCTGGTTCTGAATGCTGTCTTTGAGATATCAGAGTCTCTGACTCTCAATTGATGGTATCCAGATCTCAGATCGATCTTGGAATATACAGATGAACCTTGCAATTGATCAAATAAATCATCGATACGAGGCAATGGATATTTATTCTTTACCGTTGCCTTGTTCAGTTGCCGGTAGTCGATACAAAGTCTCATCGACCCATCTTTCTTTCTCACGAACAGTACTGGAGCACCCCAAGGAGATACACTCGGTCTGATATATCCCTGGGCCAGTAAATCCTCCAACTGTTCTTTCAGTTCTTTCAATTCGATCGGTGCCATCCTGTATGGAGCTCTCGAAATCGGAACTGTTCCTGGCATTAACTCAATGCTGAAGTCTATTTCTCGAATCGGAGGTAATCCAGGAATCTCATCTGGAAAGACATCAGCAAACTCACACACCACTGGCAAGTCCGCCAATGATGGGCTCATTTTCAGTAAGTCAACTGAATATACCAGGAATCCCTCCGCTCCCTTCTGCAATAATCGAGTCATATTCATTGCAGATATCAAAGGAATTCTGGCACGAGAACCCTTACCATAAAATTTCCACTCCTCAGCCATTTTCGGTTTAAATCGAGCAATCTTGTGGAAACAATCAACTGTAGCTCGGTACTTGGCCAACATATCGATACCGATAATGCAATCAAAATCAGATAAACCAAGCACAATACAGTCTAACTCAATCATATGCCCATCGTACTGCAGTATACACGATTTAACAGATTTCACTGATATCAATCATGTCCCTAACGGAGACGTGACAGACACTACTGCAGACAATGACTCAATAGGCAACGCATGACTCAATGCAAACCTCTCAGAAATAAAAGTATGCGATGCACCAGTATCAATCAATACATATGCAGGATAACCAGAAATAAAACAGTTACCTGCCACAACATCATCAGGTGCATCCTGTGCCTGCTCCTCGGTCAAAGCAAACAATCGGGCCTGCTGTCTAGGAGGCTGGCTCGCGGTCTGGCCCCCTCCTGGCCTCTGATGTGACTGAGTAGGCGGTGCTGACTGAAAAGTATGAACGGCAGATGGTTGTCTACCTGCCTGAGCTACTGATCCCGATGACTCAGCTGCTTGTGATCCCTGGGCACTCCTCTGGGGACACACTCGAGCAAAATGTCCTTGCTGTCCACAAATACGACAGCTACCAGCTACTCCTCGGCACTGCTCTGTGGAATGCCTCCCTCCACAGGTGCCACAGTATGGTCCGGTATAACTCTGGCCCTGACTGGTCTGTCTAGAGCCACTCGAACTAGAAGAGGTAGTCCCTGATTTCTTGAATTGCTTCCCTCTAGCCTTCAAGAAATCCTTCTTTCCGCTACTGTTGCTGCCACCTTCAAATCTAGGAGGTGGTTGTTGTCCCGGTATTGGAAGCACGAACGAAGCCTCTCTCTGTCTCATCAGGCCTGCCTCGGCTCCCTTAGCTCTGTTCAAGGCATCGGTGAAATTACTGGGCCTCCCGGTGTTCACCAAGGTAAAAATTTCTGGATTCAGGCCATTTATGAACTGGTCCGCTACGGCCTCATCATGTTCAGCTACATGGGGAGCAAATCGGAGCAATGTAGAGAACTTAGCCACATAATCCTCAATGTTTAATTGGCCCTGTCTCAAGTTTGCGAACTCAGCTCCCTTGTCCTTCCTATAAGATACTGGAAAGAACCGTAGATAAAATTCAGACTTAAACACACTCCAGGTAATGGCCGTACCTCGTTGTTCCAATGCCCATCTAGTCGTAATCTACCAGTGTTTAGCAACATCATGCAATTGGTGTATTATCAGTTTCACCCTCTTTTCCTCAGTGTACTCCAAAGATTCAAACAACGATTCAATATCGTCCAACCAACTTTCACATTCCACGGAGTTCTCCGTACCTTTCAAAGTCGGTGGATGAAATTACTGAAATCTTTTCAGCAATTTCTCCATTGCTGTAGGTGTCACATCCATGGGAGGATTCGAGGTACTCCCCTGTTCTGGCATTCTTCTCGGAGGCATATCTGAAATCAAAAGTATTAGCACTCCCAACCCAAAGTTCTATTTCAGTCCTCCTCCGATCATCTCACTGCTGATCCAGAATCGGCTCTGATTCGATCTCAATAATACATGTTTTCAAATCAAGTCAGATAAACAGATAAACATGCATTATAAAGCAGTAAATCATGCTAGCAATCAAAAGCAGGAAAGAAAATCTCAATCTACCCCGCTCCCTAGCTCCTATCTCAATCTCAAGGATCTATCGCTCTGATACCACCTGTTGTGGGGGCCCGGACGCTGATCAAGTTCTTAATCATAATTGGGACTAATTAATCAATTAAAACAGGGTCTATATTTTTTTTTAAAAAAATACGGAACTTAGTGACATCAAACTCATATACATATCAGTATAAAATACAATACAAGTCCTGTACTGCATGCATTCAAAATAAACTAAGGTTTAACAACTAATGTCAAGTGTTCAACCCTATCTCTAATCCAAGTCCGGAGCCTCCACTCTAATCACGATCTTTCCTCATCTCCTGGACCCTGATCCTGTCCCACCTGTTGTCAAGTACACATACAGACAAGACAACAGCCGGATAATTCCGGTGAGAATATAATCCCAGTATAAATCAATGAAACATGCAATCATATAAACAATATAAAGCATGTAATCAGGTAACAGATATATGTATCAAAATCTGAAACATAATCAATAGCAATCTGTCGACATAATTCTACAGTTCAGACTAGACTCAATCCTAGTCTAGGGATCCCGGTTTCCAGATGTGGTATTCCTATATCGAATTCCGTAATAGAAGGAACCGTATTCTTATTACTCGATATAACCAATATCCTGGTATTCCTATATCGAATTCCGTAATAGACGAATTCCCATTTCCTATTACTCGATATAACCAAACATCCGGTGTCCTGACCTATCCGTCATGGACTGCAGTTCTATCTTTAATAACCTATCTTGAGACATCGTGCAATGTGTCGTGGCGATACCACCACTATCCGGCACTTCTGTCACAAGATAAATCGTCTACTACCTGTCATCTAAAATCAAGAGGACAAGTATATCATCAATTCAATGCAAATATCAATGCAATAAAGTAAAGTATGTGATTTAGGGAAACCCAAGTCCAAACCGACTCAAGTCCATCTCCCAATACCACATTGACTTATACCTTTCTTTCGTCGGTTTCTGGCTCAGTCGATGTCCTGAACTCACAGCCTGTCTGGCAATGACAATATCAATAATCTCATGTCAATATACCGTTCAACTCAATAACAATCTGATGAATCTGGATTTAATTCAAATCAACGGTATAACGGTACAATTTCAATATCCCCGTCAATACCGATTCAACAGATAATAGTTACAATCGATAACCCATATCTGATACCATCTGTAATCCAATCACAATTCAGATCTGTCTGGTATAAATCAATATACCCTAAAAATTCATAACAATTCCATAATCAGTCCGTTTCTTAGTCTGACTTCGATTCTATAATGTCTCATATGTCAAGAACAACATATATGAGTTCCATTCAGTTCTGACAATATCATAATTCTAAAACATGTCAAAACGTAGTAAAACTTACGTCCAGTTGTAGCCTACGTTGCCAGGAACTCAATACCGAAGTCGGATTCAAAATCAGACGGACGGATTTCTCAGAAAAAGCGTAAGGATTTTCTCCTTTCTTCTTCAGACCTTTTCTCGATTTATGTTCTGATTTTCGAAGAACAATGCTATATATATATATATATATATATATATATAGACAACTCGCGCATGCATCACAGCAAGTAGCTCATTTTCCGCAAGACACGCAACACCGCGGGTGCGGTCGTTGCTGCACCGCGGGTGCGGTCTTGTTAGCACCGCGGGTGCGGTCACCCTACGATCTCGATGCACGATATTCCCCGAAGCACTACCGCGGGTGCGGTGCTTCCTAGGCCGCGGGTGCGGTGTCCCCTCGGCCTCACCTTCACCATTCCATTTCTAATTCTTTTCTCAATGTCCCGATTAATCCTTTTGTAATCCTATCAATTATAAATCAATAATTACAGATTACTGAGATTAAATTTCCGGGCATTACATAGAGCCTCAATGTTGTCCCGGGTCGTAAGGACTAATGGTGTACAATCATAACCACGGACTTATCCTCTCGATGAATGATAGCCACTTGGAAAGTCCGAGGGAGTGTTGTTCGGTATAATCATCATATGACTACCCATATGCATGTTTGGACATCTCCATGCCCTTACCAAGAAACGCAGTACACAACATCACAGATGCTAGTCTCGAGCTCAAGCGACCTTTATCCATGTTTTAGGCAGCTGAATCGACTAGGAACGAATTTAGAATATGCAGTGTTTACAAATGAGTTTCAACATCGAATTACGATTCATTTGTATTAAAGCATAATCAAGGACTTTATCTATGCTGATTGCATGGGTATAAAGATAAAGTATAACGAAACCATTAAAAGTTAAATTATATTAAAATAAAGATTGTTTATTTCACTTGAGTCAATAAATTCCCTAGCCAACCGTTGGCTTGCAGGGCATCTACTCTTACAATCTCCCACTTGCCCTAGAGCCAACTACCCTTAATCCCATTGCTTCGCGATGCTTTTCAAACAATGGTCCTGGCAAGGGCTTTGTAAGTTGATCAGCAACATTATCTGCAGAGGAGACTCTTTCGACTGATATGTCTCCTCTTCCCACAATCTCCCGTATGATGTGGAACTTCCTCAGTACATGTTTGGATCGCTGATGAGACCTTGGTTCCTTTGTTTGCGCAATGGCACCAGTGTTGTCGCAGTACAACGGGACTGGATCAACTCCATTAGGAATAGCGCCCAACTCTTGGACAAAATTCCTATCCAAATTGCCTCTTTGGTTGCATCAGATGCAATAATTTATTCAGCTTCAGTGGTGGAATCCGCAACAGTGTCTTGCTTGAAACCTTTCCAAGAGACAGCCGCACCATATAGCATGAATACAAAACCAGAGGTCGATTTCGAATCATCTACGTCACATTGGAAGCTAGAATCCGTGTAGCCTTCCAATTTTAATTCTCCACCCCCATAGACCATGAACAAGTTCTTAATCCTTCTCAAGTACTTAAGAATATCTTTCACGGCCTTCCAATGCATTGGACCAGGGTTCACCTGATATTTGCTTGTAACACTCAGAGCGTAAGCAACATCAAGACGTGTCGATATCATACCATACATGATACTACCAATAGCTGACGCATATGTAATACGTGTCATCATCTCTATCTTTCCATCAGTCTTGGGGCACATTGCATTAGATAGAGTAACATCATGACACATTGGTAAGTATCCTCTCTTGGACTCTTCCATAGAGAATCTATTTAGAATGATATCGATATAAATCGCTTGGGTTACCCCTAGCATCCTTTTGATCTATCTCTATAGATTTGTATTCTCAATACATAGGATGCTTCACCCATGTCTTTCATGGAGAATTTAGTTGCTAACCATACTTTAGTTGATTGCAGTAATCCTACATCATTCCTAATGAGCAGGATATCATCAACATAAAGTACTAGGAATGTCACTACACTCCCACTAACTTTCTTGTACACACATGGTTCCTCAGGATTCTTAGCAAAACCAAACTCTTTGATAGTGCTATCAAATATGAGGTTTCAACTCCTTGATGCCTGCTTCAGACCATATATTGATCTCTGAAGTTTGCATACCTTATGCTCACTTCATACTGATGTGTATCCCTCAGGTTGAGACATATAAATTTCTTCTTTGATGTCTCCATTGAGGAATGCAGTCTTTACATCCATTTTCCATATCGCATAGTCATACCATGCTGCTATGGCTAGTAGTATTCTAATGGACTTAAACATAGCAACTGGTGAAAAGGTTTCCTCATAGTCAACTCCTTGCCTTTGAGTATATCCTTTGGCAACCGGACTTGCTTTGAAGGTCACTACCTTCCCATTCGCCCCAAGCTTTCTTTTGTAGATCCATTTGCACCCTATAGGAACGATTCCTTCAGGTTGATCCACCAATGTCCAGACTTGGTTTGAATACATAGAGTCCATTTATGACTGCATGGCTTCAAGCCATTTGGTTGAATCAGTATCAGATATTGCTTCCTTAAAGTTCATTGGATCACATCCAACACAAGACTCATCATGGTCTTGTTCATGAAGAAGCATATATCTAGCAGGTGGTCTAATAACACTATCAGACCTCCTAGGAGCTTGTACTTCAACTACTGGTTGTTGGAGATTAAGTTCAACTACTATAGTTGAGGGAGTATCTTGAATTTCATCAAGTTCTATAATCTTGCCTTTTTCTATCTAATAGAAATTTCTTTTCCAAAAAGGTGGCATTTCTTGAAACAAACACTTTTGCTTCATTGGGACGATAGAAATAATACCCAACATAATTCTTTGGATATCCTACAAAGTAGCACAAAGTGGATCTACTATCCAATTTGTCTCCCACTGTCTGCTTCACGTAAGCAAGAAATCTCCATATTCTCATGTAAGAATATTTGGGAGTTTTTACCACCCATATCTCATATGGTGTTTTATCCACTGCTCTAGTATAGACATTATTCAACAACATTGCCGCGGTTTCAAGCGCAAAGCCCCAAAACGATGTAGGCAATTCAGTGATTCTCATCATTGATCGAACCATGTCGAACAAGGTTCGCTTACAATGTTCAGAAACACTATTCAATTGTGGTGTTGCTGGTGGAGTCCACTGTGAGAGAATCACATTCTCTTTTAGATAACCCAAAAATTCAGCACTTAAGTATTCTACACCTCGATCAGATCGAAGTGCCTTAATACTTCTTTCTAGCTGATTTTCTACTTCAGATCTGAATTCTTTGAACTTTTCAAACGCTTCAGATTTGTGTTTCATCAAATAAACGTACCCATAACTCAAATGGTCATCAGTAAAGGTAATAAAGTAGGAATGCCCAAAATTTGTGCTAACACTTAGCGGGCCACAAACGTCTGTGTGGATCAAATCCAGTAGACCATGTGCACGTTCCACGTTTCCATCGAATGGAGTCTTGGTCATTTTTCTTTTCAGAAAGGTCTCACGGGTAAGTAGAGAATTTATGTCTGACAAGTCAAACATGCATTCTCCCACTAGCTTGTGCATCATTCTTTGAGAAATGTGACCTAGTCTAGCGTGCCATATTTGTGCGGGATTTGGATCATCGAACTTTCTTTTGTTCATTGTTGAAATACTGTTTACTTTGGACATTCACTTATCATTCCCAAAACATTTTGGCCCAGATAATTTCTTATGTCCATTTTTATTGCAGTGAAACAAATGTGTTCTGACTTATCGGGCTTTGTGGACCGTTTAAGTGTCCTTCGGAGTAAGCCTCTTATTGGGTTTTTCTTGTGAGGGGCAGAACATTTCTTTCCCTTACATTGCGGGCCACTTTTGTTCATGTCAACAAGCGCAACTAGGAAAAAACATTTTCCTATTTTATGATGACTTCATAAGTCATAAGCATGTTGAATAGCTCTTCAAGGCTATCATCAATTTTATTCAAATTGAAGTTCAACATAAACCCGTCAAATGATAAAGAGAATGACAACAAATTGATGTTATCAATTTACTCGTTAGGAATCACATATTCCAGGCTCACCACTTTCTCATTAAACCCAATCATATATACACCACGCTCATGGGCCAAAGCCCCAACTTGCATGTGTGTACTCATGAGCTTTTAAAAGTGGTTTGCATCATTGTACGAGTTTCAAGCACCATGCAACTCTTGCACGTGCATTCGAATGTCAGCAGCATTCAAAATTTTCTCAAACTGTCCCTACAGTTCATTTGATATAGAAGCGAGCACATTACACTTTAGCTTGCACACTATGGTCCCACCATCTTGCATGCATTGTCAGTTCAACAAGACTGATATTAGTGTGTATGTCATTTTCTCCGAACTCAGAACAATTTTCCCAACCAGTCTTGAAATTAGATTCGGTTAGCTTGTTAATAACAAAAATTATTACGTGACGAAATCGAAAATATACGGATATGGAAACAGAATAATAGTTGCTGATTATTTTAAAATAATTTTAAGATATAAAATATGGATTTTTATTTTATAAATCTCCCTTCCACTATTTTGACATTTCCACCACCCTCTGATGAAAAAGGGAAATCGTATTTCCTTAGTGGGCACGTAGAGTCCAATTAGCCAATTATAATCCCGAATAATATCAGCCAATTATAATTTCTAAAAGGTAGAATCCAATTGCATCCCTATGCAACCTCCGCATGTTTTGCCTCACGTTTAATAAGGACATAATAATATGACGTCGTTTATTTTCGCGTGTCAAACCGACCCATCAATGTTGAATTGTAGTAGACGGTCGTCATGAGTTTCCCCAATAATATGAGCCGAAGTCATGGAAATTCCACTCAATTCACATCATATGTCCGGTGGAAGTCACAGCTTTCCGGCGTACAGGCTTCCCCAATAATATGAGCCAGACACTGTCTGCGGGTAGCGATCAACATGCAACCACGGTTGATGGAAGGCAAGAAAAAATTAAACTCTTTTAATTTTTACTTTTACGGTTTGATATAAATTTTGAATCATATTCAAAATGAGGGATTTTAATTTAAAAATTGTCTCATCATTTTAATTTAAAAATCGTGTGCCACGAGTTTGTATGTTTGCCGGATTCATGCAACTATATTATCTAATAATATACATACATGCATACTACTATATATCGCATATTCATAATATGACATTCAACAATAAATAAGGATGATCGATTGCCAACACTATTATATCCATGTGAGCCATATATGGATCCAGGTCCAAACCTAGGTGAATGCAGGGATGCAAATGCAACTATTACAAGTGCTTCCAATATTTTACATGTCTTCATCTCGTTCATCGGGTCCACCATCTTCCAGTCTTGATCTCCCACTATTTCTAATCATTACATTTAAATAGCCATGGCACATAAGGGATACATCTCATGGGGGTGGGAACGGGCCATAAACCAGGCCCACTTTAATAATATCAAATATTAAAATGAATAAAACTGTAAAATATCCTAAAATACACCTAACACATTGGTCAAGGCTCTCGATCATCCTTCATGCATTTAATATCAAATATTAACATCAATTAATTAAACAATTTAATTAATTGATAAATCATATATCTAATAATTTATCACAAACTGATAAGTGCAAGATTTGCACTTAAATTATATTAGAATCCATTTTGAATAATGCTTGTTTCGAACAGAATTATGCGTTTTTTTGGTTTGTTTCTGTTGTCATTACAGGAATGGGGAAAATAGCGAAGACGAAGCCAAGTGGACCAAGAAGTGCACGACCATGAGCACGCCACCAGACAGATGTGTACGCACGGCCGCGCCAATTCACGCGCAGGCGCACGCGCACCCATACAAATGCAAGACCAGTGAGTCGCACGCCATCGTGCCACATCGCGCGCAGTCGCGCGCGCAAAGACAAGCACCCGAGCAGAACATCGCGCGCCACCGCGCGACATCACGCGCACCCGCGCGCGCACCCGCGCGCGCACAGAAGAAGCGAATGCACAGAAACTTTCACGCTGGTGCGCGAGATTACGCGCAACCGCGCGCACACATGCAAGGCCAAACACAGTAGCGCGTGCAGCAGCGCAATATCACGCGCACCCGCGCGCACGGCGTCCCATAAATCACTATATAATGCGCACCGCTAGGTCAGAAGGGACACACGCCGTTTTGGACGAAAATACAGAGGAAGACTCGGAGCGAAGGCGAGACGAAGGCACGAAACGCGAAGATCGATCACAACTACGAAGAACGACGGATCTGGGGACAGAGACGACGCTTCAGATTTGTTATCTTTCCCTTTGTCTCTTTATTTTATTGCGTGGCGATGTCTAGAATCACAAACATGTCTTGTTTTCTCTTGGATTTCGTGATGAACTAAATTTCCATTCTAGAGGTTGACGTAGCTTTGTCTATACGATGATTTGACGTGGATATTTTTATGATTGGATTCCGTTTTATATAATTGTGTTCTCTACTCTTGTTTCATTGCAATTTACTGGCCATAAATTGTATGTTGTGATTAATTCTGCAACTCGGGAGAGGGACTAGGATTATAGATCACTAGAGGCACATCGTGGGATGTTTATATCGTTCGGAAGGCGTATAACTTTTGCGAGGCTTAGGTAAGAACATTAATTTCATATATCAATTAAACTTAGATTTGTATTAGGAATAATTGAATCGAATTTGAATGATACAGTTATTCGTCACTTGGGAAAGGGGGAATAAAATACGCAAGTATTCTTGGCCATTAAATAATAGGAATTCAAGAATTTAAATGCTACCAGGAAGAATAATCGTAGAAACTTAGTGAAATCATTCCTCTAGATATTTTCTATCACTGATATTTCTCCATTCGGTAATTCGAATTATTATTCATTCGCAATTTAATTGTTTTTAACAAACCAATTCTCGTACGAATTTTCTAGATAAAGTTTGGAATATTTTAATTACAAGAATTGATATACAATTTTACACACACTCCTCGTGGGATCGATATCCGTAGTCTAACCAGTACTAAAACTTGACACCGTACACTTGCGGTAGTGAAAATCGCAACAAGTTTTTGGCGCCGTTGCCGGGGAGTGTCAAATTTGAATTTATATCAGTATTGTTACCAATTAGTCTAGATTTTAATTTAGAGCTTTTATTTTATTTTGTTTTATATTGATTAAGTTTTTCATTTTTTCCTGTTTGACAGTGTATGCTAAGATCGCAAAACTCTGACTTGCTTATTTTTGATCCAGAGATCGAAAGAACTACGAGAAGATTGAGGAAAGCAAGAAGAGAAGAGATCCAAGCAATGGCTGAGAACAGAGAGAATGACAGACACGCCCAGCCAGAGGCGATTCCTATCAGAGATCACTTCCGACCAGTGATCAACAATCATTACTCTGGTATTGCAAGAGGGACAATCAACGCCAATAATTTTGAATTGAAGCCAGCTTTAATCAATATGGTGCAGCAAAACCAGTTTGCTGGGACAACCACCTCTGATCCTCACGTCCACCTGAGAACCTTCTTGGAGATAACGGATACGGTAAAGATTAATAATGTTCCTGATGATATTATTAGACTGCGTTTGTTTTCGTTTTCTCTTAGGGATCAAGCTCGAGGATGGCTCCAATCGCTTCTCTTGGGAAGCATCACGACATGGCATGAGCTGGCGACAGAATTTCTGGCAAAATATTTCCCCCCTGCAAAGTCTGCACAGTTGAAGATTGAGATTAGCACGTTCAGGCAGACTGATTTTGAACAATTGTATGAGGCATGGGAAAGATACAAGGAGCTGTTGAGAAAGTGCCCAAATCATGGCTTCGAAGACTGGGTGCAGATTGATTTATTCTACAACGGTCTAAATGGGCAAACAAGAGGAACAGTGGATGCTGCAGCTGGTGGCACGATCTTTGCCAAATCTCCTGAGCAAGCTTATGACTTGCTCAAACAGATGACAATAAATAGCTACCAGTGGCCGTCAGAAAGGGCAGGAGTAAAAAGGACAGCTGGAGTTTATGCTGTGGATCCCATTACGTCACTCACTGCACAGGTATCAGCACTGACCACACAACTCGCAGCTATGAACAAAGTGAGCATATCAGAAACTGAGATTCCATCAACTGTTGCAGAAGAACAATCTATTCCTGAAGAAGCGCAGTACGTCAACAACAGAAATTTTGGAGGATTTGGAGGATATCGAGGTAACCCTCCCCCTAATACTTATCATCCAGGATTAAGAAATCATGAAAATTTTTCTTATGCAAATAATAAGAATGTGTTGAATCCTCCATCGGGGTTCAATACATCAAAGGGGGAAGGGAAACCTTCATTTGAGGATTTAGTAGGAACATTTGTTGCTGAGTCCGGCAAGAGGATGGCACAGACTTAATCTCGCCTTGACAATATGGAAACTCACATGGGAAATATGGGTGCCACAATGAAATCTTTGGAAACTCAAATTGGACAGTTGGCTACCGCATTGAGAGATCAGAATAGGGGTCAGTTTCCTAGTAACACCGAGGTTAACCCGAAAGAGCAGTGTAAGGCAGTCACTTTGAGGAGTGGAAAGGAATTGGATGTACAAATTCCTAAAGAGAGAGTGGAAAGTGAAAAGATAGTTGAAGAAGGTAAAAATGATGAATCCAAGACAGAAGTGGAAGTTGAACGACCTCCAGTTTATAAACCGACCCTTCCATACCCTCAAAGATTCAAAAAGAATAAATTGGATGATCAGTTTGCAAAATTTTTGGAGATTTTTAAGAAGATACACATCAACATACCATTTGCTGATGCTTTGGAGCAAATGCCGAATTATGCAAAGTTTATCAAAGATGTGATGTTAAGAAGAGGAAGCTGCAGGAGTTTGAGACTGTGAACCTTACCGAAGAGTGTAGCGCCATACTGCAGAAGAAGCTACCACAGAAATTAAAAGATCCAGGGAGTTTTACTATTCCTTGCTTTATTGGTGGTTCTAAATGTAGTAAAGCTTTATGTGATTTAGGAGCGAGTATTAATTTGATGTCATTTTCTATTTACAGGGAGTTGGAGCTTGGAGAGGTTAAACCAACCACGATCACCTTGCGGCTTGCGGACAGAAGTCTCACGTATCCACATGGAATCGTCGAAGATGTATTGGTAAAAGTGGATAAATTTATCTTTCCTGCTGATTTTGTGATTTTAGATATGGAAGAGGATCATGATGCGCCATTAATCTTTGGGAGACCGTTTCTGGCAACTGGAAGGGCTTTGATAGACGTGCACAAGGGTGAACTCACCCTAAGAGTTGGAGGAGAAGCTGTCATCTTTAATATCTACCACGCCATGAAGGAGTCAAATGAGGTAAGCACTTGTAAAAGCATTGATATTTTAGACTCTTGTATGTATTTTGATTGTGCAGAAACTAGGGATCCCCTGGAGAGCTGTTTGATAGGTGCTGCAGGAACTGCTGATGAAGACGACTGGGAAGTGAAAGAGCAACTCGTGGCTCTTGATGGATCAAAGAAAGAAAGGAGAAAAGATGCACTGCCTGAAGAGTTGAATGTAAATGAGAAAATTGAGGTAAAAGCACCTTCTCCTGACTTAAAGGAACTGCCAAGCCACCTTTGTTATGCAGTTTTAGGTGAAAAGTCGACATATCCGATAATCATCTCTTCCTTTCTTACTTGTACTGAAAAAGATAAATTATTGAGAGTATTGAGGAAATTTAAAGCTGCTTTAGGATGGTCGATTTCTGATATTAGGGGAATTAACACCACTATATGCATGCATAAAATTTTGATGGAGGAGTCGTATACTCCTTATGTGGATCACCAGAGGAGGTTGAACCCAGCAATGAAAGAGGTTGTGAAAAACGAGGTACTGAAATTACTAAATGCTGGTGTGATTTATGCCATTTCTGATAGTAATTGGGTGTCTCCTGTACAAGTTGTACCAAAAAAGGGTGGAATAACTGTGGTGAAAAATGAAAATGACGAACTGATATCTACTCGTACAGTAACTGGCTGGCGAGTTTGTATTGATTATCGAAAGTTAAACAATGCCACACGTAAAGATCATTTTCCACTGCCTTTTATTGATCAAATGCTTGATAGACTTGCTGGCTATTGTCATTATTGTTTTTTAGATGGCTATTCAAGATATAACCAAATTGCTATAGCGCCAGAAGATCGAGAGAAGACTACTTTCACGTGTCCCTATGGCACGTTTGCTTTTCGGAGAATGCCGTTTGGGCTATGCAATGCACCTGCCACTTTCCAGAGGTGTATGATGGCCATTTTTGCAGATATGGTGGAGGAAATAATGGAAGTCTTCATGGATGACTTTTCGGTATTCGGTTCGTCGTTTGATCATTGTTTACATAACTTATCCCTCGTTTTGCAGAGATGCCAGGATAAGAACCTAGTTCTTAATTGGGAGAAGTGTCACTTTATGGTCCAAGAAGGTATTGTTCTCGGACATAAAGTGTCGTCTAAGGGATTAGAGGTGGACCGAGCTAAAGTCGTCGCGATCGAAAAACTTCCCCCACCAAAGAACATCAAAGGAATACGGAGTTTTCTCGGACATGCGGGGTTCTATCGTAGATTTATTAGAGACTTTTCCAAAATTACTAAACCCCTGTGTAACTTGCTTGAAAAAGAGTCGACTTTTATATTTGATGATGATTGTTTGCAGGCATTCGAGAAGATTAAAATGGCATTGGTGACCGCACCGATCATGATAGTGTCGGACTGGAAGGAGCCCTTTGAACTAATGTGTGATGCAAGTGATTATGCAGTGGGCGCTGTCTTAGGCCAAAGAAAGGACAAGATGTTTAGGGCGATTTACTACGCAAGCCGTACGATGGATGCTGCTCAGCAGAATTACACTACGACCGAGAAAGAGATTCTTGCAGTAGTGTTTGCCTTCGACAAATTCAGGCCTTATTTGATTGGCACAAAGGTAATCGTTTTCATTGACCATGCAGCCATTCGCTACCTTTTCGCCAAGAAAGATGCAAAACCACGCTTGATAAGGTGGATTTTTCTACTACAAGAATTTGACTTCGAGGTCAAGGATAAAAAAGGTAGTGAGAATCAAGTAGCTGATCATTTGTCGAGGCCTGAGTTGGAGGAGAAGAAAGAAGAGGGAGCTATACAGGAAACTTTTCCGGATGAGCAACTCTTTGAGGTAAACACTGTAATTCCTTGGTTTGCTGATATTCCAAATTTTTTGTCTTGTGGTACCCTTCCTCCAGACCTGAGCTATCATCAAAAGAAGAAGTTTGTCCATCATATCAAGTTTTATTATTGGGATGACCCATTTATGTACAAGAGGTGTGCTGACCAAGTGATTAGGAGATGCGTGGAGGGTCTCGAAGCCCAACAAATTTTGGAGAAATGTCATTCTTCACCATATGGTGGACATTTCGGAGCATCACGAACAGCAGGTAAGGTATTACAATCTGGTTTTTACTGGCCTAGTTTGTTTAAGGATAGTTATACCTTAGTAAAATCATGTGATAGATGCCAAAGGCTAGGAAACATCTCTAGGTGTCACGAATTACCACTGACAAATGTTTTGGAGGTGGAACTTTTTGATGTTTGGGGCATAGATTTTATGGGACCCTTTCCCCCTTCTTTTGGTAATTCTTATATCCTGTTAGCTGTTGATTATGTATCGAAATGGGTGGAAGCAATCGCCACCAGTACTAATGACTCTCATGTTGTAGCGAAATTTGTGCATAAGAACATCTTCACCAGATTTGGAACACCGAGAGCCATCATAAGTGATGAAGGTACGCATTTTTGCAATAGAATTTTCAACTCACTTTTGGCTAAATACAGCGTGAAGCACAAAGTGGTACTAGCATATCACCCTCAATCGAATGGCCAAGCTGAAGTATCCAACCGGGAAATTAAGCAAATTTTGGAAAAGACTGTCAACACCAACCGGAGGGATTTGGCTATGAAGTTGGATGATGCGTTATGGGCTTATCGGACCGCATTCAAGACGACTATTGGGATGTCTCCCTATAGGTTAGTTTTTGGGAAAGCATGCCACTTGCCACTAGAACTGGAGCACCGAGCATTTTGGGCAGTTAAAAAGTTGAACTTCGACCTGAAGCTTCTGGCGATGTCAGAAAACTGCAGTTAAGTGAGATGGATGAATTCAGAAATGACGCATATGAAAATGCCAAAATCTACAAGGAGCACACTAAGAAGTGGCACGACAAAATCATTGTCCGAAGGGAGCTCAAACCAGGACAACAAGTACTAATATTTAATTCTCGTCTAAAGTTGTTTCCTGGTAAGCTGAAATCACGTTGGTCAGGGCCATTTGTAGTGGAAACAGTATATCCTCATGGGGCTATCGAGTTGAAGTGCAGTGATGGACGAACTTTCAAGGTCAATGGACAGCTGGTTAAAGCATACTATGGAACCGAAGTGAGGAATATTGACAATTTCAGTCTGAGTGAACCCAATTGAGCAAAACTGGTAGTCGGGCTGATGACGTTAAACCAAGCGCTGTGTGGGAGGCATCCCGCATTTATTTAATTTCGCAGTTGTTCTAATTTATTATTTTAACTCAATTTCTTAATTAATATTTTTAATTTTCTATATTTAAGTATTAATTTGAATCTTTTATTTTTGCAGGTTAATTTTTTTTTAAAAAAAAATGTGAAAATACAGATGCATGCGCGCCCCAGCGCCAACTCTCGCGCGACCGCGCGCATATCATTCACGAAGGAAACCCGTGACGAGCGCGCGGCTGCTCCATATTACGCGCGATGGCGCGCACTCAATTATTGGCAGGAACCAGAAGCTCGCGCGCGGCCGCGCCACATTTCGCACCACCGCGCGAGCTCATTTATTTCCAGAATACAGTGGCGCGCGCGCGACAGCGCCACATCACGCGCACCCGTGCGGCGTAAAACTTCAAGCAAAAACAGAAGCTCGCGCGCGGCCGCGCCACTTCTCGCACTACCGCGCGCATCGCACAGCGATTTTTTTTAAAAACCCTACCCACCGAATTTTTCACACACAAAACACATTCTCCTCCACACCACAGCCGCCTTCCTCAATTTTTCTCTCCACCAAACTTCATCCCCTACCCAAATCACACCCAATTTTACTCCTCTCCACAAATCTTTATCTCCAACTCATAATCCACCACCTCCATAAATCAATTCAACTCATTCTTTCAAATCAACTACAAGCAAGCATCAAACGCCGCCGCCATCTCCGCCCAGTGCCGCCGCCGCCGCAGCTTCCTCTTGCTGCCGAGTGTCACCTACTATCATCTCCGGTTATTTATCTACACTCAAGGGTACCTTTCTTTCACGTGTAATTATTTGGGCATAATTTTCGGATTTCAGGCAATTGTAGGTGGATTTTGTGTGTATATTGTTGATTATTTGTGTGACAAGAATTGGAAATTATGCCGCCGAGAAAAAGATCAAAAGATGGAGCTTCCTCGTCTCGTTCCTACGATGCGCACAAATTTTGGAACGAGGAAGCATTTCGGGTATATGAGAGCACCATGTCTCGATCTATCATTCCTGAAAGAGGGCTAGATATGAGCCACCTTGATTGTAATATAATTGAGGAAGTTGTGCGACGAAGATGGGTAGATATAGCACAATCTCTGCCAGACGCCGTCATATCCGTAGTTCGTGAATTTTATGCTAATTTGAGAATCAAGCATGAGGAATACGGAGTTTTGGTGCGAGGGCATCTCGTCTATTTTGATTCGGCCACCATTAATGCAATCTACAATCTGCCGGAGTTTGAAAATGACGGGTACACAGAGTTGATCACTGGGGAAGTAAACTACGATCAGATTATCAGGACCTTGTGCATCGAGGGTGCAGAGTGGCGATTGAATCAGAGCTCCCCGGTTACGCTGAGGAAATCTGATCTACGTCGTGACCCACGCCGCTGGGCATCTTTTATTCTCTCACGGATCATGCCCTCCTCCCATCAGACTGAAATTACAAAAGACAAAGTGGCGTTGATTTACGCCATCATGACTGGGCGAACCGTCGATCTTGGGAAGCTCATTCACAGCTATATCATGCGTGCTGGCACGGGACTCATGACCGTCAGCCTCCCTTGTGCACATACTATCACCGCCTTATGTCTTCATTCCGGTGTGCAATGGGGCGCCGATGAACATGTCTTGAAAGCCAAGGGCCCAATCACAGTATTTGAGGTAGAGCGTTCGCGCTTTAGCGACGAGATAGAACGACAAGAGGCCAGGGCAGCTTATAATAGGAGGGCCAGAGCACGCCAGCCACCACCACCACCTTCGATCCCTCGATCAAGTTTGGGAGATCGCATGTTCCGACTGGAACAGGATATGCGGGTCGAACGCCAAGAGCAAGCTGAACACCGACACACTACTAGTACCTTCATGTCTTTTATGATGGACTTCACATTAGTGCTCGCCCAGCGTTTCCCACCGACTGGACCCGACGATGTTCCTTATCCAGCACATCCAGTCTGGCCACCACAGTACCCACCACCAGTTCTATCACCACCGCAGCCCATGGATGATGATGATGAAGAGGCTTCGAACGATGACTCGAGCCCCGAGTTCTGACACTTGGGAGTGAGGTATGTGTTGTCATGTTCTTCATTTCTATACATTGAGGACAATGCATACTTTTAGTTTGGGGGGTTGGTTGCTTTGTAGTTAGTTTTTTCTATTTATTGCGTAGTTTTAGTTAATTTGAAAATTTTTTTTTATTGCATGTTAGAACTTGTTAGGTAGCGTCATGGATAAGCAAAATGTGTGACCAATGATGAAAACTGAATTGCAATCCTGAAATATATATGTGTTAATGATAACCTCGGAATCACAATTATTTTGCACGGTCGTGTTGTTGATACTATCGTTGCTTAGAGACAAGTTGCATGCCTATGATGCTAAATAGATGAGGGAAATCCGATTCTCTGTAAAATTTGCATGACATTGATTGACACTTTTGCAGACTTAGAAATGATCTAGGCAGTCTTTCACAACATCCATGGGCATGTGTTCTTTGTTTACTGTCAATTGTAGCCCGTTGAGCTTCAAAGTTAATTGAGATGCGTATTTCTTCTTCGTGCACCTATTTCATATATCATTTTGATTGCAAATTGCATGTGACTGGTTTGTATGAGATGATTAATGGATTGACGGTAATCTAGAACTTGTTTGAACACTTTTCGAGGCGAAATACGGATAATATGCGACATAGGAATGATTTAGGCGATCTTTGGAGCCGTTTTGAGCCTTCGAGCCTACCAACTGAACATGAAGTATCCCTAGTGTCCCATTTTGAGCCTATTAAAAAATCAAGTGGCGTATGTCAATGACATACAATTAGCCCCCACTTGTATCTATTCTATATCCCACAGCAACTACCAAATGAAGCTTATACACTTAATTTTCTACCTGATTTTGAGAGAAATAAATTCAGTGGTGTTGTAATGATTCAAATGCTCCTTGAAAAGAAAAAGAAAAATTTAAAGCATGCAAAAAGGAGTTGGCAAAGAAAAGAAGAAGAAAAACAATGAAAAGAATGAATCAAAAGTGGTTAGCAAGAAAGAAAATACGGGAAATGGAGGATATGAATGAAAATAAAACAATAAAGTGGATGGTGGTTCAAAAGAAAATGAAAATGAGTGAAGTTGATGAAGTTCAAATATTTCTCTCAAATTTTGATTTCCATAACTTTATTGTAGCCGTGAGCCGTGGCCTAACGTTACAAGCCTACAAGACCTATTAACCTTGTCACATTTATCCAATATACTAGTGGAGAAAAGTTGTTCAAGTCAAGCCTATGGATACCTGAAAAACATTGTCATCAAGTATAAACTTTAATCACTTGCTTGCAAGCATCTCGTTGTGTGATTTCATCTTTGGTATAATTTCGTTGAATATTCATTGAGCCAATTAATCACCAATAAAGTCCTATGTGCTCTATGAATGTGAATTTGTATTTTGATGAAGTGTGAGTTTAACTAAACTGAGGATTTCTCGATTCTGTAAGGCGAATGGGCATTATTACTCTATCTGAGCATTCGATTGGATAAATAAACATTGACATATCACACACGCACGTGACTCTTGGGAAATCATGAATTACAATAAAATAGATAAGTCTGAGGCCAATATCACTTTTTGCGAATCCATGACTGCTAAGAGTTTCAGTATTTGTTAATTGACTTCCGGTTTTTATTCTATTTTGCTCGGGACTAGCAAAAGTTCAAGTTTGGGGGGTTTGATAAGTGCAAGATTTGCACTTAAATTATATTAGAATCCATTTTGAATTATGCTTGTTTCGAACAGAATTATGCGTTTTTTGGTTTGTTTCTGTTGTCATTACAGGAATGGGGAAAATAGCAAAGACGAAACCAAGTGGACCAAGAAGTGCACGACCATGAGCACGCCACCTGACAGATGTGTACGCGCGGCCGCGCCAATTCACGCGCAGGCGCGCACGCACCCATACAAATGCAAGACCAGTGAGTCGCGCGCCATCGCGCCACATCGCGCGCAGCCGCGCGCGCAAAGACAAGCACCCGAGCAGAACATCACGCGACCCGCGCGCGCACAGAAACTTGCGCGCGGGTGCGTGAGCTTACGCGCAACCGCGCGCACACATGCACGGCCAAACACAGTAGCGCGCGCTGCAGCGCGATATCACGCGCACCCGTGCACACGGCGTCCCGGAAATCACTATATAATGCGCACCGCTAGGTCAGAAGGGACACACGCCGTTTTGGACGAAAATACAGAGGAAGACTCGGAGCGAAGGCGAGACGACGGCACGACACGCGAAGATCGATCACAACTACGAAGAACGACGGATCTGGGGACAGAGACGACGCTTCGGATTTGTTATCTTTCCCTTTGTCTCTTTATTTTATTGCGTGGCGATGTCTAGAATCACAAACATGTCTTGTTTTCTCTTGGATTTCGTGATGAACTAAATTTCCATTCTAGAGGTTGACGTAGCTTTGTCTATACGATGATTTGACGTGGATATTTTTATGATTGGATTCCGTTTTATTTAATTGTGTTCTCTACTCTTGTTTCATTGAAATTTACTGGCCATAAATTGTATGTTGTGATTAATTCTGCAACTCGGGAGAGGGACTAGGATTATAGATCACTAGAGGCACATCGTGGGATGTTTATATCGTTCGGAAGGCGTATAACTTTTGCGAGGCTTAGGTAAGAACATTAATTGCATCTATCAATTAAACTTAGATTTGTATTAGGAATAATTGAATCGAAGTTTGAATGATACAGTTATTCGTCACTTGGGAAAGGGGGAATAAAATACGTAAGTGTTCTTGGCCATTAAATAATAGGAATTCAAGAATTTAAATGCTACCAGGAAGAATAATCATAGAAACTTAGTGAAATCATTCCTCTAGATATTGTCTATCACTGATATTTCTCCATTCGGTAATTCGAATTATTATTCATTCGCAATTTAATTGTTTTTAACAAACCAATTCTCGTACGAATTTTCTAGATAAAGTTTGGACTATTTTAATTACAAGAATTGATATACAATTTTAGACACACTCCTCGTGGGATCGATATCTGTACTCTAACCAGTACTAAAACTTGACACCGTACACTTGCGGTAGTGAAAACATGCAACACAAACCACCACAATTATTAAAGAATTTAATAAATTAAATAAACCCCTTTATTTAATTTCCAATTAAATCGATAATAATTGATTTCTTATAAAAAAAACTCATTTTTACCATAAATAATTAAAATCATATTCTAATTATTTATCTCACAAGAAAATTATTAATTTTACAAAAATTAATTTTTAAAAGAAAAATTTGAGCCAATTTTCAAAAATATCAATTTTGCCCAAAAATTTGAAAAATCAGAAAATTGCACCCTAGGCCCAAACAATTCAAGCCCATCATCCAGCACGCTTCCCGAGACGATCCCGGGCAGCCGCCCTCGCTACCCGCCCGCTGCCCGAACGTTTCGGGCAGGGGCGGCACTCCTGTGCGCGCAGGCGCACAGGCGCGCTGCGCGCCGCGTGCGGACGTTCCGCACGCCGCGCCGCGCTGGCGGCGCACCGCGTGCGGACGCTCCGCACGCTGCGCTGCGCGTCTCTGCGCGCACGCTGCGCTGCGCGTCTCTGCGCGCACGCTGCGTGCTGGCCGTGCGCGCACAATGCGCGACCTTGCGCGCACGGGCTGCCCGGAACAGTTCCGGGCAGAAATGAATATACATATATTTTTTTGTTTTCTGGAAAAATAAAATTTTCTTGGTGCTAAATTTTCTGAAAAATTTTCTTGTGTGGTTAGAAATAAATTATTCTATATGATTTAAAATCATACGATATAGAGAACCTGGCTCTGATACCACTGTTGGATCTTGTTTTCTACACACCCAAACGCAGCGGAAGATTTAAAATTTTTATTTTATTTTGAAAAACAAAATAATATTGCTTTAGGCGTTCGTATGATTTAACAAAACATTCATAGGATGTTTAGAAAATTATACCTTTGTGAATTAATCACGTGGCTCCAACTAATCCGGTATAAACGGATTAGCTCTTGATGAATCCCTACGAACTTTCTTCAAGAGATTCCTTTCTTTCCTTCTAATTAGGTCCACGACTGGATGATCTATACCTCTTCCAATTTGCACTAGAAAATATGGAAGATATTTTGCGTAGGAGAGAAAATAATTGAGAGACGAATCAAACCCTAAAAATTCAAGGTGGCTGAATTTTCTCCTCTTGAAAAAGGAGGCTCACGTAGCCTTTTATATGGTGGTTGCTAGGGTTTAGCTTAGGATGTATTATTTATAATTAAATAATAATCTAATTATATAATTAACATTAATGTGCTTGATTTAATTAATTGGGCTAGTCCAACTAGTTTAATTAATTTAATTAAAGCCCATTAAAACTTTAATTATTTATTATGCTGGACTGGACTTGTACTCCTACAAGCTCATTAAACATATTACTCACCATATTTAATGTATTAGTTAATCAACTCAACTCTTGAACTTAATAAATTAAATACAATATAAATTCAACATTTGAATTTATTATTTAAATTATAAATTCAACTCCTTGAATTTTTATCACCTCAAAATTTAATATTTAATAAACCCAACATTTGAGTTTAATAAATTAAATTCTCAAATTTTATAAATTCAACTCTTTGAATTTATTCTCTCAAAATTTAATTATCATAAATTCAACTCCTTGAATTTACTATATAATATAAATTCAACTTCTTGAATTTATTTTCTCAACGGGAACAAACGATCCAGTGCTTGTGTGACCCTCAATGGTTCAGGGATACAGCTAGCCGTGGGTTCACAACTCTTTGTGATTTAGGATATAATCCTTTATTCGGGCTTATCCTAGGTAGCCCCATTCTTTTCATCAACACCTTGATCAAGAATGTCAGCACTCATTTCTGATTGCACCCATCGGATCATGGTAAGAGCGTCTAGTAGCATCGCCCCATGATCCCCTAGGTATCACTGATAGTGCCTGCAAGAACCAGTCGATTATGATTAACGTACAGTACGGTCCCTTCATCTCAAATATCCCGATCGAATCTGCAACTATTGGTTCATCGAGGGTTGCATAATAATTCGATAACTATGTGATAACTATAATAGTGGCATCACGTGTACTATTGGAGAACTCCTTCTCCAACGTACATCTCATACTCTGGCCAGAGATTCCATGCACTATTATTACATCAGATCACATAGGATATCCACACCCGTAGGTGAGCGGTGAATCCCCGACTACAATGCACTGGATCCTATATGTGTCGCAACTGTACCCAACCTCGCTACCTGATGACTCTCCTGGATCCGGTAAACGAGTCAAAGCACAGCACTAGCATATAGAGCCTCAGTGTTGTCCCGAGTCGTAAGGACTAATGGTGTACAATCATAACCACGGACTTATCCTCTCGATGAATGATAACCACTTGGAAAGTCCGAGGGAGGGTTGATCGGTATAATCATCATATGACTACCCATCTGCATGTTTGGACATCTCCATGCCCTTACCAAGAAATGCAGTACACAACATCACAGATGCTAGTTTCGAGCTCAAGCGACCTTTATCCATGTTTTAGGCGGCTGAATTGACTATGAACGAATTTAGAATATGCAGTGTTTACAAATGAGTTTCAACATCGAATTACGATGCATTTGTATTAAAGCATAATCAAGGACTTTATCTATGCTGATTGCATGGGTATACAGATAAAGTATAACGAAACCATTAAAAGTTAAATTATATTAAAATAAATATTGTTTATTTCACTTGAGTCAATAAATTCCCTAACCAACAGTTAGCTTGCAGGGCATCTACTCTTCAGTGTGTTTGGCAACCGGGATTTGAGAGGATTTTGTGGGATTTGGAATTGGATTTGGAAATTCAAGTATTTGAAATTCCATTTGTGTTTGGTTTAAAATTTAAAAATGGTATTTACAAATCCATTTCTTGTTTGGAGAAAAAAATATTCGAATTTGGAATTTTAAAATTTTACTAACTACCCTTATAAACTTTTGGTGGAGAATGATGTGTTGGATAAAAAAGTAATTTTATGTTTTTAAAATCCAAATCCCACCAAATCTCATCAAATTTGATGGGATTTGGATATACTTGTTGAAATCCCATGAAATCCCATGAAATCCTAAGCAAATCCAAATCTTTTTTTTTTTCTAATATATTGCCAAACAGTAAAAATAGGATTTTGAAATCCAAATCCCATTAAATACTCCCAAATCTGGGTTGCCAAACACATTGTTACAGTACCTGATTGTTGGCTTCTAAACCTACGACAATAAGACAAATTGTTTTCGACAAATGGATAAAAATCGCTGCCGCAGAACCTTAGAAAAGAAGACTCACAGATATTTCGCGTGAGACAGATCGAATACAAAATCCAGGAAATTACTACATTGTAGTTGCGAATCCAAGATTGAAGTAGAGAGACATCAGATCCACCGGGTTGCTGCTGAGAACCATCAATAAATCCTAGCTTATTTTTAACAGAGAGTGCAACCAACATCGATCGATTCCCAAAAGCATCGTTAGAGGTTATGAAACTAAAATTAGGTACGGGTTGTCCTTATGATGAAGAAAAAACGGATGGAGAGGATCATCAATGGCGGATCTCCCATTAGAAGATGATGATGTAGTCGATTGAGGAATCCCCATGGAAATCCTGAAGACCCCTAATACTCTCCAACATGGATTCATTCTTATCCTCAGACATCTCCAACATCTCCATGGGCGATGATCATAGTCGAACGAACAATCTCAAAAATAACAAAATAAAAATTTGGCATCATAATGAATATTATAAAAAATTGTCAAACACGATCTAAGTAAAAAAATTAAAAATAAAATGTGGCTATTCTAATGCGTGTTGATCATAAAAATTTACAGAAAAGGTGGAAACGAAATTGGAAGAAGCGCAAATGAACTGAAAGTATCTTTTCTAAAAGTATTTGTGTGCTCATCTGAAACCAGGATCTTGTATTTAAATAAAATTTTTGAGTTTGAGACCCTGTTGTGAAAAATCCTAGAGTGAGTCTCATGTGAGACGGGTCAACCCTACGCATATTCACAATAAAAAGTAATACTATTAGCATAAAAAGTGATACTTTTGTATGTGTGACCCAAATATGAGATCCGTCTCACAAATACGACCCGTGAGACCGTCTCACACAAGTTTTTGCCAAAATCCTAATGGCGCATGCATTGTTGTGTGCTCCCTGTTACTTGTCATGTGTTCTTAATTGCACATTTAAAAAAGATACATTTTTTTTTTGGTAAAAATCAAATTATTTTAAGAAATTGTACAAAAACATTTATTTGTGATGTTGTCATGGTGGTGTTGTGAGATGATACAAGTTGATTGTATATAGGAGAAATTTGTAGAATGAATGATATGGAGATCCTTGAGAAGAGATCTGAAACCAAGATCTTGTATCAACCGCTGTGAGGGGAGAATTATGATGAGACATGAAAAAGAGAATAATCACATAGTTTAATATTAATTTGGACATATGAACGTGATTGACGATCCATATTATAAGTAATTATTTTAATTGAACTTGTTAATATTAATTTAATCTCTAAATTTTCTATGGACTCTGTGTTTTTTAGTATGTATTTTTAGCATTCATATTCCATCACGTTTTCAATTCAAGAGCTAGCCTAGCCCTCTCCGTCCATTTGGTTAATTAATTATTACCAATCTCTTTATAAATTTAAATTAAATAATTTAAGCTGCACATTACCTACTACCATTTGTCCATAGGGGTATGAAAAATAACAAAATGACCTCAACTGAAAATTATATGGAAAGTTTCGATATGATAATGTTATGTGATTTAAAAAAAAGTTATATACCAAAATATCAAAACAATATATATATAATAATTTCAATTAATAAAGTTACAAATTTTAAAAATAAAAAAAATTATTATAAAGATAAGATAATGTGCTAAAATCTCAGTATACCGCAAAATTTCTTTATAATTGATATATTAGTTATACACGTAAAAAAATGAAATAAAATATTGTCAGACAATTTCTAATCAGAGGTCGGTTTGCTCTTAAGTCGAGGTGTGACGATTTTTCATATAACATCTTCAAATTTAGCCACCAAAAAAACATGGGGGAATTGTTGGTCAGTCCTCATTTCAAAACAAAGTTTATCCCACCTCCCTGGAAAGAGAAATATTTCATTTTATCACCAAAAATACCCTTATTTCATATTAAATTTTAATTGATCCTCGCGCTTCGAAAATGGTATCAGAGCTTATAAAAAGCCCCGAGCCTCTATCGTGTGATCTGACACGAAGCACGACTCTCCGTAGGGGATAACCTTAGCTCTGCCACAGAGATGAGGTTAGCAAACTGATAGGTACCCTTTGGGGTGTCACCCTGTGATTGATCATTGGATCCCTCATCTCCTGATGCGAAAGGTGGAGCTCTGAGTTGGGGCACTGACCCGAAAATGGTATCAGAGCCAAAGGTTAATTTATTTCAAACACAAATTTTATTATTACTAGTAACTAAATGTTTGAGAAGGAGAATTTCGAAAAAATTATGAATCCGAACTACGGTTCGAGAAAAATAATTTACAAGGGATATTCCAAAATTTTGGAATATAAACAAGTGCATCTAACTATTGTTAGATCTCAGGAGCCGGAAGGGAAGCATCAGCACCCTCAGGTAAAATATCAGGTAAAGTTATGATTCAGAACAATAAGTTTCTGGAGATAGTACCTGATTCCTCTAAGCTATCATCAGATCTTAGAGAGATCCAGAAAACGGTACAAAGTTATGGCACTTTGCTATATTATGTACCTCAAAGAGTTGAGAAAATTCTAGAGAAACAAGAAGAAATTCTTGTAACCTTAAAGGATATTCAAACAAGAATTCTGAGACTAGAAAAACAACCAAGTTCTAGTAGACGTACTTCAGGAGGTTGGTTACCACCATCCTTTGGTACCGAACCTTTGTTACATCAACAAGGGAAGGCCAGAGTGGTGTCAAAACCTTTAACTGAAAAAGAAAAGATGATCAATTTAATCAAGTCTGTCTCAGAAAAGAAATTGATCTAATGACAACTTTAGAAAGGATTGGTTTGGAGGATCTACAAGAGCTTGCGGAATCTTTCGCAAATCTTAAAGTAGTAGATCTAAAGATGAACACAGCAGTAGGTGAAACACCACCTGCAATAACCTGGTCATCCTCTCAGGAACCACTAAGGGAAAGTATGGGTTCTCATAATGTAAATATGAGAGAATCTCAGACTGATTTCCATACTGGTGGAGGATCACACCCAGCGGGAACAAGGGCAAGGAGAACTCAAATTCCTTTGCACCAAACACCCTATGGGAAAACAGTTTTAGATCCTATACATCCTTACGGGGTTATGCTTAACCTTGATGTATTGGACTTCAAAAACAGAGAAGATCTCATAGACGATTGGACATCTGCTATGAGAATTGCAGCAGGAACACTTGATCTCAACAAAGAATGATTCATTAAACTTTTGGAAATGAGTCTTATGGGATCAGTGAAAATTGCTTGGGACATGACTTCATCAGACATGAAAGAGTCAGTCCTAGTTGGGGAATCTCTTAGTGAGATCGCTGAAAAGATGGCTACCCTATTCAAAGCACACTTTATAGGGGTAGATTATTTCAACAGTCAAGATACAGAGAAAAAGAAAAAATACACTCAAGCTCTGTATAGTCTTGAATTACATGATATATGTTTGGTAGATGAATACATTATGTTATTCACCAAATATAGATGGAATTCAGGAGTCGAAGAAGATATAGCTATGCAGCTTTTCTTCGCAAAAATGCCAAGCCCTTGGAGAGAAATGCTCATAAGGGAATACGTACCTGGTAATCCAGATACATTGGCAAGAAGAGCCTCTTTCCTTAAAGGAAAACTGGCAGAATGGTGTCATATGGCAACATTACAAAAGAATTACAAACGACTAAGGGGTATCAACAAAAGAACTCCTTTGTGTTGTAAGGAAAATGATCTTCCAACAATCATTGGAAGTAAACCATAGAAGCATAAGAGAAAAAATTTTAGATCTCATCCTTATGCTAGAAGTGGCAAAAGTTCTTGGAAACCAAGAACAATATGGTCTAGACAGAAAGCCAGATCTTATAAATCTGGACCAAGAAGTGGACCATCAAGAAGTAGGATATCATCCCAAACATCGAGTTCATCTCGAAGCACAGGAAGAACACCTACAAAGAAAACTTTCAGAAGAGCTCATACTAGAGCCAATGAAAGTTTCAAGGATTGTAATTGCTGGACATGTGGAGCAAGAGGTCATATTTCGACCAACTGTCCAGAAAATGAAAACAGAGGTATTAAACGCTTTGATCCTACCCCGGATATTGAAGAAGCAGTTTATTACCAAGATCTTATTCAAGTATACCGATTTGAGGACATCGCCTCAGATGAAAGTATATATGAAGAAGAAGAAGTTTTGAGTCAGGAAGACTCTGATGGAACAGAATCGAAATCTGACTGAAGAAGAGGTGTTTCGACACGAAACACATGAAGATCTGTCTGGGTTTTTCAGTCAGACAACAATATCTCATAACATGGTTCAAAGAATCATGAGAGAAAATCCGAGTCTACAGAGATATCAAGGTTTCTCTGCAGGACAGGTAGAAAAGTTCTTAGGAAGTCTTGGCCTAAGAAACAGAAAGCATCATCTAATCTATAAAGTTTCTAGAAGGGAAATGGCAATCCCAATGGAACTTACAGGAAATAGAATGGAGATGAAGTTAATTCCTTCCGAAGAAATCAAGGAGGAATTACAAAAACTCAAGATAGAAGTAGCAAGGACTATGTCCTGGATTCATATCGGAGCAATCCAAATTATGATAAAAGCTACTTTCAAAGAAGGGATAGATTCACCAATTGATATTGCAATATGCGATAAAAGAATGGGGAATCTACAAGATTCAGTACTGGGAACAATCTCAGGAAACCTATGTGCAGGAAAAATTGTAGGAGTAATCTATCCAAGGATAGCCTACAACCTGGCAGATCGAGACTTCAGCCGAGCCTTGACATTGCATCAGAACTTCAAGGAAAAAAGACTGATGAAAGAAGGTAATAGGCCATACTCTATTACCTATCAAATTTCATATGCTCTATCTAATACACATCATTCTGAACTGTTTATTAGAAATGAGTTTATTGAAATCCCTGAGATATTTGGAAAAGTTGCTCAGGCAATTTATCCAGAAAGAGTCGAGTTTCCTTTAATACAGGAAACAGATATCCAAATTCAAGACAAACCGATTCTACAGAGGAATCAAAGTCTTAGATTGGAATCAAGAAGACTATCTTTTCAAGGAGATAGAATTACAAGTTACAGATGGGATAAAAAGCCTGTCATAGAAACCCAACAGGAGCTAAAAAGTTTTTCTACAATAGGAAAACTTAGATGCCCAGAAGGGTGGAAAGAAGTAGAAATAGTATTTGATATTACGAAACAAAGGAATCAATTTCCTTGTAATACCATAGACTATTTGGAACAACCTACGAAAGGAACTTACCAAGGACTGATTAATATCGGAGAATTGGAAGTTCACATTAAAGGAATTCCAGGGAAAGAATCAGATCGACTGATTCTTGGACTAGAGTTTCTCGAGGAACACAAACCTTGGAAACGTCTAGAGCATGGAATGGAGTTTATGGCAGAAGATAAAATGTGAAAAATCCAATGAACACAAGCCCATTCTCCATATACATTCCAGTAGGAATGTTATATGCACAATATAAAGCAGAATATTTTGCAGCTTATATTGATTCAGGTGCTGGAATCTGTACAGCAAAACGAGGAGTTTTTCCAAATAATTTGGAAGAAGAATTACCCAAGATTGCTGGAAGAGATTTTTCCAGAAGAATCTTAATCTTATGTAAAGGGATTAAGATGACTGAAATTATGATTGGCGGTGCTGGACAAACACCTTGGTACAAGGTAAAGACACCACCAATTTATTTTCATGATACAGGAGCTGACATATTGTTAGGAAATAATTTCCTACAAATGTTCAAGTCCTATACACAAGAAAATGAGACTAGAAGATTAGTGTTCACAACACCATGTGCTCACAAAATCATAGTCCAGAGACTTAGAGAGGCATTTTACAGAAAATTGCCAATTCAGTTTCGCAGCAAGCGTGGTGATTCAGGAAAACTTCTGAACCCAAAAATGAAGGATTCTAGAAGGTTTGGGGAAACAATGCTCCAGTTAAGAGCAGATAAGGAACTCCAACCAGAAGATATAGAATTCCTTAAGATAACTCTACAGACAAATGAAGTAGAGTTTGAATCCAAGGTATCAATGGAAGATGTCAAGAAGAGGATCAAAGAAAATTATAACGAAGATCCCTTGGCATGGTGGGACAGAAATCAACTCAGGGCTTGCCTCAAGATCAAGGAAGGCAAAGAGTATGAATTTGTCCGTTGCAAACCTATCCCAATGAACATCATCGATCAAAGGGATATGCAGATTATAATCAAGGAACATTTGGACCTTGGTTTGATCAAAGCAGGTATATCACCATATAGCAGTCCAGGTTTTCTGGTAAGAAACCATGGTGAGATAAAACGAGGAAAACCCAGATTAGTTATTAATTATCAAGAAATTAATAAAATTCTGGAGTTTGATGGGTATTTTATACCTAGTAGAGAACACTTGATAAGTTGCATTCGCAATGCCAAGATATTCTCTAAATTCTATTGCAAGTCCGGATTCTATCAGATTCGGATGGAGGAAGGAAGCAAGAAATTCACAACTTTCTCCACACCTCAAGGACATTATATTTGGGAAAAGCTACCAATGGGATTAGCTAATTCACCCCAGATATTTCAAAGAAAGATGGATAATCTTTTTAAAGATTATTTTAAGTTTATGTTTGTTTATATTGATGATGTTTTAATAGCATCTAAAGATTTGAATGAACATGTCAAGCATTTAGAGATTTTCTCTAATATTTGCAAGAGAGAAGGACTGGTTTTATCTGAAAAGAAAGCAGTTATTGCTACAAGAAAGATTGAATTCCTCGGAATTGAAATCGATGAGTCAGGAATAATTCTGCAAGACCACATAGTTGAAAAGGTGCAGAATTTTCCAGAAAGTCTCAAAGACAAGAAACAACTTCAAAGTTTTTTAGGAGTTGTTAATTTTGCTGGGATGTTTATCAAAAACCTAGCAAAACATAGGAAGGTGTTCAGTCCATTGTTGAAAAAAGATGTTAGATTTATATGGACAGACGAACACACAAAAGGAATTATCCATTTAAAGGAGGTTTGCAAAAATCTTCCAAAAATGGCTATTCCTCAAGATGAAGATGATCTGGTATTATATACTGATGCTAGTGATCATTGGTGGGCAGCAGTTCTTACTAAGCTCACCCCAGATGGAGAACAACCATGGAGATATTGTAGTGGGTTATTCTCAGATGCAGAAGCCATCAGATGGCATATCAACGAAAAAGAATTTTATGCAGTAAAAAGAGCTTTTGAAAAATGGCCATTATTTTTACTTGCAAAGAAATTTACTTTGAAAGTTGATAATACACAAGTTAAAGCTTTTTTAAGGAATAGAATTGAGTCTAAACCTGAGAAGGCTAGATTTTACGATGGCAAGCTTTATGTCAAAATTATATTTTTGATATTATGATAATAAAATCTCATGAAAATATTCTTGCAGATTTTTTAACAAGAGATGGACAGCATTGACATTGATGCTATTATCAAGATGCAGAGGCATTTGAGGGAACACCTTGAAATGCTTCAAACCGAGTTCAACAAGTTAGCTGTTAACGCAGAAGTTGCGGGAAGGCTACAACAAGCTGATAAGAGAATTGTCTCTGATCGAATTACAAGATGTTTACAGGCATATACTCAGTTATGGTCTGTAACGCAAAGGCCTATTCTCCAGGGCATTGAGAGACCACTGGTTTCTCGAATGGAGAGTTTTCGAGTACAGGACTCTATACCTGTAGCGGGGGATTCAAATACCCCTTGCACAAGTGTTAAGTCGAGATCATCACCAGATGAGTCGACTGAAACAAAAATTGAGACTCCTGATCCTTATCTTGAGTCCTCAAGTCAACCCTTCACCTCGGGGATTGAAGAGGGAGAGATCAACCTTAGGCCTCGAATTGATAAATGCAAATCTAAGGTTGGTACTAACGAAACAACAATTTCTCCATTTCAGGTTTACCAGCAGAATTGGGAGAAATTAAAAACAAGAATTGGCATTAACCCAGCCACCAATAGGGTTGATGTATCAGGAAAATATCCAAGGGTATGGATGAAACAAAATTCATATCCCAAGGAGGTAAAGACATGGTATGAATTCGGGGCTCTTGCCTCAGTTTATACTACATCACCAAGCTTTCCGGAAATTTCATGTTTACCGAAATGGATCCAGGAAGCTGTTCATGAAACTTGGGCAAATAATGATTATTTGTCCAGAGGAGATATTCTGGAATTGTATTTCTTCAGTGCAGCACCAGAACCAGCAGGGAAAGGCACACATGAAGCCTTTCATTTCATCAAGCTAAGGAGGCCAGATTCAAATGTCCAGAAATTTATCAAGGACCCTCCGACAGAAGAAACACCCCTGGTGTCTTCAATAACTGAAGATGACATTTCTACCAGAAGAGCTTGGGGTATTTGGGTCTGTCTCACTGAGATGGACAAAGTCAAGTTTCCGTTCAAATTCTACAATCATTCAGTGAACGGATCATTCTTGTTAAATACCATGACAGGAAAAACAACAAGTTTTGCAGAAGATCTATTTGAAAAGAAAAGAAATCTTTTGTGGAACAACAAGCTGCCGGCAAGTAAAGAGACTCGCCGAAAATTCTGTAACATGGCACATATAGGAAGATGGTCAGAAAACATCTGCCTTGAATGCCAAGACCAGAAGAAACCGGAGTTTGGTAAAGGTTTCAAACCGAGATCAGATCGGAAAAACTTTACCGACACAAGCACAAGTGGGGAAGGACCACATGCACATTTTCCTCGAGGATACAAAAACCGAAGATTCCCCGACAAAATTAAAAGAGACATGTGACCCTCCATTACAAGAGCAGGACCACTACCATGTGAGTGATAGAAACAAGACAACCACTAATTAGTGGTAAAGGACAAATGGACCATCAATAATAGATGGTGGATGACACATTGGATACCACAAAAGGAATTCAATGAATAAAAAGTAAAATAACTGGTCCCGAAAATTCATCCATAAATAAGGACAGAATGGAAACCAGTTAACACACCAGAATCAAAACTTAAAAATGTATAGGGTATATTTGAAAGTTTTGAAAAGAAGATTAACATACAAGAGAAAAGAGGCAGAAGCTCTTAAATGGTTAGTAAATCATTTCCGAGAATACAAAGGAGATGAAATTACTGCCGATATATTGGAAACTCATTGTCAATTGTATCTAAGAGAGATAAAAGAGTATGAGAAGTTGATGTCAAGATTGATAATCTAGACAGGGACCCCTCAACCACCAAATGGTCCCAAATGCAAGCTGTAAAGGCTTATGAAGATTTGGAATCCGAAGTTCAAATCCGAAGAAGCCTTCTATAAATAAGGCATGAAGAAGGAAGTGAAGATCATCAAATATTTTCTCCATTTCTTTCATACAAGGTTGTAATATTTTCTTTCAAGTTTTATGAGTGCTAAGAGTTAGCTAAACAAGTTTCTCCTCCTCTACAGGAGGTTACTATGTAATAAATAAATGTTTGTGTTTGAATAAAAGAGATCTTTGCTCTAGCCCTCTCATGTATTATTTTCAAAATTTTATCTTATACTGTACACTCTAAGGTAGGAAACGAATTAGAGTTGTGCCAAGTGCTGCTGAAGGAATCTGCGTCTGTAACCATCGGTTGCGATCGTGTGGTTGGACTGTGAGGAGCAGTTTGTAAAATACGGTGGATATAACCCGGTAGCACTCCGGTCAAAAATGTATAAGATTTAATTTATTTTCGGAAGCATGATGGGCCATTAAATTTAAAAAGAAAATCAATTATTTTAAAATATGATAAAAGGGCATTTTAGGAAATGGGGAGTGGAAATAAGATACATGGTCAAAGGGGACTGAATGAAAATTTTCCCAAAAAACATTCTTGCTGGCGTCAGGATTTCAAATTTTTTAAACTTTTGTATAATAAATACTAGCAAATATTATTTATTGATGAATGTTGAAAAATAATTTAAAATGTGTGTATTGAATATTTGAATGTTGAATATTTGAATGTTGAAAATAAGAGTTGTAAATATTGAAAATTAGTGTGTGATGATGTAGGTGATGATGAATTTTATTTTTGGATTATGTGTAAAGAAACTCTATAAATAGATCTCTCATTTGTGAAGAAAATCACAATTGAGTAGAGAGAAAAATATTATAAAGTGTGTAGTTTGGTAAATTTTGAAAGTTTGAGATTTTTACTTTTTACAATAAATTTTTACTTTTTCACAACACGTTATCAGCACGAATCTCTAGAAGTCCTCCATCCTTTTCCAAGCTCCAAACAGAAGAAAAAGGTAACAAAAGTAATAATATTTATTTTACTGTTATTTATTTATTGTGTATATATTTAATATAATATAATGTTATTATTAATAATAAAAATAAATTTTTCAAAAACTTGTTATAAATCCTGGGAGGATGTTAAGACGACATCCCACACTCCCGGTAAGGGATACGACAAGTATAAAAGCCTGTAAGGTTTTTAAACAAAATAAATTATGGAACTTCATTATAATAATGTGATATGATATACATAATTATTTAAACATGTCTAATATTATATACATCATATTATTACCATAAAATTATACAAATACATACATTATTTTTTGTACACCAACGGTCATAAACGGTAACAAAACGGATAGCTTTTGCCCTATAAATATGATTTCACAAACTCTTTCAATCACTCCAACTTTCTCTTCTTCTCTAAAAATTATTCTTCATTAAAATTTTCGAAGAAAAAAGAAGATGGCTTTCTCAAGGATATTTTTAATTATTTTGGTTATCATACTCACGAGTCTTGTATTTATCGGAGAATATCCTCCGTGCGTTTTCTTTATTTCTACAAATACTTGTACTTGTTGTTTATCCGTTACTTTGTATTGCAATATTTATTAACTAATAAAATGCATCGTAATTTTTTTAGTACCACCATGTCAAATTTAACAAAGCTCGAATTTGTTGCGCTCGACATCACGAGAAAGAATTATATGCCATGGACTCTAGATGTAGAAATGCATATTGAGTCATTGGGTCTAAGCGAGACCATTAAAGAAAATGGCATATGCACGTCACAAGAAAAGGCAAGAGCCATGATATTTTTGCGTCGACATCTCGACGATGGATTGAAATGTGAATATCTGACTGAAAAAAATCCCATGGCTTTGTGGAAGGGATTAAAAGAAAGATTCGAACATATAAGAGAATTTATACTTCCGACCGCCCGAGATGAATGGAATACATTGAGATTCCAAGACTTTAAAAAAGTCAGTGATTACAATTCGGCGATGTATAGAATAATCTCGCAATTAAAATTTTGTGGACATGAGGTCACAGAATCTGAGATGCTTGAGAAAACATTTTCCACGTTTCATGCATCAAATATTACTCTACAGCAACAATATAGAGTACTTGGATTTGCGAGATATTCTGAACTCATCGCCTGTCTTCTTGTGGCGGAAAAGAACAACGAGCTATTAATGAGAAATCATCAGTCCCGACCCACAGGATCAACAGGATTTCCAGAAGCAAATGTTGTAAGTAAAAATGAATTTAAACCTGGAAACCAAAATGAATTTCAAAGACAAGGTTTTGGTCGAGGTCGAGGTCGAGGTCGTGGACGTGGACGTGGACGTGGAATTGGTCGTGGTCGTGGACGCGGCCGTGGTTTTGAAAATAATAGAGATAGTTATTTTTATAACTCATCTCAAAAGAGCGTCCCAAACCATCCACTGAAAAGGCATCATGAGAATACAAGTGTTAATGAGAATCACTCAAAAAGATATGAAAGTTCTTGTTACAGATGTGGTACTCCAGGACATTGGTCCAAAGTTTGTCGAGCCCCTGAGCACCTTTGTAAACTTTATAAAGAATCATTAAAGGGGAAAGAAAAAGAGACCAACTTCACTGAACGCAGTGACCGTTTGAGTGATTCAACTCATTTTGATACTGGTGATTTTATGAATGATTTCTCTGGAAATGATCAACTTGTTGGTGGGATAGAAATGAACAATTTTGATGCTGCAGATTTTCTCAATGATTTTTCTGAAAATGAACCATATAGTGGTAGAATATAAATGTACAATAATTTGTTTTTCATGTATTCATATAATAATGTTTTATTGTACAATTATGATATGTGTTATATTTATATATGTATTGTCAGTAATTTTATTTCATTGCATAATTTTTTGAAGTTCAAATATGGAAAATGATATGAGCAAAGCTGAAGTTTGTATACCCGATAGTGGTACAACGCACACTATCCTCCGAGATAAAAGATATTTCTTGGAACTAAAACCAACAAAAACAACGGTGAATACAATATCAGGTCCTGTAGACTTGATTAAAGGATGTGGTAAAGCACAATTTTTGTTACCTAATGGTACAAATTTTTTTATCAATGATGCTTTATATTCACCACAATCGAAAAGAAATTTGTTGAGTTTTAATGATATATATTCTCATGGGTTTGATACTCAAACAATGAATGAAGGGAATGAGAAATATATGTGTCTTATCACATATAAATCAGGAAAGAAATATGTGATTGAAAAACTACCAATGCTCCCTACTGGGTTGCATTATACACATATAAGTCCCATTGAATCAAACATGGTAGTTGATAATTCTTCAATATTAACAAATTGGCATGACCGATTGGGACATCCTGGTTCAACAATGATGCGAAGAATAATAGAAAATACACATGGTCATCCACTGAAAGACCAGAAGATCTTTCAGAATAATAGGTTTCAATGTAAAGCATGTTCTCTTGGAAAACTTATTATAAGACCATCACCAGTCAAAATCCAAACTGAATCACCAATGTTTCTTGAACGTATTCAGGGTGATATTTGTGGACCAATCCATCCACCATGTGGACCATTCAGATATTTTATGGTATTGATTGATGCCTCCAGCAGATGGTCACATGTATGTTTATTGTCAACTCGAAATGTTGCATTTGCAAGATTACTTGCTCAAATAATAAATTGAGGAATCAGTTTCCCGATTATACAATCAAAAAAATTAGACTTGATAATGCTGGTGAATTTACTTCCCAGACTTTCAATGATTATTGTATGTCTATGAGAATCATTGTTGAGCATCCTGTTGCTCATGTACATACACAGAATGGATTGGCTGAATCATTGATTAAACGTCTGCAAATGATTGCTAGACCAATGATTATGAAAACAAAGCTCCCTATTTCTATATGGGGACATGCAATTTTACATGCTGCTTCATTAATTCGCATCAGACCAAGTGCATATCATAAATACTCCCCATTACAGCTTGCATTTGGTAAAGAAGCAGACATTTCTCATCTGAGAATTTTTGGATGTATGGTGTATGTGCCTATTGCACCACCACAACGAAAGAAAATGGGACCTCAAAGAAATGTTGGAATTTATATCGGTTATGATAGTCCATCAATCATTCGATATCTTGAACCTCGGACAGGAGATGTGTTCACAGCACGTTTTGCTGATTGTCATTTTAATGAGGAAATCTTTCCAATGTTAGGAGGAGAACATAAACATACCGAAAAAGAAATTACATGGTATGTATCATCATTGTTACATCTGGATCCAAGAACAAAACAATGTGAAAAAGATGTACAACAAATTGTACACTTGCAAAGAATAGCAAATCAAACACCAGATGCATTTGCAGACACAAAAGGGGTAACTAAATCATATATACATGCTGCAAATGCCCCTGCTCGAATTGAAATTCCAAATAAACAAATTGAAGATACTCATGGTGTCATTAAACGCTTGAAGCGTGGAAGGCCAGTCGATTCCAAGGATAAAAATCCTCGAAAAAAAAATTCATAGAGAAACACGATGATCACAAAATAAAGAATGATGTTTCTGAAGAAACACATGATGATCACAAAATAGAGAATGGTGTTCCTGAAGAAACACATGATGATGAAAATGTTCTGTCAGGACCACAAACTGACAAGAATCATGAAATCTCTTTCAATTACATTAATACTGGAAAAATATGGAACCGAAAAGATATAGAAGAAATCGACGATATATTTTCTTAATATGTGGCAATCGACATCATAAATGATAATGAAGATCATGAACCAAAATCTTTTGGTGAATGTAAAAATCGGCAGGATTGGATAAAATGGAAAGAAGCCATCCAGGTTGAATTGGATTCGCTAAATAAACGTAATGTTTTTGGACCTGTAGTCCTTACACCTGAAGGTGTAAAACCTGTTGGATACAAATGGGTTTTTATTCGAAAGCAAAATGAGAAAAATAAAATAGTAAGATATAAAGCTCGACTTGTTGCACATGGTTTTTCTCAAAGACCTGTAATTGATTATGAAGAAACGTATTCTTCCGTGATGGATTCAATTACGTTTCGGTATTTGATTAGCTTGGCGGTATCTGAAAATTTAGAAATGCGTCTTATGGATGTTGTTACAGCTTACTTATATGGATCACTTGAGAGTAATATATATATGAAAATCCCTGACGGATTTAAGATGTCTGAAGCACAAAGTTCAAAACCAAGAGAATGTTATTCTGTGAAATTACAAAGATCGTTATATGGGTTAAAGCAATCAAGTCGAATGTGGTATAATCGACTAAGTGATCACTTGATGAAAAAGGATATGTAAATAATTCAATATGCCCTTGTGTTTTCATTAAGAAAACAACATCCGGATGCGTAATTATGGCTGTATATGTTGATGATTTAAACATCATTGGAACGAAAAAGGAAATTCAAGAAGTAGTGTCATACTTGAAGGAAGAATTTGAAATGAAGGATCTTGGAAAAACCAAGTATTGTCTGGGTTTACAAATTGAACAAAAAGAATGCGGAATGTTTGTTCACCAGACAAATTATACAGAAAAGATCCTTAAACGTTTTAATATGGATAAATCAAATCCTTTAAGTACTCCAATGGTTGTTAGATCATTAAACATAGAAAAGGATCCATTCCGTCCATGTGAAGATGATGAAGATATTCTTGGTCCAGAAGTACCATATCTAAGTGCCATCGGTGCCCTTATGTACCTTACAAATTGTACAAGGCCTGATATATCTTTTGCTGTGAATCTGTTGGCAAGATTTAGCACATATCCAACAAAGAGACACTGGAACGGAATTAAATATATATTCCGTTATCTAGGAGGAACGACAGACTTGGGACTTTTGTATTCAAAAGATGCTAATCCAAGTATAATTGATTATGCCGATGCTGGATACTTATCTGATCCACACAAGGCACGTTCCCAAACTGGATATGTATTTTCTCGTGGAGGCACTGCAATATCTTGGCGTTCACAGAAACAAACGCTCATAACAACTTCATCAAATCATGCAGAGATTATTGCACTACATGAAGCAAGTCGTGAATGTGTATGGTTAAAATCGAAACGTCACATTTGTACTACTGTACAACTTGAAATTTTTATGTTACATAGTTACCATGAGGTGCATTTTAAGGTAAAACAGAAAATTTCTGATCCTACAATTGATATCGGAATCAATACGATGTGTTTGATTCTTATTGATTATCATAAACTATATTGTTTAGTAAAGTGAAAACACTCAAATCCAACCGTTTTAACAAAGTTGTATAACACACTTACAATATAGATTCAATGTTTACGAAAAATATAGAACTTGTCGATGAGTGTCTCCCAAATCAAAGATATCTTCCCTTACACGAGTTGCATATCTCTCATTGTTACAACTTTCAATGTGCTTAATTTGACATATTTTTTGTGTGATTTTATTGTAGGAGAAAGTTTTCTGCTCTTGAGATAAATCTGGGCTAAAAAGTGTTATTTTATATCACAATTAAAGTTGTCGATATGATTTTCGTGGAATACTTGAAGTAGAAAAAATTTAGAAGTGGTCTTTCCACAGGTGTGATCACGTATTTTGACTATTCTTCAAGTGCCGGCACAACTAAATCTGAAGTCTGAAAATTACAACGATAATTTCAGATTTTAGACTCCTAATTATGGTATTTGATTTGTGAAAAATAATTGGAGAGATATTTTTTTTTATTGAGAGAAATAAAGATTAAATAAAGGATGCGCAGGAGAAGAAAATTCCTCCCACTAGCATAACTAACGTGAAGAACAAGAAGAAGACGAAAGAATTTCTCATTTCCTCTCCACACTTTTAGGCTAAATTTTGTTTCTGATTCAGGATATATTTTTTTATTGTTTTCAATTTATCACTGTAATGCTTTTTTTTACTTTAATTTAATATTCGTGTTTTGTTCAAATATTTTTTATTTATATTTAATTCTATGAAAGTTGTATCTCGGTTAATCTGACAATTTAATTAAATATATAATTTTCTATTGCTAACCATGAATTCAGTGATCTGTAATTGTCATTAACGATTGATACATTAGTAGCGATAGATTAGGCGTGTTGTGCTATCATAGCATATTTAATCAAATAAATCAACGAAACGCGATCTATCAATTGCAGCTATCTCGGTTGTTAGATTACTGTTTTCTCAAAACAAAAATGCTATTTTTAATTAATATGGAATTCTATTGTGCCCAGTTAATTATTGATAAGTTTTGACTGTATGCTGGGTTTGGTCAACTAAATTAGGAAAACACAAGGATTTTAGCGGATATCCCTATAACTCCAAGGTTAATTACTTGTAACTGCATGAATAAATAATATGCTAGCCGATTAACTGTGACATAATTGAATAGTGAAGATCCCCTTGAATCAGAGTTTGATAATTTAATTATCGTTTAGATTTATTATTTTTTATTGCTTTCTAATTTTAATTTTAATATTTTATTTTGTCTTATCAAACAAAACCCCTCTGTTATTTATTTTCACTTGAAAGAAATCATCTCCTGTTACTTGTGGATTCTACCCTACTTATCATTACACTCATTTTACTTAGAGAATAGAAATTTAAGTTTAGTGCCTCAACGACAACACACCACATATTGACCAAGAAAAATGACTATGAGGATAAGAGGGGAAAGACTTGTTACTGGCCAAACAAGTGATGACATAATTAAAGGCTCTAGAAAAGGGAGTGAATATCATTGCTGAAACAACTCAACAATTTTAGAGAGAGGAGAGAATATACAAAAGAGAGATATAGGAGAGACTTGAGAGGAGAGTTTCTGGATTGCATCGATTCTTCTGTAGATCAATTTCTTGCAAAAGTTTCAATTAATAAAAGAGTTTTGGATGTTCTCCGGATGGATGTAGTCCCTTTCGGCTGAATCACGTCCTCCTTATGTGTTTATGTTTTTGATTGCTTGATTAGCCTTGAGTTCATATCGGCAAACATGTTGGAGTACATGTAGTGCCCAAATTCAGTACACGTATAACCCATACATTTATTTAATTAGTAAATCATTTAATTAATTTTAAAATGAGTTTTAAGCCATGCATGATTTATTTGAATGCATTATTTTAAATTATTTATATTTATGTGATGCACGTTAAAATATTTTTCGAGTTTCATGTTTCAGGCATTTATTCGAGGCGGGATCGAGGAAGAGACCGGTGACGATTTTGGAAATTTTATGCGGTATTTTATTTTATGTCAGTAATGGGGCGTTTAAATAATATATTGAGTTTTAGCATTTTCAAGCTTAAATCACTTATTTAGTAATTTTGAGAGTTTAAGACTTTTAAACTTTTTATTTTGTGGGTGTTATTTTAATTAAAAAGCTATTTAAAATTAATGTGTATTTTCTTCAATTGGGGGAGTATTAGCATTTTTAAATTAGCATGTTAATTATTGAATTAAGCATAATTTACTTCATAATTACAAAAACACATGCACACACACACTTTTACACACACTTGTACACGATAAACACACAACACACCCTACACATCTCAATTTTCAGATTTTAAAAGAAAGAAACCTAGGGTTCCTACTCCTTCAAGCAGCCGCCCCTTTCCCTTTATTTTTCCATCAAGTTTTTGAGGGATTTTATTGCAAGACAATCGAGCCATGATCGTCCCGAATCAACCTCGCTTCCATCTCCGCTTCAGTGACGTCGTTTCGGTAAAGTTTGATATAAAAGAGGCACGTACATTCTGTTCTTGATGCATCGATCATGTCATATTATGCGTGCGTTGTTATTTATGCGTAAAACCATGTGTGCGACGTGTAGAAGTTTGAGCAATTGTGTTGGGATCACTTTTGAAACTATTTTAGGGATCAAAAATCACGTTTTACTGGTTGAAACTGCGAATTTTTAGTCGAGATTTTGAGAAACCTTTCAACTACAACATTGTAGAAATTTTTGATTCCTTCGATTTGATATAAAATTCGAGATTTTTGGGAGAAAATTGAGTGAGTTATGGCGTTTTTCGTGGGACTGCTCAAACTGCGACTTTTCCGAAAATTGTGTTCTTGAAGTTTATGTATTGCAGGATTCGTTTTGGATCAACGGGCGATTGTTGCTGCGTTTAGGTATGGTTATCATGTTGTTAAGGCGATTATTGCAGTTTCGTTTCGTGTCGTTAGGCAATTGAGAGATTGAATGGGCGCATAAATCGTGTTGTTGTCAAAAGTCGCGCTCACGGGTTTCTTGGGTTGCTTGTGACATGTGGGTGTTTTTGGGCAATAGTATAGGCTTGATTCAAGGACATAGTAGCCTAAGATGGTCTCGTGGTGTCGATTCTCAGTCTGGGTAAGCGAGCCTAGAGTGTAAGGCATAACATGTAAAGAAACCTTCGTAAGTTCGCGGTCACAGCAGGTACACGAACCCTTACACGGACCCAAGCACGGGGTCCGTGCCTTTGTTCTTTCCAAAGTGTCAGTTTACCGAGTCTACACGGACCTTTTGACGGACCCTGACACGGGGTCCGTGCCTCTTCCTTTCTGCCCGACACATTTTACAGAGTCTACACGGACCCCTACAGTCTACACGGACCCCTACACGGACCAAAGCACGGGGTCCGTGTCTCCCTTTTTCTACACACGCATTTTACAGTACCTACACGGACCCGGAGCCGGACCTGGGCACGGGGTCCGTGTACTTCATATTTTGGGGTAAAAATTTATGGTATGCTTTGGGGTTTGAGGTCAAGGTTTAGTACAATGATTTACAAGGTCGAGTCATGGGAACTTTAGAACATCCTAAGGAATTGATTGAACTCGTAAGGGAGCATGATTACTTACATCTAAGTTATGCGAGTTAAGCATGTTAAATCATGGTCAGTATGTGCAGCAAGGGCCCCGATCGAGGCCCAACGATTCCCACAACGCCAAGTAAGTATGTGTGACGTGCAAGTAAATTTTTTCAGTTTTTGAGGTATGCTAAATGTCTTGTGACCAAATTATGTTTAGGATTGGAAAGCGTTAAATTATGAACGGGGACGAATCCGCCCGTTAAATTATGAATGGGTTAGATCGAGGTTGGAAAGCGTTAAATTATGAACGGGGACCAACCAGCCCGTTAAATTATGAACGGGGATCTCATGTAAGTGGCAGTGGATATGTCCCTGTCAGCCCAGTACTGTGGTTTGTCTGATCAGGCATTTATTATGTTATGGCTCACTTGCTTTGAAACATGCCTCTACGCAAAATGATGAAGTTATGTATGTTCTAGTATGCAGTATTTTTATGACAAGTTTTCACGTTATGGCACGTCTATGTTATGTACGTATGTTCAAGTTTTAGTACGCAAATTCGAGTTCAAGTATGTATGTTCTACTTTAAAGTTGCATGCGGTTTTATTATGTAGTACTCGCTATTTCCCAGTTATACGTGTTGAGTCTTTAGACTCACTAGACTTGATCGATGCAGGTGAGTATGTTGATGAGGAGACAGGAGGTGGCGACCAAGGGGCAGACTTAGACTGAGCGGGAGGCTAACCAGAGGACCGCAATGTTTATGTTTTTATGCTTAATTTACTCTGATTTCATGTTTTGAGGGAAATACTTTGAGCAAACCTTTTGTGAGCAAATTATATTGTAGTTATTTTGAACAACCATGTCTTATAGGGGACTTGGTTGAGATATTTTATGGCAAACTTTGAATGTTATTTTATGATTAAGAAAATTTTAAATTTTTCTGCAAATTTTGATTATGAAAAGTACGGTACGTTACAGTACAGTTTTCTCGTACTCAAGGTGCATCAGAAGTTTCAATTTTTTAGTTTTGACGTTTGAAATATTTCTCGGGCGTCATATGAATATAACATCAATAGGACGTTTAGAATTAATTGTTTACCTTTGTTTATTTAACTTCAGAACTGTTCCGGTTTTCAAGTAAACATAACACTTCTCATAAATTTCTTTGAATAGATCTCCCTCTTTTCTATCGCCTTGTAGTGACCCGTTCCAGAATCACCTACTAATCAGAACTTAAGCATGCAAAATTAACACTTAAAACTGAATCAGGTAAACAGCGGAAAAACAATAATACAACCCAATCGAATCTGTAAGTACAAAATACTTAAACAACCAGATCGAACTAAATTCCAAGAACAAATACCAACAACTACAGGTCAACCTCTGCCAGCTCCCTGTCCACTCCCTCCTGGACCGTCTAACCTGAGACCTGCCCCATCGAATAGGGTGTCCAAAACAGAGATAAACCGAGGACGTGAGCATAAAACGCTCAGTACCGAAAGCATGAGTATACAAGACTATGACATGCATGTATGCAAAATGTACTGGATACCAGGATCTGGGTATAACGAAATACTGCTCAGACAAATGACGTCAAGGTATGTAGCACTCTGCGCCGTCGCACCAGGAGGTGGCTCCCATACCAAATGAACCTGTGGATATACCGGTGACCTGACCACCGTCGGCCAACGGGGTCCAACCATCCACAACAAATGAGGGCTGAGCACCCTCTCAACAGGCTATCTCAAAGATAATCAGGCTCAACATGATTATGCAAATGCCGCATAATAAACCATGCATCATATGACAGATAATAATGCAACATATAAACATGCAACACATAGTAAAGCATACTCAATCCTGCTATCTCGGATAGTACTTTCGTACCTCAAACCAGTAGATCCTAGCAATCAGCCCTAGAATCAAGCCTACAATCCAAGTGATACCATATCACTAAACCACATCTAAAAGCCTTAACTAGACTAATAGATACTCCCAAATCTCAAAGGGAACCCAGAACTATACCTGCGTCCGTAGTCAGCCCACTGATGCCGCTAGCCCCCAACTAGAGCACAGCTCCGCTACAAAACCAGTAGCTCCCCGCTAGTGCCCGAACCTCGGGAAAAGACTAGAAACCCATCAGAAACGACTAAAACGCTCTGGAACTCTCGGAATTGGCGAGTGAAAAGTGAAGCCTCGCGCTTCTATTTATAGACAACGATCGGAAGATCCGATCCGGTGCACTTCGGAAGATCCGATCCACTTCGGAAGATCCGAACTCTGCATGTCTTCCACGTGTCCAGCCACCTGTCTCGGACGATCCGAACCCCGATCGGACGATCCGAACCCTGACATGACATGACTCGTCTGACTCCGAACAGAACGGTCCATCCGAACCCACTTCGGACGATCCGAACCAACTTCGGACGATCCGAACCCGGTTCGGTCCTTCCGATCCCACCGAAATACAATTAATCCAATAATTAACTCAAATTAGGCATCGGGATACTACATTCTCCCCCTCTAAAAAGGATTTCGTCCGCGAAATCGGGTCTGAAGAATGACAATTCTGAACAACAATACATTCAACTTAAGAATGAATTACAACTGAAGTATGACTGAAATCACAATCATAACTGAAAATACTACAACTAGAACAACTCTGGATGCTCTGACCGCATGCGACTCTCTAGTTCCCAAGTAGCTTCTTCAGTACCTCGACGCTGCCACTGCACTAAGACAAGAGGAATAGTCTTATTCCGCAGTACCTTATCCTTCCGGTCTAAGATCGAAACCGGTCTTTCCACAAAAGATAAATCCGGATTCAGCTGAACTTCTGTCGGATGCAAAACATGATACTCATCCGCTACGTATCGTCTCAACAAGGACACATGAAACACATTGTGAACACTAGACAGATACGGTGGCAAAGCTAATCTGTAGGCCAAATCTCCCACACATTCTAAGATCTCAAAAGGACCAATGAATCTCGGAGATAGCTTACCCTTGAGACCAAATCTCAGAATCCTCCGAAAAGGTGATACTTTGAGAAACACTTTCTCGCCTGCATCAAAATGAAGAGGTATGCGCTTGGTGTTCGCATAACTCGCTTGTCGATCCTGAGCAGTCTTGATCCGCTGTTTGATCACAAGAACTTTGTCCATGGCCTGCTGAATCAATTCTGGACCCTCGACCTGTCGTTCTCCGACTTCCTCCCAGAACAGAGGAGTACGACAACGTCGACCATACAATGCTTCAAACGGAGACATACCAATACTCCTGTGAAAACTGTTGTTGTATGCAAACTCTATCAGTGGCAAATGATCCTGCCAAGCTGGCCCGAAATCCATCACACAAGATCTCAACATATCCTCAAGAGTACAAATAGTTCTCTCTGACTGACCGTCAGTCTCTGGGTGATATGCAGTACTCAAACTCAAAGTAGTGCCCAAAGCTTGCTGAAAGCTACCCCAAAATCTAGATGTAAATCGAGGATCTCTGTCACTAACGATACTCACAAGCACACCATGAAACCGTACAATCTCCTGAATGTACAACCATGTCATCCGATCGAAAGTGAAATCTCTGTTATACGGAAGAAAATGGGCAGACTTAGTAAGCCGATCCACTACCACCCAGATAGCATCTCTATTCCCCGCAGACATAGGCAAGTGAGTCACGAAGTCCATCGTGATATGCTCCCACTTCCACTCCGGAATAGGAAGATTCTGCAACAAACCTCCAGGTCGTCGATACTCAGCCTTCACCTGCTGACAGACTAGGCACTTGGAGACATACTGATAAACATTACGTTTCATACCTTTCCACCAAAATCGAGTCCTCAAATCCTTATACATCTTGTTGCTCCCCGGATGAACACTCAACTATCTACGATGAGCCTGGGACAAAATCTCCTCCCTCAAAGTGTCATCCTCCGGTACAACAACACGACCAGATAAGCACAAAAGACCCTCGGACTGATAGTGGAATCCAGAAGTATTATCTCCATCAGCCAACCGGGCTAATTTCTGAACCTTAGAATCAGACATCTGAGCATCTCTGATCCGAGAATACAAAACTGGCTCAGACAAAATAGTGGCTACACGGATACTCTCTGATCCCTTCCGATGCTTACAATTGAATCCCATCGAACAGAAATCCTGAATAATCCCAGATACAGCACAAGTCTGAAGAGCAGACAATCTCACCTTGCGACTAAGAGCATCGGCCGTGAGATTCGCAGATCCTGGATGATACTTGATCTCACAATCATAATCCTTGAGTAGATCCATCCAACGATGCTGACGCATGTTCAACTCAGCCTGAGTGAACAGATATTTCAAACTCTTATGATCATTGAAAATCTCAAATCGCTCACCATACAGATAATGGCGCCAGATTTTCAAAGCAAAAACGATCGCTGCTAATTCCAGATCACGAACAGGATAGTTCTCCTCATGAGACTTCAACTGTCTCGACGCATAAGCAATCACATGCTCGTTCTGCATCAGAACACACCCTAGTCCCTGTAAAGAGGCATCGGTGTAAACACTGAAACCACCAGATCCAGACGGTAAAGCCAAAACAGGCGCAGATGTCAAACGTCTGCGAAGTTCCAAGAAACTCTCTTCGCACTCTGATATCCACTCAAAGGAAACATCTTTCCGAATGAGCTGAGTGAGTGGCTTAGCAATCTGAGAGAAGTTGACAATGAAACGGCGATAATACCCAGCCAATCCCAGAAAACTGCGGATCTCGGCTACTGTCGTCGAACGCGACCAGTTCAATACCGCTTCCACCTTGCTCGGGTCAACTGAAACTCCCTCGTTAGAAATGACATGACCAAGGAATACAACCCTGTCAATCCAAAACTCACATTTACTCAACTTCGCATAAAGCTGATTCTCGCGAAGTGTCTGTAAAATAATCCTTAAGTGTTGTACGTGTTCTTGTTGATCATGCGAATAGATTAATATATCATCTATAAACACCACAACAAACTTATCCAAGAAATCCCGAAATACTCGATTCATCAGATCCATAAAAACTGCTGGTGCATTCGTCACCCCAAAAGGCATAACCAGAAACTCATAATGCCCATACCGGGTCCTGAATGCAGTCTTCGATATATCTCCCTGATGAACTCGAAGCTGATGATAACCAGACCTTAAATCAATCTTGGAATACACAGAGGTACCTTGCAGTTCATCAATCCGTGGCAACGGATACTTATTCTTTATCGTAGCACGATTCAACTGCCGATAATCTATGCAGCGCCGCATAGAACCATCCTTCTTTTTGACAAAAAGAACTGGTGCTCCCCACGGGGACACACTGGGTCGAATATACCCCTTGTCAAGAAGATCCTGCAACTGCTGCTTCAATTCTTGCATCTCCGATGGAGCTAAACGATAAGGAGCTCTAGAGATTGGTGCCGTGCCTGGCACTAAATCAATGCCGAAATCCACTTCCCGAACGGGAGGAAAACCAGGAATCCCCTCGGGAAAAACATCCGGAAAATCGCAAACCATTGGAATGTCACTGATACCGACACTATCTGCGGACGAATCAATAGCATAGATAAGGTATCCTTCCCCGCCCGACTCTAAAGCACGACAGGCTTTCAGAGCAGAAACCACAGGCATCGGGGGTCGCGCTCCCTCTCCATAGAAAAACCAACTGTCGCCCTCAACTGGACGAAACTGCACAAACTTCTGATAACAGTCCACAGTAGCTCTAAACACAGTCAGCACATCTATTCCCAGAATGCAATCAAAATCCTCCATCGCAAGAATCATCAAATTAGCAGTTAAAACATTACCCTCAAACTCTAGAGGACAACCCAAAACTAGACGTTTAGCTAGCACCGAATGACCCATCGGTGTGGAAACAGATACCACAACGTCCAAAGAAGTGAAAGGTAATGCATGACGCTTAGCAAATCTCGCCGATATGAATGAATGAGATGCACCAGTATCAATGAGAACGTAAGCAGGTAATCCACATAACTTAAAAATACCTGCGATAACTCTCTCGTTCTCCTCAGCAGCCTGATCCTGGTTAAGAGCAAAGACCTGCTCTTGAGTACGCGGTCGGAGGTTAGAACCCTGAGTAGACTGTCCCTGCTGCGGCCTCTGATGAACTGAAGTCTGAAAACCAGATCCTGATCCTCCGCCCATCTGTGGACAATCTCTCTTCATGTGGCCCATCTCACCGCACTTGTAACAAGCACCCGCAACCCTGCGACAACGCTCCGTCGGGTGATCCTTCCCGCAATGCTGACACGGGCCCTTCTTCTTCCCAAAATGGTGAACTCCTCCAGATCCAGAGGAAGAAGAAGTAGATCCAGCCTTCTTAAATGCTTGGGCGCGGGACCCAAAGAACTAGCAGGACGAGCAGACTGCATGGCTCGACCTCTCAGCAAACTGCCCTCAGCCTGGCGACAACGGTTCACAAGGCCCTCATACGATGTCGGATCATCACAGACAACAACCCGATCAAAAATCTCCTGATTAAGGCCCTGAAGAAAATGGTTATACTTGGCCCTAGCATTGTCACTGACATGCGGTACATACGGAAGTAACTCAAAGAACTTCTGCTGATATTCATCAACAGACAAACTTCCCTGCTTCAGATTGATCAACTCAATCGCCTTGGTTTGCAGAAGAGCTGGCGGAAAGTAAAGCAGCATGAAAGCGGCTCGGAAATCGGCCCAAAGAACTCGACCCCGTCGCTGAACTATCGGTGCAGAGGTAGACTTCCACCACTTACGCGCACTACCCTCCACCAAGAAATCAAGGGTATCAATCTGCTGCTCCGCCGAGCACTGAAAAGTCTTGAAACAGCTCTCCATCCTCTCAAGCCAGTTCTCCGCAACATCCGGAGTCTCACCGCCCGAAAGAGGTTTCGGCCCCATCTGCAAGAACCGATGCATACTAAAACTCCTAGGCTCATGACGACGGTGTTGACGACGTTCTTGATGCTCTCGGCGACGCTCCCGATCGTCGCGGTCTCCCCAGCGTCCAATGCTGCCATGACTACTAGCATCGTCGTCAAAACCAGACATCTCTAGCTACAAAAGTTACCAGAGATTAAACCCAAAAGGACAGTTCCAAATCCCAAAATCTTAATGCATGCTCTGATACCATAAATGTAGTGACCCGTTCCAGAATCACCTACTAATCAGAACTTAAGCATGCAAAATTAACACTTAAAACTGAATCAGGTAAACAGCGGAAAAACAATAATACAACCCAATCGAATCTGTAAGTACAAAATACTTAAACAACCAGATCGAACTAAATTCCAAGAACAAATACCAACAACTACAGGTCAACCTCTGCCAGCTCCCTGTCCACTCCCTCCTGGACCGTCTAACCTGAGACCTGCCCCATCGAATAGGGTGTCCAAAACAGAGATAAACCGAGGACGTGAGCATAAAACGCTCAGTACCGAAAGCATGAGTATACAAGACTATGACATGCATGTATGCAAAATGTACTGGATACCAGGATCTGGGTATAACGAAATACTGCTCAGACAAATGACGTCAAGGTATGTAGCACTCTGCGCCGTCGCACCAGGAGGTGGCTCCCATACCAAATGAACCTGTGGATATACCGGTGACCTGACCACCGTCGGCCAACGGGGTCCAACCATCCACAACAAATGAGGGCTGAGCACCCTCTCAACAGGCTATCTCAAAGATAATCAGGCTCAACATGATTATGCAAATGCCGCATAATAAACCATGCATCATATGACAGATAATAATGCAACATATAAACATGCAACACATAGTAAAGCATACTCAATCCTGCTATCTCGGATAGTACTTTCGTACCTCAAACCAGTAGATCCTAGCAATCAGCCCTAGAATCAAGCCTACAATCCAAGTGATACCATATCACTAAACCACATCTAAAAGCCTTAACTAGACTAATAGATACTCCCAAATCTCAAAGGGAACCCAGAACTATACCTGCGTCCGTAGTCAGCCCACTGATGCCGCTAGCCCCCAACTAGAGCACAGCTCCGCTACAAAACCAGTAGCTCCCCGCTAGTGCCCGAACCTCGGGAAAAGACTAGAAACCCATCAGAAACGACTAAAACGCTCTGGAACTCTCGGAATTGGCGAGTGAAAAGTGAAGCCTCGCGCTTCTATTTATAGACAACGATCGGAAGATCCGATCCACTTCGGAAGATCCGATCCGGTGCACTTCGGAAGATCCGATCCACTTCGGAAGATCCGAACTCTGCATGTCTTCCACGTGTCCAGCCACCTGTCTCGGACGATCCGAACCCCGATCGGACGATCCGAACCCTGACATGACATGACTCGTCTGACTCCGAACAGAACGGTCCATCCGAACCCACTTCGGACGATCCGAACCAACTTCGGACGATCCGAACCCGGTTCGGTCCTTCCGATCCCACCGAAATACAATTAATCCAATAATTAACTCAAATTAGGCATCGGGATACTACACGCCTAATCAAGTCCAAGACTAGAGACTGGATTTCTTTTTTAGATCGGACTAGAGATCTAAAAAAAATTTACGTTTAGACTGGATCAGAGGATTTTAGAAACCCTGTGACGATAATAACCATGGAAGTGGTCATGACATTTTTCTTCAAAAATTTCATGGTGGCCGAAAATTATGTGGTAGGATAGGGAGAAAATTTTGGTGAACAAAGTTTGTTCTAAAAATAGTCTTATTTCATATGACTAATAATGAAGTATTTATAGACTTTAATTCCTGATCACATTAGGAGTTCTAAACTTATTTGAATTCATTATCCAACTCCCATCGGGATTCCCTATTTTCATTAATTAAAATTTTCATGTTTAATATATCATGCAAAGTCAACTCTTTATAATGAATGCTACATATATACATTATTTAATTTTTTAATTAATTATTAATATATTTATTAATAAATTCTAGACCCTTCTAGGATATTACATGAGAATAATGTACATATAATAGTCACTGTTACTAACATTATTATTTAATTAGTAGATTCTAAATTTCCTAAATAAATAATTATGAACTCATTAAAACCTCGATCGACGATCATACAATACTGATGTACTGATGGTACAAATCTTGTTCATATAATGAAAATTGATTATATAGAATCAACTTATAAAATTCTTTAATAAGCTTTCTCTTTGATCTCAATTAAACTACAGTCGCCAAATTCAACTTTTTGAATTTGAGTATCTTAACGAGAACTAAAAATTCGATACTTGTTTGATTCTCAATGGATCAGCGATACAAGCAGCAATAACTTCACAACATCTTATGATTCAGAATAACATTTATTTTTATTCGGTCTTACCCTAATTAGCCTCATTATTTTCATCAACCACTTGACCAAGAATGTCAGAACTGAAGTCTTATTAGACCCATCGAATTATAATAAGAGTGTCTAGTAGCATCACCCCATGATCCCTTAGGTATCATTGATAGTGTCTGCTAGAACCTTAAGTTATAATTAGCGTACAGTCCCTTCAACTCATATATCTCGATCGATTCTTCAACTACAAGTATATCAAGAATTTCAAATGAATTCGATAACAATGTGATGTATCTTTGAGTATTTATAGTGACATGTCTTGCTCTGGCCAAAAACTTCTTGCAATATTAACTCATCAGATCATATAGGATATCTACACACGTAGGAAAATAGTGAATCCTCAACTACAATACATTCACTCCTACATATTTAGAAACTACACCCAAACTCATCACCTGATGACCCTCAATGGAGCCGGTAACCAGATCAAAGTACATGTTAGTACGTAGAGTTTCTATGTTGTCCCGGGTCGAAGGACTAATGGTGTGCAACCATAACTGCGAATTATTCAAGTTGATAAGTGATAAACGCTTGGATAGTCCGATGGAGATTTGTTAAGTGTCAGCAAATGATCACCCATCTGTATGAATAGACATCTCCATGCCCTTACTAATGAAACATGACGTTTTTACCACATATGTTAGTCTGAAGCTTAAGCGACCTTTGACATAATTTTAGGCAGCTGATTCAACTAGAAACCTATTTAGGATATACAATACACTTGCTAATGAGTTTCATGATCTTACATTCCGAGACTGACCTCCTGGTATCTTTAGTATATTCAAGGGCTTTACCTATGCAGCTTACATAAGTATACAGATAAAGTAAATTTCATAATGATATAAAATCGTAAAATATTATTAAAATAAAGATTATTTTTAAGTAAGAGTCAATAAAGCTCAAGCTACAAGTTGTTGTTGGGTGCCTACTATAAAAATGTCCGACTAGCCCTATAACCACCACCCTTAAATTTTAGACCCATTGCTTCACAATGCTTCTCAAATAATGGTCCTGGCTGTTAGAGTAGGTGCACGTCGAGCCAAATGTTGGCCGAGTATTCACAATTAAACTCTATGTATAAACAGTCTTTATTTTAATAATATTTGAAATTATTGTTTTGGCACTTCTTTATCTGTATACACATGCTAGTTGCATAGATAAAGTCCATGAATATAAAAATAGTAGAAAGAATATTAGATGATCATATGATGAGTATCATGAAACTCATATTTACAATACTATATATTCTAAACAGTTCCTAGTCGATTCATCCGCCACTAAGAAAGCTATAGGCCGCTTGAGTTCGAGACTAGTATCTGTGATGTGAGTACCATGTTTCATTGGTAGGGGACATTGTGATGTTCGAACATGCAGATAGGTGCTCCTGTAGAGTTTACTGAACAACCCTCCATAAAGGACTTTCCAACTGGTTCTCACTTATCGAGTGGAAACGTCCTAGTTTATGGTTGTACACCATTAGTTCTTATGACCCGGGACAACATTGAGACTTTATATGCTAGCATTGCACTTTGACTTGTTTACCGACTCTCATGGGGTCATCAGGTGGCAAGGTTGGGTGCTTTGTTGAAACATATAGGAGAGGATGCATTGTAGTCGGGGATTCACCGCTTACCTTCGGGTATGGATATCCTATGTGTATGTAGTTTGAAATCTCTGATCAAATTATGGTGGTAATTATGAAAAGGGTTTCATAGATTACACCATCGATGCAACTACGACATAACACATAGTATCGATTCATTGACAACTCTCGATATACCAATGGTTGTCGAATCGATCGGGATATATGAGTTGAAGGGACCGTACTGTACGCTAACCATAATTGAATGGTTCTTGCAGGAACTATAATTTGATACCTAGGGAATCATATAAGCGATGCTGCTAGGCGTTTAACATGATTGGTTGGGTACTATCAGACTTGATTTCTGACGTTCTTGTTATCAAGGAGTTGATAAGTAAGAATGGAGCAACTGAGGTATGCTCAAATAAGGACAAGTTTAGTCCCGAATCACATTGTGATGTGAACCCACGGCTAGTTGTATCAATGAATATTGAGGGTCATACAAGTGCTAACTTTTTAGATCACGTTGAGAAGTAAAATAGTTGTGTGGAATGACTTATAAAGGAGTTTATAAGCGTAAATAAAATAGAAGTATGACTTCTATAAGGAGAATATAACCTTTAATTTGAGGAAGTGTTCCTAAATTAAAAGTTGGCTAAACAAATAATGTATTTGAAAATTGTGATTTTCATAAACATTATTATGGACTAAATTAAATTAATTCAAGTGTTGAATTAATTAAACACTAGTGGGCCTATTATAGTCCAAATAATTAAATTAATTCAAGTATTGAATTAATTAAACAATATTGGGTCTTGTAGAGCCCAATTAGAAATAATTATTTAACTAGTGAGCTTTAGTAAATTCAAGTAAGGTTTAATTGGGCTCAAATATGTTTGAGACATTTAAATAAAAGCCCATATGCTTTGTAATTATTACAAGCCCAAATAAAATTGCATGCATGAGAGGTGAAGGGTTGGAGACTACTTTTTCAATGTCCAAGGCTCGGCATGCTAAAAGTGAGTTTAGCTTTTTACACAACCAAGAAAAGTCTTCTCCCTTCTCTCTTACACTACTATGGCCGAAAATTTCACCAATTATTCTCTCCAATTTTTGTTCTTCAATTGTTGAGGAAATCCTATACTTCTCAATGAAAAATGCTCTAATTTTTCTAGTGCAAAATTAGAGTGGATTTAGCTTATTGGTGGTGGACCTAATTTGAAGGAAGGATGTGGGGACCCGGACGCTAATCATCTTCTTAATCATTGTTGGGATTTAAATTATCGGTTCTGATAAACAGGGTCTCAAAATTTTTCTTTTTTTTTAAATGTAACTGCGGAAGGTAATGGAATCTAAATAATATACATCTCTGTATATAAATACAATTCAGTATAAAAGTAACATTCTATACAACAGTCATTCAACTACTCTAAGGTTCAATTACTAAGTTCAAGTAATAAACCAAGTCTACAGTAAGTCCGGAATCACCACGCTACTCGTCCTCTCTCTTCATATTCTTGACCCTGATCCAGCCCCACCTGTCGTCATGCACACATACAAAACAAGACAACAGCCGGATAACTCCGGTGAGAATAAATCCCAGTATAAAACATGGTAACATGTATATACATAAAGTAACTCATGAAATGTTCTATCATGAATAAACTTAAAAACAATAGATTCCATAATCTATGAAATCAAATCAAAATAAGCATGCAGCTCCAATCAGATAAACATGCAATTCAAATCAAATCATATAAACATGCTATCATACCGAAAGCAATAAACTAGGGTTTCATAGTCTATGAAACCACATCTCCAAACACATGCAGTTCTAGTCAAATCATGTCTAGACTCGACTCAACTATAACTCTAGGGATCCCGGTGTGAATAAGACGTCAATGGCTGTCACCTACCCTCCCAATCGGGGTGACTGTACGTCTTATTCCTAGACTTCGGTCTGAGCTGTATCGAGTAATCTACAATAGGAGGGTGTCTGCTCCTACGTAACGATACACCGAACGTCTAGAAATCTGACTATCTGTCAAACTTTCCTATCTCAAATGCAATGTATAACAATCTGTAAACAAAGCATGCTCATTTCAAAAGATTTGAATATAAAGTCTATAAACAAATCATAATCATATCAGAAGATAAACAATAATCAAGTATGTCATTTTATTTGGAAACTCAAATGAAATATGATTTGAGTTGTATCTTCCCAGATATCACATGAATTATACCTTTGTCGTCCCTGTCTGACGAAGACGATGACCTGTATTCAACTCTGTCCATATCAAATCTGAAATGACAATATCGAATACACTGTATCAGTGAAAAACTCAATACACCACATGTTCTGATCAATACTCAAATCAGTATACAATCTGATCAATATCTGAACAAGATACAATCTAAATCATGTCATCGATATCACAATACAGTCTAAATAATTTCTGAGTCGGATCAATCTCAATCAAGACTGAATCTGATCAATATAACTCAACTCATGTTTCGACGACATAACAATACAATCTGAATAAACCTGCCAATCTGAACATCACATATATAATACCAGAACTCAAAATCTCAATACCGGTATGTTCACAATCAATGATACACAATTCTGATATCAAAATATCAATCAATATCTTTCATCATTCTTAACAATTGCATAACCAGTCTATTCTGAAATCTGACTTCGATTATACAATGTCTACAATAGCAGAAACTCTATATCTGAATCACATGAAATTCTAGCATCATAATATTTCCAAAACATCTCAAAACGTAATAAAACTTACTTCCTTGTGTAGCTCTTAGCACGTGGAGCACAATACTGCGTTCAGATTTGAATTCTGATGGACGGATCTTCCACAATCGCAAATCTAAAAGGCGTAAGGATTTTCTCCTCAAAATCTCGACCTTCTTCTGAGTTTTTCTCAGGAATAAATCGTGTAATTCTTCTATATATATACTGCATGCAATTCATAAAACGTGGCAGCATTTGTCAAGCAACACGCATGACCGCGGGTGCGGTCATGTCATGCACCGCGGGTGCGCTCATGCTTCGGCATGCTTATCATTTTCTGAAATTCAAGACCGCGGGTGCGCTCTGTTCTGTACCGCGGGTGCGGTGTTGGCACCGCGGGTGCGGTGCTGCATTTTCCAGAATTTCTTATTTTTCCATCCTGGCAACACTTTATAATCTTGTCTTATCATTTCTTATAATTTCTGGGCATTACAAAGGAGAACAAGGAAAGCTTGTAGATTGTCATCCTTCAAAGAGACAAGTTGTTTACAACTTGGTTGAAGCCATAACATCAATCCTTGTGATTGATAGGTAAAAATTCTGAACACCCTATGTATGACATTTTGTTGTTTTTCATATTTGCTACACATTATAGGATTAGGGTGCTCGTTTTTTGCCCTTGAAAAACAATTTTGAAACTTCCGTTGCGCATTCGGGCATCTTAATCAATCCCCTTTCACTGGCAGGGGCTTCGTCAGTGGATCAACAACGTTATCTGCAGAGACGAGTCTCTCTGCTGATAGGTTTTATCTTCCCACAATCTCCCGCATTATATGGAACCTCCCTAGTATATAAGAATGACACCTAACTCTTGTACGAAATCATCATCCAAACAACCTATTTTACAACAGCTGACGCAGCTATGTATTCGGCCTCAGTGGTTGAATCTGTTGTTGTTTTTTTCTTGGAATTTTTACAAAATACAATACCACCATTGAGCTTGAATACAAATCCAAAGGTTGATTTCGAATATTCTATATATGATTGGAAGCTAGGATCAGTATAACCTTCCAATTTTAATTATCAACTCCCGTAAAACGAGAACACATTCTTAGTTCTTATCAAGTGCTTAATAGTGCCCTTCACGGCTTTCCAATGCAATGGATATGGATTCGATTGATATCTTCATTGTTGAAACTTTTCAAGTAAGCCAGTAATGATTTACCTTAAGTGTGCAGAAGCTATGATCAGTTTTGAGGAATCTAAATCGCAAACTGAAGACCCAACTGTTCACACAAACTGAATCAGGTGAACTAATATGCCAATTGAGTAGTTCAGTTGATCATCCAGTTGATAAATGGTTCAGCAGGAGAACCTCAGAAGCATGGCTAGCCAAATAAGTGTTCAACTGATGAAGAAGCCCAGCTGATCAGTTCCACTGAACGAGAGTGAAATCAGTCCAACCGACGAGTCAACTGATTTCACCAGCCCAACTGAAGATCAGTTCCGCTAACTAGTTCGGGTGTCTATTAAGAATCTTTCAGTTGTAGAACTCATTCGGTGGATTTCAGCTATACACAAAGGTACAAAGTATTTGTCCAGTCAAAGGATAATAATGGACGTTGCATCAGAGTATTAAAAAAAACGTTTCAGAAGGGTAATCAAAAAGTCGAGACACAGAGTCCAAGAAACAAATTCAAGATGCAACGGATACAATAAATGAGTCTCAATGTACGACCAGTTTCGCGCCTCTATAAAGAGGAGATCAGTGAAGATGAAAGAGAGAGAGACACCAACACAACCCTAGAAAAGAAAGGGCACGCTAAATGCTTATCAGCTTTCAAGAAGCAAATTAGTCCAGAGGGGCACTTCAACGTGTTATCAGCTTAGTTTAGAAGCTCATTTCCCTCAGTGTGTGAGCATCCTTTTTCAGTTCTCACACACGTACACTCTTACCACCACTCAAATACAGTCTTGCACAAAGACGTTAAACTTGTGTATGTAGTCTTTGACACATAGACGTTAAAGAAGTGTTGGCTGGAAGGTCCTGCTTCAGTCTAGACTAGGATTTCAGTTATGTAGTGGGTAAGGCCTAAGCTGGGTAAGTTTGTACAAGTAGTTGTATAAATCAAAGTATTCTAGTGGCTCCTAACCGATGTGGTAGAAGGGGTGACATAGAAGCAGTTGTAGTCTCCGAACATCCATAAACATATCTTGTGTATTTAACTGATTAACTGATGTTTTCAAACTGACTTGATCAGTTAGAGCATCCGTCAATTCAGTTCTTGCCATAACTGAACTAATATATGCGATAACTGATCCCCTGCTTTTCAGATATTCAGCTAACATAAGTTAGAATATTTTCTAATATAACAGCCTTCTTCACAAAGGATTACTTCGAGTTTCTTCTACTTGATTTTAAACCAAACTCAATTTAATTCATCGGTATTATCACTCTTAGAACACGAGCTATTGAAGCTCATTGGAGAATATTATGTTTGAAGCATCTTCGAAGTTGCTAGTACACACGGTCCTTTAATTGCAACACTCAGTGAAAATGCAATATTAGGTAGAGTAAATATTATAAATTACATTATACTGCCCAGAGCAGACGCATATGGAATGCAGCTCATGGTTTATATCTTTTCATCAGTTTTAGGGCACATAGACTTGGATAGAGTCACAATATGAAATGTTGGAAGATATTCTCTATTGGACTCCTCCATAGAGTATTTACTCAATATGATATCGATTTAAGTAGATTGGGTGAGTCCTGACATCCTCTTCGATCTATCCATATTGATCTATATTTCTAATCATACATAGGATGTTTCACCCATATCATTCATGGAGAACTTACTAGCTAACCGTAATTTAATTGATTGCAACATACCTACATCATTCTCATTGAGTAGTATTTCATACATAAAGTATTAGGAATTAAACTGCACTCGCACTAACCTCTTTGTATACACAAGGTTTCTTAGGGTTCTTGACAAAATCAAACTTTTTGATAGTGTTGTCAAATATGAGGTTGCAGCTCCTTGATGCTTGTTTGAGTCCATAGATGAATCTCTGAACTTAATATAGTTCAGATATGATGACTAAGGCACTACCTCAAACTAGGTTTAAGCGTTGTTTAAACTTAATTAATGTTGTGGCATGGGAGTAGCCCGAAAGGGGATTGGAACACAATCGATCTTTGGAAGACAATGTGGAGATTGTTGATGAGTGTCTCCCAAAGTAAGGATCTCTTCTGGCCATAGCAAATTATTGGGGCTTACACGAATGGCAACAGCAAGTGCTACAACTAAGAAGTCAATGGTATAGTTACTATCGGATTGACCAAGAAAAGTGACTATGAGGATAGGAAGGGAAAGACTTGTTACTGGCCAAACAAATGATGATATAAAGGCTCTGGAAAAGGGAGGGAAGATCACTTCTGAAACAACTCAACAATTTACAAAAGAGGGATATGGGGGAGATTTGGGATAAGAGAGTTTCTGGATTGTATCGATTCTTCTGTAAATCATTTCTTGCAAAACTTGTGATTAATAAAAGAGATTTGGCTGTTCTCCGGACATACGTAGGCCCTTGCTGCCGAACCACGTCATTCTCGTGTGATTAGTGCTGAGTTCGTATCGGCTAACATATATCTGTTCATATTAGTTGTTGCTAGTTTAATTCATCTGGGTAACTCGATAGTTGATTGGCTCCATTGTTTAACAGAAATATATATTTAAAAATGGGGGTTTAAGGATTGCAAATGTGTAACCTTGTAAGCCACTCACGTGGCATTTAAGTAACTTGATAATTGGAGACTTTACAATATAAAATCGAGAATATTCTCATTTTTCCTAAATCATTGCTGTATTCATTTTCACTTTAATCTATATATATATCTATAACTTGTAACTAAAACGATGGGTGCTTGGCTTTAATCTATTTGAGGACCCATTATCTTGTGTTTCCTGACTCCACAATTCAATAAAATATTGTTTATTAAAATCTACAAGCAACAATGACATTCAAGTAAGATAATGGAAGCACTAATGAACATATATCCCATTAGACTATGTAGATTTAATCATGCATATATACGTTATCTTTTACATATAAATTTTTTTAGTGTAATAGAAAAGTTAGATAATGTAAAAATTTGAAACTTTTTCCGAAGCAAATTTTTTATAAACTGTTTTATAAATTATTAGGGAAATTAATGAGTCCGAAGATCTTTCATCATTTTTAAAATTTATCAAGTCTAATACATCTAGATAAATCTGGAGTCGAACCATGCTATCAATATAAAAAGTTCAATCTTTCATCTATTTCTAGATCCATAAACAAAGTGTATATACATTAGCATGTCAAATCTTTTTGGCCGATAATACCCTTCATATATGTATGTATGGTTGAAATCTATGATAAATTTCATGTAAAGTATACACTACTTATTTATTTGTTTGTGCAAAATATTTTTCACGAAATCTATGTGTATGAGATGTATGATAAAAGAATATGAATATATTGTTGTCATTTCTGGAGAATGATAAAAAAAAATCTTCAACTCCTCAGTAATATTTTCTTTTACCTTTGAAATACAATTAAAAAAATACAAATAATTTTTTTTATAAGTGATAACTAATCTGTCCCTCCACAAATTCTAAGAATAGTATATAACTAGTCATTTATTTTGAACGACCATTTTTTGTGTTTGATTTCTACAAACCCTTTTATTATTTTCTTCTAATTTTCAACTTTCTTTTTTTTTCATTTTTTTTTTATAAATTTAAACATTATTGCTGTTGAATTGCTGTAAGAACCACATGTCATCAACATTCCACAGAGCATCCGACGCATCTGCACCGTCCACCCACTGGTTGCAGTTTTGATCCATGACAGGAAAATCTAAGCCATGGTTAAAATTGTAGCCGGCCGGGCTAGTTAAAGACTGATCATGGTTGTAACACAGAGGTTGATTGGCAAGATAGCAATCTTGATTGCTTCCCTCGTTAACTGGGTAGTTGTAGCACTCAGTCAGGTCGGAAACCGGTGAAACTTGAGTCCCGAAAGAGTCAGAAGACACGGCGGCGCTGGAGGTTTCCTGCGTGCAGAAGTGAACACCTCGGCTAGGATCAGGTGGTGGCATCATCATCTGACCCGAGCTCACATCAAGATTATTGTTGTTGTTTTGGTAGCTGAGAGGCCGGTGATCTCCTGTGGCGGTGGCGGTGGCGGAGTTGGCATTGGTTGTGGAGGAGGAAGCCCCCGCCACCTCTGCAGCTCCTGCGCCAACGGCGGAGGCTGCCTGAATCCTCTCAACCAGCCTCGGCATCCATAGGTACCGCATGGTATCCTTAAATTGTTTGCTATTCACGTCACATTTCAGCTGCTTCGCATGTTTTTGAATTCTGGTTCTCCAATAATTTTTTATCTCGTTATCAGTTCTACCAGGTAAATGTTGAGCGATTTTCGACCACCTACGCACATAAAAAAGATTTCCAAATTTCATTAAATCTGTCGCAAGTAAAAATTATATTAAGATACTTAAATAGCTAATAATATTATTAGCATATCATACCTATTGCCCCATCGAGAATGGAGCTCAAGAATCAGAAGCTGTTCTTCGAGAGTTATATTTCCCCTTCGAACCTCAGGCCGCAAATAATTCAGCCACCTCAACCTGCAACTCTTCCCAGTTCTCTTCAGACCTGTGACATTAAAATTTAGTTTCCCATTACAAATCTGATGATCATAAAAGAAACCAACTAAAAAGCAATGAGAATGGACTAAAATAATCACCAGCTGATCGAGCAAGGGAATTCCAGCGGCCATCTCCATGGTGAGCTATGTAGTTGATGAGAATGAAGTCCTCTTCAACAGTCCACGGCCCTCTTCTTAACTCCATTGATTCCTCATCACTTCCACTGTAATTTCTTGAAACCTTAGCATGTAGATCATCCATTTTCATTTTTTACTGTAAATTAAATCTGATCAATTTTTGGCACAGAAAATTTCTTTGTATGGATCAGAGAAAGAGAGAGAGAGAGACCCTGGGGGGTTTTGGTGTTTGATTACAGGGAAGAAGATAAAGAGAAGGTGGGGGTTTATATAGAAGAGCAGGCGAAGTTTAAATAATGGAGGAAAGAAGGTGGCATATGGGAGAGGGTAGCCGCAACGGAATTAATTACACTAATTAATGGTTAATATAATATACTAATTAAATAATTAATTGCCCCCAAACTTAAAACTTGGGGCTTCCTATCTACTATTTGCGGGTTATAAAATCTAAAATTCAATTAACTATTATTTAATGGCAGCTTTGGAGTTTGACACTTTGACTTTAATGGTTTATTTGTGAGTCGAGATGGGTTAAAATAATTTTCCTTTTATGGGATATATAAATATATTATTTTAATAAATAACGCAGAATGAAAAGAATTGTCGGTATGCAATCAGAATTCTTTGTCCAATCAAGTTGTTACCGATTATTTGACCATGCCACTCATCTATATATCGCTAGTGTTGATGTTGGAAAATATGATTCTGATTTTGTTTCGATTGTTATTATTTTTTTAAAAAATTGAACTTATGGAATAACTAAATTCGATCTATCTATATATATATATATTGATTGATATGGGAAAATAAAACATGAATTAATTCTAATTTTTAGTCATTAATGTTGAATTTGATAATGTAACTCACGAGATCCAACAAACACTGAAAACAAATATCTTCTAAATCTGTATACAATTTATGATATGATGTATTTTTGAAAAACTGCATTGATTTAGAATCATGTATGACACTATTTATAGACAACTTGTACCATCATCGAGTAAGTTTAAATTGATTTATAGTTTATCTTGATGACAAATTTCCAGATATGATAATCAAATATAAATATTTATCATTTTAATTGAGATAATATTCTTGATTTATCTTTTTTGAATATGAGACTTATCTCTCGTTTATCTTAATTAAATATGTTGATCAAAATTAAATTATTGTAATAAAATAATCCACATTTTAAATATTTTACTAAAATAATCCACATTTAAATTAGAAGGTGACTAGAGAGAGAGGAGGCCTCTAAATTTCTTCCGAGGGGCGAGAACCATGTCGATTGAAGACGGAATAAAGCCCATGCCTACTGAAAAACAAAAGGAGGTGATTTTAATAGGGTTGGTGGAAGAATTCACGCAGAATGAGAAAAGTGGAACGGGAGGCGAACTGCTTATGTTCGGCCAGAGGTGTTTGCGTTCGAGCGATAAATATTTGCTGCTTGGTCGCAAACACTCACACATATTTTTAATTTTTTTTAAAATAATAAATAAAAACAATGAAAATCTAATTTAAAAAAACACAACAAAATAAATAAATAAAAAAAATTAGTAGGAAGTGAAAGAAATTAGTTCGAAATTTATAGTCTAAAGATAGATTGTAGGTTCCTCTCAGCTCTAATTGTTTTGGAATCGATTGACTCCAATTTGTGGCTCCACTATGCCACCTAAATAGTACTTCAGTCGTTGAGCATTGATTGTTAACAGCTCAATTTACCCATCTCTCAAAGTTATGGATCCCGAGGAGAACACCTTGGTAATCATGTAAGGGCTTGTCCACCTTGACTTGAGCTTGCCAAGAAATAAGCACAATTTGGAGTTGTACAGGTGCACTGCTTCACCTTCTTTAAATTCCATCGGTGTAATGTGCTTATCGTGTGATTTCTTTGTACGCTTCTTGTAGGTCAATGCCAGGTCATAGGCTTGACCCCTGAATTCTTCCAATTGGTCCAATTGCAGCAACCTGTGTTCACCTGCAAGAGCAAAATCAAGATTCAGTGGTTTTGTTGTCCAATAAGCTCTATGTTCAAACTCAACAGGTAAATGACATGCTTTTCCAAAAATTAGCCTCTACGGTGCCGTGCTTATAAGTAACATCTACTACTTAAAATACTGCTAGATTTTTTTTTTTACAATCTCAATCCCTAAAATTTTCATAAATTATGCATGCATGTAACACTTATGAAATTTCACCTCTCCAAAATAATAGTAACCATCTACCAGATGAAAATACTGCAGTTTTAAAAATAAAACAAATATGAGCGAGTAAAAATCTTGCTAAACAATAACATAATAAATTATATGAGTACAAATATTTAAGTCCACTCCTATCTCATAAACATGATGTGCGGAAGAATTAAGGTCCCCGGGTTCACATGCGCACATCCAACTTCGCCTACTCAGTCTTCGACACCTCAAACCTCCTGATCAAAATGCTCACCTGCATCATTCACACCTAGTTAGTCTAAAGACTCAACACACCTGTAGCGTTTATAGCAAGTACATATACATAACATGCAACAGTGAAAAGTAATGTAATAAAAATACGTTTCATGATCTTAAAAGCGTAAATGTAAACATTTCGTAAAAGCATAACGTGCCAAAACATATCATCATATCATCATATATTTGTTCATTTTCTTAATCAAATTCAGTTCGTTAGTTTTGAATTTCGTATCAGCTATATTCGATGGATCCCTCTACATATTACTGTGGTACACGATGGCGGGGACATCAGCGACAATATTACCCATCCATTGAATGGCCTTACAACTCATCATATACATATATTGTAATTTATAACCAACTCTCATCTTTCAAAATTAACATCATTTTCATCATTTATAAAAACATGCATATATGTAATTTTCCTTAAAACCAAAAATACAACGTATTTTTTTTCATATTTACCAAAAAGGTCATACATGTGATACGTAAAAATATTTAAAAACATGATAAATTTGTGATCAGAGCATTGTCAGGACTAAAAACTCGACCAGGATGCAAACTGACCATTTTTTTCCTAGAAACCCTAAATGACCATTTTACACCTGGACCTCAAAATTTCGACTCGAAGCCAACCGAACTCCTTAAACCACATAAAAACATAATAATAAGTGTTCTTTAGATGTAAACTCGAGCTCGTTACAAAAATTTATACGATTCATTTTAAAACTTAGACCGAGGTCCCGGTTCTAACCCAAATCACCCGAAACTTAAGCAAAATTTTACCAACTTAAACCATGACTTTAACCTACACCACCAGCCCCTAAATCACTCTTTTCCGACCCCTCAAGACCTATAATCATGCCTGGAAGCTGCTGGAAAATTCCTGCTCGTTGAAACCTACAAACCCTAATGCACCAAGCCACTAACCTTCGACTCTAGCCTACTCCAAGTCAGACCAGCTTCGAGCCAACGTACCCTAGGACCGAGAGTGCCCTAATGGAGCAAACTTATCCATGCATATAGCTACATGTGCTCGGCCAAGCGTGATGTAATTCCTGAGATTTTATTACTGTAGTTAGGCATTAATTAATTGACAGAATTGAGATTTCAAGAGCTAAGTAAGATATGAAGGAAGAAGTCGGGCGCCGGTGCACTACAATCAAAATCTTTACAGAACGTTTGGCGCTCGGGCGGTCTTTTCGGGCGCCGGTGCACTACAATCAAAATCTTTACAGAACATTTGGCGCTCGAGCGGTAGAAAAAGACCGCCCGAGCGCCAGTGCACTACAAGGTTAGGATTCAGACAAAACGTCTGGAGCCCGAGCGGTTGAAAATGACCGCCCGAGTGCCAGTGAATAACAACTTGAGTATTCGGACATAATGTTCGGCACCCGAGCGGTAGAAAATGACCGCCCGAGCGCCAGTGAATAACAACTTGAGTATTCAGACATATTGTTCGGCACCCGAGCGGTAAAGATTAACCGCCCAAGCGCCGCCTGAGATACAAGAAGAATAAGCCACGTATCTTTGACATGCAATGGGATAGATATTTATCCTTCATTCCTTCAGAATTTAGCTGGAAGAATCAAGAAAAGTTTCGTAAAAATCCTTACGCCTTTCATTTCTTAGAAATTTGATTATTCAAGATCCGGCTATCAGAATTTCAATCCGAACACAGTTTTGTACTCCTCTCGTCAAGAGCTACACAAGAACATAAGTTTTATTAAGTTATAGCATGATTTGAAATTCATATATGGGGAATTATGATTTGATATATATTATGTGTTCTTACGATATTCGACATCGTAGAATTGAAAATGGAACGAATAATGGGCACCGTATACAACTGTTATGATTTTCAGATGTTCTTGATTTGGTTATACATATTTTTGGAGATGTTGATATTATATCTATCGATAACTCTTGTTGTTGAGTTACCGGGGATATCGTTATTGTGCCGTTATGTCGTTGACATGAATCTAGATTGAGTATTGAGAACAGAATGTGATTTGAATAGTATATTGATATTGTACCTATCGAACATGTCATTTCAGATTTGATATTGACAGCTTCAAATTCAAGACTTCGACTTCGTCAGATCGACAAAAGAAATGTATAAATCAATGTTAACCGGGAGATTGACTCGAGTTAGATTTAACTTGAGTTTCCCTAAACCACATACTTGTTTGTTATTGTTTTAATACCTTTGTATTACTTGAACGTATATGCTTATTCTATTGATTTATAGAATAGCAAAGAATAGAAGATAGATAACGAGAATGAGTCATTGGCAGATGTGCCAAGTTTTGGGCAGAGGTGCCTAGACAGTGGATGTTTGGGTTATATCGATGTTGCTTAGAAGTAGATCGACTTCAATTGCTGAGATTCGATATATGTGCCAACGTCCGGGAACCGGGATCCTTAGACTAGACTAGATAACAGTAGTGTTAGAGATATGAGGTTGAGTTATAGTTTTACATCATTTCATGTTTCAGATTGATACATGTTATTGATGATTGTTATATGCTTTTATATATGTTTTTATATGATTGCATGTGTACGTTGTTTATAAAGGGGATATTATTCTCACCGGAGTTATCCGGCTGTTGTTGTGTTTGTATGTGTGCATGACAACAGGTGGGACATGATCAGGATCAAGACGAGGATGAGAGATTACATTTTAGCATGGAGATTCGGACCAAGAAGTAGAGTTGTTTTCATTACTGGTTATGTATTGTAAGAATCGTAGTTTGTTAGGGCATACTGTAGTACAAGACTTGTACTTTTATTTTGACATGTATATCAGACTGATTCTATTATGTTCCGCATTTTCGTATTTTTTTTTAAAAAATTGGACACAGTTTATTAAATTGATCCAATTAATCCCAAGAATGATTAAAAAATGAATTAGCATCCGGGTCCCCACAGCAGGTGGTATCAGAGCAGTAGGTTCCAAAACTGTAGGTTCCTTAGACTGAGATATAAGCTAGTGAGCGAGGTAGATTGAGTTTTCTTCCTTGCTTTTGATTGCTAGCATGTTTTAATGCTTTGAAATGCATGTTTACCTGAATATCTGATTTGAATAGAAACATGTGTTGTCGAGAATGAATTAGAACCGATTCTTGATCAGCAGTAAGATGATAGGAGGAGGATTGAAACAGATTTGTCGTATTGGGTTGCTAACCTTTTTGATAATCAGATATGCCCCCTCGACGAATCCCAGAACAGGGCAGTACCTCTGCAAATCCGATTGATGTGACAACAACACTGATGGAAACGTTACTGCAGAGGTTTCAGTCATTCAAACCACCGACTCTGAAGGGTACTGAGACATCAGTTGACTGTGAGAGTTGGTTAGATGATACAGAGATGCTGTTTGATTCATTGGATTACTCAGATGAGCGGTCAGACTAATAAGACACCAATTGCATGATGTTACGAAAAATGGTGGATCACCACAAAGAGAGCTTTTGAGAATCGAGGTACGAATATTATTTGGAATGTCTTTAAGACTGAATTTTATCAAAGATTTTTCCCAGTGTCGTACAGAAAGGACAAGGGTGCAGAGTTTGCCAATCTGAGACATGATCAGCTGAATATAGAAAAGTATGTGGCAAAATTCTCTACCTTGCTGCAATTTGCTCTACATGTGGCTGAGAATGATGAAGCGGTTGCTGATCAATTCATCAATGGGCTGAATCCCGAGATTTTTACATTGGTGAATACCGGGCGACCAAATAATTTTGCTGATACTCTGAATAGAGCCAAAGGAGCAGAAGCGGGTATGATGAGGCAGAAAGGAGCTTCGTATATTGCACCAGCACCGAGACCACATCAACCACCCTCAACATAGTTCCACCAACCCCCTCCCAGATTTGAGAGCAGCAGTAACAGTGGTCGAAAGAAAGACAAGTTAAAATCCAGAGGGAGACGGTTTGTAAGGCCCGAGAATTGGTTTTCATAATCAGACATGTTTTGTTGATAATTAAGGGGATTATAGACGCATCGTATCGGACCAGAAGAGACGAGGAAGTAGATGTAAATTATGTGCGAGATGAGCTCTCGCGCATATGCGCCACCAGCCCGGCGCATATGCGCGCAACTTCCAGAACCATTGGCGCACATACGCGAGGGGTCCAGAAGACCTCGCGCATATGCGCGAGATGAGGCGCGCATATGCGCGAGGTGTTGAAATAGACATTGCCGAGACAGTATGTCTCGCGCGTATGCGCGAGTTGAGGACGCGCATATGCGCGAGAAGTCCAACGTGCATACAAAGTTGACATGTGGGGACCCGGGCTTTAACTCAATTCTTTTGGGATTTAATTGGATCTTTGTTCGAAAATGTGGGTCAAAAAATTGCTTTTAACATTAATTCAGATGTATAGTCACAGCATAACATTGTCTTTATAAGAAATAAACAACATAATGTACATACATGTCTGTCTAGTACAACCATACACTAGTGTTTACATACCAACTACAAACATAGGTGATACAAGTCTAAATAGAAACCACTAGAAATCTTCCATGCCCGAGATCTCCACGCTATCATCAACCTCTCATCTAGCTCGTGACCCAGATACTGCCCCATCTGTTGCCATGCACACATACAGACACGACAACAGCCGGATAACTCCGGTGAGAACATATCCCAGTATAAAACATGGATGCATGCAATGTAATAATCATGTACAAGAGCATAGCATATATCAAGTAACATTAATGCAAATCTAAACATGTAGAAGAATACAAATCTGTATTCAACATTTAAATCTTGACTCGACTCATTTCTAATCTAGGGATCCCGGTGTGAATAAGACGGTCTGTCACCTACCCAACCACTCGGGGCGACGGTACGTCTTATTCCTAGACTTCGGTCAACTCTGTATCGAGGGTCTGCACATAGAGTAAATCTACTCCTATGCGTCGATACACCGAAACATCTAGTTTTGGCCAATCTGCCAATATCTCCTATCTCAGGACTCGAATATAAATCAATAAACAAGACATTACATAATCAAATGTAATAACAATCTAGTATGTGATTTAGGGAAACTCGTATCAAATCTGAATCGAGTTGTGCAATCCCGTGACCACATGAATTATACCTTTCTTGTCGCACTGTCTGTCGAGATCTCGAATCAAATGTCAAACCTGTCACTTCAAATCTGAAATGGCAATGTAGATATACCTTCTATCAATATAGAACACAACCAACTCAAACAACTCATATACAAACAATACTTGATTTCAATACAGTTGAACGGCATAACGGCGTAGTCTCGTGATACCGATAACTCAATAATAACATGCTAACTCCAAATCAACTCCCAATATCATCAACACAACAATACATACACTGAAATCTGCATAATCTCCCCATAATACATGCTGGAAATCGAAACAATAGCATACTATGTCCGAAATTCGATCTGATAACGAATATAGTACCCTCAACATATCATGAACACATATTCTCACTCAAATCAGAGTTTCCCCAACATGAATATTTCGAGACATGCTAGAATATAATAAAACTTACATCCTTGAATAGCCAATGATAAGAGTAGTTCGAAATCGAAGTCGAATCTAAAATCGGTTGGCTAAATTTTGTACAATCTTGCCTTGAAGCTTGAAGAAACTTGAAGAATAATTGCTTCTCTCGGTTCTTGCTCTGGAAAAATGAGAAATAACATGATTCAGCAGCTTCCTATATATATATATATATATGCCATGTGTCAAGCCAAGAAACGAAGGTGGCATTTTTGCATGGAACACCGCGGGTGCGGTGGCTCAAGAGCGCGGGTGCGCTATGCTTTCGGTAGCCCGTCCATTTTCTGAAATTTTGAGACCGCGGGTGCGGTACCTGCATGACCGCGGGTGCGGTCTCACCACCGCGGGTGCGGTCTTGTTAGCACCGCGGGTGCGGTCTTGCTTCGCACAAATTCACCAATTTTCTGTCAATGCACCGCGGGTGCGGTGTGGCTTCGGCCCAAACCTCACAATTCTGATTTAAATGTCATGCATTCTTACCTTTACAAGTCTAACATCAATGCCAGTGGATAATTCTCGAGCCTTACATTTCTCCCCCTCTTGGACAGGAGTTCGTCCTCGAACTCGCAAATAAGTAATCATTCAAGTATATACAAAAGCAATAAAATCACTTAACAGAATACTTACATCAACTAACTAGCTCGGGATGCTTCTGTCTCATTTCAGACTCTGTCTCCCAGGTTGTTTCTTCGATGCCATGACGACTCCATTGAACCTTCACAAGCGGAATGGTCTTGGTTCTGAGTTGTTTCTCCTTCCGATCAAGAATCTGTATCGGTCTTTCAACATAGCTCAGAGTCTGATCCAGCTTGGCTTCGTCAGGCTGAATGACATGGGAATCATCTGGCATGTATCTGCGCAACATCGATACATGAAAAACGTCATGTATACCAGACAATGAAGGAGGAAGAGCAAGTCTGTAAGCTCGATCGCCAATCTTCTCAAGGATCTCATATGGACCGACGTATCTAGGAGACAACTTCCCACGTTTGCCAAATCTGACAACGCCTCGGAAAGGTGAAATCTTCAAAAATACTCTGTCTCCTTGTTCAAACACTAACGGTCTGCGTCTGACATTGGCGTATTTCGCTTGCCTATCTTGTGCCGTCTTCATTCGCTTCTGAATGATCTTCACTTTTTCGGTCATCTCACGAATCATATCAGGCCCCAACTCTGGTACCTCAGAGATATCATCCCAGTACAACGGAGATCTGCACTTCTTTCCGTATAAAGCTTCGAACGGTGCCATCTCAATGCTAGTCTGATAGCTGTTGTTGTATGAAAACTCACACAACGGCAATGAATCTTGCCAACTAGTACCAAAGTCTAGTACTACAGCTCTCAGCATGTCCTCTAAAGTCTGGATAGTCCGCTCTGACTGTCCGTCCGTCTGAGGATGATAAGCAGTGCTCAGGTGTAAAGTCGTACCCAAAGCCTGCTGCAGGCTGTGCCAGAAGTGGGAAGTAAATCGTGGATCACGATCTGATACAATCGACTTGGGCACACCGTGCAATCTGACGACCTCTCTGACATACAACTCTGCCATCTGATCGTGTCGATAGGTCATTCTGTACGGAATAAAGCACGCTGATTTGGTTAATCTGTCTATCACTACCCAAATCGCGTCACAGCCTCGCGAAGATCGAGGTAACTTCGTCACAAAATCCATGGAAATATGGTCCCATTTCCATTCAGGAACAGACAAACTCTGAAGTAAACCCTCGGGCTTCTTTCTTTCTGCCTTCACCTGCTGGCAATTCAAACATTTAGACACAAATTCTGCAATATCGGTTTTCATTTGCTTCCACCAGAATTGTGTCTTCAAGTCATTGTACATTTTCCTGCCACCAGGATGAATGCTGAACCGACTACAATGTGCCTCTGACATGATCTGTCGTCTCAAATCTGAAATCTCTGGCACTACTAGACGGTTATTCACATACAGAACAGAATCTCTAACCTGATACTCTGATATATGACCAGCTCTGACCATATCAATCGATTTCTGAACGCTCGGATTGGTTCTCTGCGCTTCTTTGATCCTCAAAATCAGATCTGGCTCAATCTGAATCGCAGCAAGTCGCAACGGTCTATTCTCTATATCAAATGTCAATCCAGACAAACAACAATCCTCTACTAAATTCGATACACCTACGGTCGACAAGGAAAGAGCACATACCTTTCGACTTAAGGCGTCTGCCGCTGCATTCGACTTCCCTGGATGGTACTTGATTTCGCAATCAAAATCTTTCAGTAGATCAAGCCATCGTCGCTGCCTCATGTTCAACTCTGACTGAGAAAAGAGATACTTCAAGCTCTTATGATCGGAATAGATCTCAAATTTCTCGCCATACAGATAATGGCGCCAGATCTTGAGTGCAAAGACAATCGCCGCCAATTCAAGATCATGAATCGGGTAACGAGTCTCGTGTGGCTTCAGCTGTCTAGAGGCGTACGCTATCACGTGCCCTCGCTGCATAAGAACACATCCTAACCCTCTGTGAGATGCGTCACAGTATACAACAAACTCACCTGTACCTGAAGGAATCGTCAAGACAGGTGCACTAGTCAGCCTCTTTTTCAACTCTACAAAACTGGCTTCACAATCTTCGGACCACACAAATGGCATGTTCTTCCGTGTCAACTGGGTGATAGGCTTCGCTATACTGGAGAAATCTCGGATAAAACGACGATAATACCCGGCTAGACCCATGAAACTGCGTATCTCCGGCACAGAAATCGGTCTCGGCCAACTGATCACAGCCCCAACTTTACTCGGATCAACCGCAATACCCTCTCCAGATATAATATGCCCCAAGAAGACAACCTGTCTCAGCCAAAATTCGCACTTGGACAGTTTAGCATACAACTGCTCTTTTCTCAAAGTCTTCAGTACAATTCTCAGATGATCTGCATGTTCAGTCAGACTCTTCGAATACACCAAAATATCATCAATGAACACAATCACAAAATCATCGAAATATCTCTGAAAAATGCGGTTCATCAAACTCATAAATACCGCTGGTGCATTCGTTAAACCAAAAGGCATAACGATAAACTCGTAGTGCCCATACCTGGTTCGGAATGCAGTCTTCGGAATATCAACGTCTCTAACTCTGAGCTGATGATACCCTGATCTCAAATCAATCTTCGAGTATACCGAAGATCCCTGTAACTGATCAAACAAATCGTCAATGCGAGGCAGAGGATACTTGTTCTTCACTGTTGCCTTGTTCAACTCCCTATAATCAATACACAGTCGCATCGAACCATCTTTCTTTCGAACGAATAGCACCGGAGCACCCCAAGGAGATACACTGGGTCTGATATATCCCTTGGACAGAAGATCTTCCAACTGTGCTTTCAGCTCTTTCAGTTCTATCGGTGCCATCCTGTACGGAGCTCTCGAAATAGGAACAGAACCGGGCATAAGATCTATGCTGAAATCAACCTCTCGAGCTGGAGGTAACCGTGGAATCTCATCTGGGAATACATCTGCAAACTCGCAAACCACTGGCAGATCTGCCAATGCTGGGCTCGACTTCAGTAAATCTACTGAATATACGAGAAAACCCTCTGCTCCTCTCTGAAGCAATCTACTCATAGTCAGAGCAGATACTAAGGGAATCCGAGATCTGGAACCCTTGCCGTAGAATTTCCACTCATCTGTCATGTCGGGTCTGAATCTGACAATCTTGTGGAAACAATCTACCGTGGCCCTGTACTTGGTCAACATGTCTATACCAACTATACAATCAAAATCAGCTAAACCAAGTACGACACAATCAAGATCAATCTCATGCCCTTCAAACTGAAGCATACAGTGTCTAACAGTAGTCACAGATATCAAACCACTTCCCAACGGAGAAGCTATAGACACTACCGTAGACAAAGACTCAACAGGCAATGAATGTCTCAATGCAAAATGTTCAGATATGAATGTATGAGATGCCCTTGTGTCTATCAACACATATGCAGGATAACCGCAAAGAAAACAGTTACATGCAATGACGTCATCTGGCGCCTCCTGCGCCTGCTCCTCTGTCAGGGCAAACACCCTAGCCTGCTGTCGAGGAGGTTGACTCACTGTCTGACTACCTCCTGGTCTCTGCTGGGTCTGTGTAGATGGTGGCTGGAAGGAGTGTACAGAGGATGCCTGTCTCTCCATCGGTGGCACTGGTGCTGACGACCCTGCACTCTGGAATCGTGGTGCACCTCTCTGGGGACAAACTCTGGCGAAGTGTCCCTGTTGCCTACAGATGTTGCAGCGTCCCAGAACTCCTTGACACTGCTCCGTGGCATGTCGCCCTCCGCATGAACTACAGTATACGCCACTGTAATCCGAACCCTGACCTCTCTGTCTTGATCCACTCGAACTCGATGAACTACTCCCGGACTTCTTAAACTGCTTGCCCTTAGCCTTCAAAAATTCCTTCTTGCTACTACCACTAACTCCACTGTCAAACCGAGGAGGAGGTGGTGGAAACTGTACGGTCGTGGACTGTGGCGGTCTCTGCCCCTGAACACCGTAAGAAGCGCCTCGCTGCCTGATCAAGCCAGCCTCTGCTCCCTTAGCTCTGTTCAGTGCCTCTGAAAAAGTATTAGGTCGTCCCGTGTTCACCAACGTAAAGACATCGGGGTTCAGCCCGTTGATGAACTGATCGGCCACTGCCTCGTCGTTCCCAGCCACATGCGGTGAAAATCGAAGCAACGCAGAAAATTTAGCAACATACTCCTCGATGTTCCACTGTCCCTGCCTTAAATTCGCAAATTCAGCTCCTTTATCTTTTCGGTAGGAAACGGGGAAAAAAACGCTGATAGAACTCATCTTTGAAGACTTTCCACGTAATGTCAATGCCTCGGTGCTCCAAGGCTCTCTTCGTAGTCAACCACCAGCTCTTGGCAACCTCTTGCATCTGATGCCCTATCAATTTCACACGTCGCTCATCAGTATATGCCAAAGACTCAAACAACATCTCGATATCATCAAGCCAGCTCTCGCACTCTATTGCACTCTCTGTGCCCTTCAAGGTAGGCGGATGGAAAGACTAAAATCTTTTCAATAAGGTCTCCATCGGCGTAGCAGTAACATCCATCTGTGCACCTGATGTGCTACCCTGCTCTGGCTGTGGTATACGTCTAGGCGGCATAAATCTGATTATCAAACTGATTAGTATACAATCAATATCATCTGTCTCAGCCCTCCTCTGATCATAACCTCTGATCGAGAATCGGTTCTGTTTCAGGCTTGACATGCTGTAAATGTAGTAGCCCGAATTCCAAATTGGGTAATTAACGGATTAATGGTGATTAAGAAGGTTTAATGTGTAATTTTGACCGTGGTCATGATCGGACGGACCGAAGATGGTTCGGTAGCACCGAAGAGTTCGGATGATCCGAAGTGTAAGTTCGGTGGATCCGATCATGAGGTGTCAAGAGCCGATGGACACGTGGGAGTTCGGACGTTCCGAAGTGGGTTTGGTGGATCCGAACATAGCCTATAAATAGTGCTCGGATTTCCTCATTTTGCATTGCAAATTCTTGAGTTATGTCTCATATTTGAGAGGTTTGGAAGGTTTCTAGGGTTAGTTGTCGGTCGAGCGATAGCCAAGAACTGCCAGGATTGGTAGCGTAGCGACGCCTGAGTTACGAGGCAATCGACATCAAAGGGCTGTCGACGGACGAAGGTAAACCATAAACCTTTGGTAGTACTGGAGAGTACTGGTTTTGCTAGTCGAGCATGGTAGTATTGTTCATTGGGTATGCTTTTGATGCGTAGGCTTGTTCTAGACCTGATTAGCGGTGTTGCGTAAGGCTAGGCTTGCTGTGATAGAGGTACGAAAGTACTATCCGAGATATCCTGGTCGAGTATACATTCTTATATGTGTTGCATGATTATGTGGTGCATTGATATATGTCATATGATGCATGCTATTATGTCACGCTTTATGATGCATGCTGCATTTCATGTTGAGCCGTATCTCCTTCGAGATAGCCTTTACTGTTGAGCTGTATCTCTTTCGAGATAAGCTATATCTTGTGGGGCCGCTCAGCCCTGTCTTGTCTTGTGGACGCATGGACACCGAGAGTACACAGTGGCCGACGGGTCGGGAGGGCTTCGGTGATCCGGGACATTTTTGGTCCACGTCTGTTCTTGTAGTGGATGCAGTGACCCAGAGGAGTACCGCGCGGCACTATCCACTTGGCGCCTCTAGACTGAGCATATTGAGATCCTTTGTTACTCCTGTTTCTTGACCTACCCTGGTATCATATCATAGCATGTGCATTTCATATAGGTTTGTATACTCATGCTTTTGTACTGGGCGTTCTTATCGCTCACGTCCTCGGTTTTGTTTATCTTGGACACCCCATTCCCACGGGGCAGGCCTCAGGTTGGATGGCTCAGGAAGAGCAGGAGGAGGACAGTGAGTAGCTGGTTGGTTTAGTTTTCAGTACTATTCTATTCGATATGGTTGTACCGAATATATTTTAGTTGTCCTGGATTTTCGATTGGGTTGTTTAACTATCTTTTGGTGACAGTTTTCCGCCTTTATCTCTGATTATTATTAATTAAGTTAATTGCATGCTTAGTTCTTGATTAGTAGATGATTCTGGAACGGGTCACTACATTTATGGTATCAGAGCATGCTTACGATTTTGGGATATAGATTTCTGTTTTGGGATTTTCGTTGACCATTTTACCATTTTTCCCCATTCTGTCTTGTAGCGATGGCTGACCACTTTGGTGATGAGAGTAGTCAGGGAAGTGTAGGTCGTTGGGGTGACCAGGACGATCGTAGGCGTCATCGTGAACATCGTCATCATCGGGATGGTCCTAGGCGTTTTGATTTGCACCGTTTCATTCAGATGGGGCCTAAGCCTTTAGTCGGCGGTGAGACTCCCGATGATGCTGAGGATTGGTTAGAGCGCATGGAGAGCTGTTTCCGTGCATTCCAGTGCACCGAGGAGCAGAAGATAGAGACCCTTAGTTTTCTTCTCGAGGGCCGTGCGCGTAAGTGGTGGCGATCGACTTCTGCGCCGATAGTTCAGTCCCAGGGTAGGGTGACTTGGGCCGATTTCCGTGCGGCTTTCATGCAGCTATACTTTCCTCCAGCCCTTCGCCAGGCAAAGACGATTGAACTCCTGAATCTTAAGCAGGGTAGTATGTCTGTTGATGAATATCAGCAGAAGTTCTTCGAGTTGTTACCCTTTGCTCCTCATATCAGTGGCAGTTCTGAGGCCAAGTATGACCATTTCCTTCAGGGTCTTAACCAGGAGATTTTTGATCGAGTCACTGTCTGTGATAATCCTACTTCTTATGATGGGTTAGTGAACCGGTGTCGCCAGGCAGAGATCAGTCTCCAGCGTGGTAGGGCTATTCTTTCTTATAGACCTCCGAGCACTTTGAGCCCTCGATCTCAGTCTTTCAAGAAGTCAGGTTCTTCTTCTTCTGGATCTGGATCACGGTCTAGCGGTGTTTTTCGCTTTGGTAAGAAGAAGGTTTCTTGTGTGCATTGTGGGAAGAACCATCCATCGGAGCAATGCCGATCAGCCGCGGGAGCTTGTTTTCAGTGCGGAGAGATGGGTCATATCAAGAAGAATTGTCCTCAGTTGCGAGGTGGAGCAGGATCTGGTTCCGGATCTCAGACGACTGTTCAGCAGAGGAGGCAGGGTCAGGCAATGGGTAGTTCAAATCTTCGACCTCGTGCCCAAGGTCAGGTTTTTGCGCTGAACCAGGATCAGGCTGCAGATGAGACAGAGAGAGTCATAGCAGGTACTTTTCGTTTATGCGGTATTCCTTCTTTTGTTCTTATTGATACCGGAGCATCACATTCATTCATCTCTGCACGATTTGTTAAGCGTCATAAGTTACCGTATGTTTCTCTAGACGTCATTCTTTCCGTTTCTACCCCGATGGGTCATTCGGTGTTAGCTAAGCGTCTAGTGATGGGTTGTCCCTTAGATTTTGAGGGTAACGAATTGATTGCGAATCTTATGATCCTGGAGATGGAAGATTTTGATTGTATTCTAGGTATAGACCTTTTGACTACCTACCGAGCTACCGTGGATTGTTACCAGAAGCTTGTTCAGTTTCGTACGACTGAGAGCTCTAGTTGGTTTTTCTATGGTGAGGGAGCGCGACCTCCGATGCCAGTGGTATCTGCTCTGAAAGCCTGTCGTGCTTTAGAGGCGGGCGGGGAAGGCTACCTCATCTATGCGATTGATTCCTCCACAGGTAGTGTTGGTATAGATGATATTCCAGTGGTTTGTGAATTTCCTGATGTTTTTCCAGATGAGATTCCTGGTTTTCCTCCGGTTAGAGAGGTGGAATTTGGCATTGAGTTAATGCCAGGGACTGCACCGATTTCTCGTTCCCCCTATCGTCTTGCTCCGTCAGAGATGAGAGAATTGAAGCAGCAATTGCAGGATCTTCTTGATAAAGGTTATATTCGCCCGAGTGTTTCACCTTGGGGAGCTCCAGTCTTGTTTGTCAAGAAAAAGGATGGATCGATGCGATTGTGTATTGATTATCGCCAGCTGAATCGTGTGACGATCAAAAACAAGTATCCATTACCTCGTATAGATGACTTGTTCGATCAGCTTCAGGGTACCTCTGTTTACTCCAAGATTGACTTGCGATCGGGTTATCATCAGATGAGAGTCAGAGATGATGATATTTCCAAGACTGCATTTCGTACTCGATATGGGCATTACGAGTTTCTAGTTATGCCATTCGGATTGACAAATGCGCCAGCAGTGTTCATGGATCTGATGAACCGAGTCTTTCGGGATTTTCTAGATCAGTTTGTTGTGGTGTTCATCGACGATATCTTGATTTATTCTCACAGTGTGGAGGAGCATGCCCAGCACTTGAGGATTGTGTTGCAGATTCTTCGCGAGAAGCAATTGTATGCTAAGCTGAGTAAGTGCGAGTTTTGGATTGATCGAGTAGTATTCCTTGGTCATGTGATTTCCAAGGAAGGAATTTCTGTGGATCCTAGCAAGATTGAGGCAGTGCTGAATTGGTCACGTCCGACGACGGTGGCCGAGATTCGTAGTTTTCTAGGTCTGGCGGGGTATTATCGTCGCTTCATCGTGAATTTCTCCCAGGTAGCTAGACCATTGACGCAACTTACTCGGAAGGATGTCCCATTTGAGTGGTCATCTGAGTGCGAAGATAGTTTCAGAGAGCTTCGTCGACTTCTGACTTCTGCACCTGTTTTGGCGTTACCGTCAGGATCTGATGGGTTCAGTGTTTACACCGATGCCTCTTTTCAAGGCTTAGGGTGTGTGTTGACGCAGAATGGTCATGTGATCGCTTACGCATCCAGGCAGTTAAAACCTCACGAGGAGAAGTACCCTATTCATGATCTAGAATTAGCTGCTATTGTGTTTGCGCTAAAGATCTGGCGTCATTATTTGTACGGGGTTAAGTTTGAAATTTTTACTGATCATAAGAGTCTGAAGTAACTGTTCACTCAGGCTGAGTTGAACATGAGACAACGTCGTTGGATGGATCTACTTAAAGATTATGACTGCGAGATCAAGTACCATCCAGGTTCTGCGAATCTCACAGCCGATGCTCTTAGTCGCAAGGTGAGAGCCTCTGCACTTCAGACCAGTGCTATGATTAGTACTATCCAGGATTGTTGTTCGTTGGGATTTAATTTCAAACATCGGAAAGGTATGGAGAGCATTCGTGTTGCTACCATTTTATCTGAGCCAGCTTTGTTCGCTCGGATTCGAGATGCACAGATGTCTGATCTCAAGACTCAGAGATTAGCTCGGTTGGTTGGTGGAGATAGCAATTTCCATTATCAGTCTAATGGTCTTCTGTGTTTGTCTAATCGGGTGGTAGTACCAGAGGATGATACTTTGAGGGAAGAGATCTTATCTCATGCCCATCGAAGCAAGTTGAGTGTCCATCCGGGAAGCAATAAGATGTATAAAGATTTGAGGACACGATTTTGGTGGAAAGGGATGAAGCGCAGCGTTTATCAGTTTGTTTCCAAGTGTCTTGTTTGTCAGCAGGTTAAGGCAGAGCACCGTCGACCGGGAGGATTATTGCTGAACTTACCTATTCCTGAATGGAAGTGGGAGCATATCGCGATGGATTTCATTACTCACTTACCATTGTCTTCGAGGAATAGTGATGCTATTTGGGTAGTGGTGGATCGACTCACCAAGTCTGCTCATTTTCTGCCATATAACCGTGATTTCACTTTCGATCGTATGGCTCGCTTGTATATTCAAGAGATTTTACGTCTGCATGGAGTGCCAGTCAGTATTGTTAGTGACAAAGATCTTCGTTTTACCTCACGATTTTGGGGTAGTTTCCAGTCAGCATTGGGCACTTCACTAAGTTTGAGTACAGCTTATCATCCAGAGACCGACGGTCAGACGGAGAGGACTATCCGTACACTTGAGGATATGATGCGAGCTTGTGTGATGGATTTCGGAACCGCTTGGCAGGATCATTTGCCTTTGATTGAGTTCGCGTACAACAACAGCTATCATCGTAGTATTGGTATGGCACCATTTGAGGCGTTGTATGGGCGACGTTGTCGTACTCCATTATTCTGGGACGAAGTTGGGGAACGACATGTTGAGGGACCGGAGTTAGTCCAGCAGGCTATTGATAAAGTTGCAGTAATCAAGAAACGGATTAAAATCGCTCAGGATCGACAGGCTAGTTATGCGAACACCAAGCGGCGACCTCTTTATTTTCGGCCAGGTGAGAAAGTGTTTCTCCGAGTTTCGCCTTTTCGTAGGATTTTGAGATTTGGTCTCAAGGGTAAGCTGTCTCCGAGATTTATTGGTCCATTTGAAATATTGGAAAGCGTGGGAGATTTGGCTTACAGACTTGCATTGCCGCCGTACCTATCAAGTATTCATGATGTGTTCCACGTATCTTTGTTGAGACGATACGTAGCAGATGAGTCTCACATTTTGCATCCCTCTGAAGTTCAACTAAATTCAGATTTGTCTTACGTGGAGCGACCAGTTCAGGTTCTCGATCGCAAAGACAAGGTGTTGCGAAATAAGATAATTCCTCTTGTTTTAGTTCAGTGGCAGCGCAGAGGCACTGAAGAAGCCACTTGGGAGTTAGAGAGTCGTAAGCGTTCAGAGCATCCAGAGCTCTTTTGAGTTGTGCTTTGTATATGTTTGTGTTTTCAGTTGTAATCGAAATATCAGTTGTATTCAACAACAATTGAGGTGTAATAACGATGTTGTTATTTCGTTTTGTTCATCCTCTAAGCCTGATTTCGAGGACGAAATCTTTTAAGGGGGGGAGAATGTAGTAGCCCGAATTCCAAATTGGGTAATTAACGGATTAATGGTGATTAAGAAGGTTTAATGTGTAATTTTGACCGTGGTCATGATCGGACGGACCGAAGATGGTTCGGTAGCACCGAAGAGTTCGGATGATCCGAAGTGTAAGTTCGGTGGATCCGATCATGAGGTGTCAAGAGCCGATGGACACGTGGGAGTTCGGACGTTCCGAAGTGGGTTCGGTGGATCCGAACATAGCCTATAAATAGTGCTCGGATTTCCTCATTTTGCATTGCAAATTCTTGAGTTATGTCTCATATTTGAGAGGTTTGGAAGGTTTCTAGGGTTAGTTGTCGGTCGAGCGATAGCCAAGAACTGCCAGGATTGGTAGCGTAGCGACGCCTGAGTTACGAGGCAATCGACATCAAAGGGCTGTCGACGGACGAAGGTAAACCCTAAACCTTTGGTAGTACTGGAGAGTACTGGTTTTGCTAGTCGAGCATGGTAGTATTGTTCATTGGGTATGCTTTTGATGCGTAGGCTTGTTCTAGACCTGATTAGCGGTGTTGCGTAAGGCTAGGCTTGCTGTGATAGAGGTACGAAAGTACTATCCGAGATATCCTGGTCGAGTATACATTCTTATATGTGTTGCATGATTATGTGGTGCATTGATATATGTCATATGATGCATGCTATTATGTCACGCTTTATGATGCATGCTGCATTTCATGTTGAGCCGTATCTCCTTCGAGATAGTCTTTACTGTTGAGCTGTATCTCTTTCGAGATAAGCTATATCTTGTGGGGCCGCTCAGCCCTGTCTTGTCTTGTGGACGCATGGACACCGAGAGTACACAGTGGCCGACGGGTCGGGAGGGCTTCGGTGATCCGGGACATTTTTGGTCCACGTCTGTTCTTGTAGTGGATGCAGTGACCCAGAGGAGTACCGCGCGGCACTATCCACTTGGCGCCTCTAGACTGAGCATATTGAGATCCTTTGTTACTCCTGTTTCTTGACCTACCCTGGTATCATATCATAGCATGTGCATTTCATATAGGTTTGTATACTCATGCTTTTGTACTGGGCGTTCTTATCGCTCACGTCCTCGGTTTTGTTTATCTTGAACACCCCATTCCCACGGGGCAGGCCTCAGGTTGGATGGCTCAGGAAGAGCAGGAGGAGGACAGTGAGTAGCTGGTTGGTTTAGTTTGCAGTACTATTCTATTCGATATGGTTGTACCGAATATATTTTAGTTGTCCTGGATTTTCGATTGGGTTGTTTAACTATCTTTTGGTGACAGTTTTCCGCCTTTATCTCTGATTATTATTAATTAAGTTAATTGCATGCTTAGTTCTTGATTAGTAGATGATTCTGGAACGGGTCACTACAGTAAATCAATTCAGATAATACAACAACATACAATAGGGAAAGCAGTAAATCATGCTATCACATCAAAAGCAAGGAAGTTGACTCGATCTACCCCGCTCATTTTATTCTATCTCAGTCTACAGAACCTACAGCTCTGATACCACCTGTTGTGGGGACCCGGGCTCTAACTCAATTCTTTTGGGATTTAATTGGATCTTTGTTCGAAAATGTGGGTCAAAAATTTGCTTTTAACATTAATTCAGATGTATAGTCACAGCATAACATTGTCTTTATAAGAAATAAACAACATAATGTACATACATGTCTGTCTAGTACAACCATACACTAGTGTTTACATACCAACTACAAACATAGGTGATACAAGTCTAAATAGAAACCACTAGAAATCTTCCATGCTCGAGATCTCCACGCTATCATCAACCTCTCATCTAGCTCGTGACCCAGATCCTGCCCCACCTGTTGCCATGCACACATACAGACACGACAACAGCCGGATAACTCCGGTGAGAACATATCCCAGTATAAAACATGGATGCATGCAATGTAATAATCATGTACAAGAGCATAGCATATATCAAGTAACATTAATGCAAATCTAAACATGTAGAAGAATACAAATCTGTATTCAACATTTAAATCTTGACTCGACTCATTTCTAATCTAGGGATCCCGGTGTGAATAAGACGGTCTGTCACCTACCCAACCACTCGGGGCGACGGTACGTCTTATTCCTAGACTTCGGTCAACTCTGTATCGAGGGTCTGCACATAGAGTAAATCTACTCCTATGCGTCGATATACCGAAACATCTAGTTTTGGCCAATCTGCCAATATCTCCTATCTCAGGACTCGAATATAAATCAATAAACAAGACATTACATAATCAAATGTAATAACAATCTAGTATGTGATTTAGGGAAACTCGTATCAAATCTGAATCGAGTTGTGCAATCCCGTGACCACATGAATTATACCTTTCTTGTCGCACTGTCTGTCGAGATCTCGAATCAAATGTCAAACCTGTCACTTCAAATCTGAAATGGCAATGTAGATATACCTTCTATCAATATAGAACACAACCAACTCAAACAACTCATATACAAACAATACTTGATTTCGATACAGTTGAACGGCATAACGGCGTAGTCTCGTGATACCGATAACTCAATAATAACATGCTAACTCCAAATCAACTCCCAATATCATCAACACAACAATACATACACTGAAATCTGCATAATCTCCCCATAATACATGCTGGAAATCGAAACAATAGCATACTATGTCCGAAATTCGATCTGATAACGAATATAGTACCCTCAACATATCATGAACACATATTCTCACTCAAATCGGAGTTTCCCCAACATGAATATTTCGAGACATGCTGGAATATAATAAAACTTACATCCTTGAATAGCCAATGATAAGAGTAGTTCGAAATCGAAGTCGAATCTAAAATCGGTTGGCTAAATTTTGGACAATCTTGCCTTGAAGCTTGAAGAAACTTGAAGAATAATTGCTTCTCTCGGTTCTTGCTCTGGAAAAATGAGAAATAACATGATTCAGCAGCTTCCTATATATATATATATGCCATGTGTCAAGCCAAGAAACGAAGGTGGCATTTTTGCATGCAACACCGTGGGTGCGGTGGCTCAAGAGCGCGGGTACGCTATGCTTTCGGTAGCCCGTCCATTTGCCAAAATTCTGAGACCGCGGGTGCGGTACCTGCATGACCGCGGGTGCGGTCTCACCACCGCGGGTGCGGTCTTGTTAGCACCGTGGGTGCGGTCTTGCTTCGCACAAATTCACCAATTTTCTGTCAATGCACCGCGGGTGCGGTCCTTCCTGTACCGCGGGTGCGGTGTGGCTTCGGCCCAAACCTCACAATTCTGATTTTAATGTCATGCATTCTTACCTTTACAAGTCTAACATCAATGCCAGTGGATAATTCTCGAGCCTTACATGACACATGTCTTAGACACTATTTAACATGTATCTTGACATCTCTTCAGCACTTCTTCAGAAAAGAAACCACCGAGAGCTCCAAGGAAGAATGTTTTTAAGCTTCATGTCATAGTAGAAAAGTGATTGTGCAAAATCTAACGACCCGATCTTGAATCCGAATCCATATTTGTGCTTCTCTTGCTTCAAGCTACCAAAGGATGTAAGTATTATCACTTTTCAGCATGTTTGGAGTTGAGATGTTTGGGAAAATCAGAGTTTGATTGTTATTATGTGTTCTTGTGATATCGGAGAGCGTATAATTGAAACCGGATCGAAAAAAATGGTACCGTATGTGTTTGTTATGAATTTCAGCATATATTGATTTGAATTGAATAGATTTTGACATGCTGGGATTAGAATTGTGATGTTATGGTATTGGTTATGCATCGTTGAGATTGGATTATTGTCGAGTTGACGGGGACATCGAGTTGACGCCGTTATGCCGTCAAAAATTATCTCGTGATTGAGTATTGCACTTCACATATATTATTTTGAGTTAGAAGTTGATATGGTGCATTGTATATATGTCATTTCAGATTGGGTTTGACAGATTCGATATCAAGAATACGAAACTTCGACTTCTACGAACGACAAGGAAGGTATGATTCATGTTTGATTTGGGAAGACACAACTCAAATGAGATTCAATTTGAGTTTCCCAAAAAAATCACATACTAGATTGTTGTTTATATTTTGAATGCTTATGCTTTGTTTATAGATTCATAATCAAGCCTATAAGATAGGTGAGTCATTTGGTAGATTCTCCAAATAACTAGATGTTCGGTGGTGTCGACGCTTCGGATCAGAATCACTCCGATTGTAGATATTCGATACAGTCAGGACCGAAGTCTAGGAATTAGATGTAAAGCCACCTCGATTGGGAGAGTAGGTGGGAGACCTGTTACATATTATTCACACCGGGATCCCTAGAATTAGATACGAGTCGAGTCAAGATATGAGTTTGAATAATATGAATTAAGTTTCCTAGATTATGAGACGTATTGCTATTGATTATGTGCATGATTGTTTTATCTGTATTTACTAATGTGTCATAATTACTGAAACATGTGTTATGATTTATTATGAAATTATATGACATGCATGTATACATGTTTTATACTGGGATTTGTTCTCACCGGAGTTTCCGGCTGTTGTTGTGTCTGTATGTGTGCATAACGACATGTGGAACATGATCTGGGTCGAGACAGAGGTGAGAGGACGAGATAGCGTGGAGATCACGGGCCAAGAAGAAGGACTAGTAGTTTAATACTAGACATGTATTAGTTTTCTAGACACTAGTAGAATAATTGTGGTTGGACATGTAAATGTTATTTGGAGTTTTAATAATATGTCAACCTTTTGTGTATTGTGTATGATTTATATACAATAGTTTATAATGTTAAAAGAATTTTTTTTTTATGACCCACATTTTCTAGCAAAGATCCAATTAATCCCAAAAAGAATTGAGTTAGAGCCCGGGTCCCCACAACAGGTGGTATCAGAGCGATAGATCCTTTAGACTAAGGTAGAATAGGATGAGCGGGGTAGATTGAGTTGTCTTCCTTGCTTTTGTTGTGCTAGCATGATTTATTGTTTTTCCTATTACATGTTGTGTTGTTATCTGAATTGATTTACAACATGTATTCGCAAATACTGAATCAGAACCGATTCTGGATCAGATGTATATGATCAGAGGAGGGCTGAGACATATTATATAGATTGTGTATTAATTTGTTTGATATTCAGATATGCCGCCTCGACAAGTACCACAGCCAGTAGTAGGTCGGGCACAAGAACAGGGTAGTACATCCAATGATCCAATGGACGTGACTGCTACACCAATGGAGACTTTGCTTAAACGGTTTCAGTCTTTCTGACCTCCGACATTGAAAGGTCCTGAGAATGCTATTGATTGTGAAAGCTGGCTCGATGACATCGAGATGCTATTTGAATCCCTTGAGTACACTGATGACCGACGAGTGAAATTAGTCGGGCACCAATTGCAAGATGTAGCAAAGAATTGGTGGATTACTATGAAGAGAGCATTGGAGCACCATGGCACACAGATTACTAGGAAGGTGTTCAAGACTGAGTTCTATCAGCGATTCTTTCCGGTGTCATGCCGAAAAGACAAGGGTGCCGAGTTCGCCAATTTGAGGCAGGGACAACTGAACATCGAAGAGTATGTTGCCAAGTTTTCGTCATTGCTTAGATTTGCTCCTCATGTTGCCGAGAATGAAGAGGCTGTTGCGGATCAGTTTATAAATGGTTTGAATCCAGAAATCTTTACTTTGGTGAATACTGGTAGGCCCAAAAACTTTACTGATGCGTTGAATCGTGCCAAGGGAGCGGAAGCTGGACTACTTAGGCAACAAAGTATTCCCTATGTCGCTCCGACTCCTAGACCGCCACTACCCTCAGTTCAACCCCCTCCTCGATTTGAGAGCGGTGGTAGCAGCAGTGGAAGAAAAGATCATTTGAAATCGAAGGGTAAACAGTTCAAGAGATCAGGGAGCAGTTCGTCGAGCTCCAGCGGGTCACGACAGAGAGGTCCTGGCCAGAGTACAGAGTATACAGGTGTGTATTGCACTTCTTGTGGAGGTAGACATGCCACCGAGCTGTAAGGCCCGAGATTTCGATTATTGTAATCTACCATGAATTATGGATAATTAAGATGCAATTATAGACGGATATGATTAGACCGAAAAAACGGAAGAAAACCGAGTTTTGGGCGAAGACCGAATGTCTCGCGCATATGCGCGAAGAGTAGGCGCGCATATGCGCGAGCTGTGCGGAAGCCAAGGAGCCAAGATCGAACTCTGCGCGCACATGCGCGACGTAAAGCGCACACATGCGCGATTCGTCCAGAGAGTTGGGCGCATATGCGTCGGTTGGATGCGCGCATATGCGCGAGTGCTGAGCGACGAGACCAGTAGGTCTCGCGCATATGCGCCGATGATGTCGCGCATATGCGCGAGACGTGTAATATGTGGGATGAGCCACTCGTCCTCTTGCAGGTACGTGTGTGTATATATATATATATATATATATATATATATATATATATATATATATATATATATATATATATATACATACCTTGCAATTCTTCAGAGGGAAGAACGAGAAGAAATCGAGAAAAGGTTCGGGAAAAGAATTGAAAAGCAACTTTTGCTACGTTTTGATATGTTCATATCGACGTAGACTACAACTGGACGTAAGTTTTGCTACGTTTTGATATGTTTTGAAATTATGGTATAGTCAGAATCTGATATGATTCATATATGATGTTCTTGGCATGTTAGACATCGTATAATTGAAAATGGATTGAGAAACATATACCATATGAAATTGTTATGATTTTTAGAGTTGAGTTGAGTAAGAATTGATATCAAGATTGAGTAATTATCGAGTATAAGAAGTTAGAATTGATATCTGACTGATATGGTATTGCTGGATATATTGAGATTATGATGCTATGTCTTTGAAACAGAATTTGATTGAATTCTGATTATATCCAGTATTGATTGAGTGGTGTATTGACCGTACCCTCGATATCGTTATTGTCAGATTGAGTATTGACAGGCTTGGGGTTCGAGACTTCGACAGAGTCAGAGTATCAGAAAAAAAGGTATAAATTAATGTTGAGTTGGGATTGCACAACTCGAGTGAGGTTTGACTAGAGTCTCCCTAAATCACATACTTAGATATTTGTAATTGATGAGAGTGATGTTTGTTGTCTATTGATTTATAGCCACTGCATGTATTGACTACTGAGTCGTTTAGTCATTGGCTGATTCGCCTTGTCACCGGCTGATTCGTCTGGTTATTGGCTGATTCGTCTAGTTATTGACTGATTCGTCTAAATTTTGGCTGATTCGCTTAATTACTGGCTGATTCGTCTAGTTATTGGCTGATTCACTTAATTCTTGACTGATTCGTCAATTCTGCGGCTGTTTCGCCCAGACACTGGATATATAAATTATATCGATGCCGGGTATGAATTGATTCATTCCTATCGATTGAGATTCAATATAATTATCAATTTTCAGACATCGGGATCCCTAGGTTAGAGTTGAGTCGAGTCTGAGATGTAATGCCCAAGAAGTATAGAATTGATAAACCAAGATTATTAGTCTTCATTAACGTGAGACTCGGAAGATATGAGAATGCATGACATGCAATGAGGGAAGAAAAGACATGAGAAAATAGGGATTGCAAGACCGCACCCGCGCCCAGAACAGGACTGCACCCGCGGTCATGCAATTATGAAATTTTGAAAGTGAGGCCGAAGCTACACCGCACCCGCGGTGCAACCAAGATCGCACCCGCGGTGCATGGACAGAAAGTTGGCAAATTTATGCGAAGCAGGACCACACCCGCGGTGCGAGAAGGACCGCACCTGCGGTAGTGACACCGCACCCGCGGTCTTGTATGTAGCGTACCCGCGGTCGAAGATTTTAGGAAAATGATAAGCATGCTAAAGCATGAGCGCACCCGCCCTGCTGCACAGACCGCACCCGTGGTCATGCGTGTTGCTTGAAAAATAAGACACGTTTCCAGATTTGCATGCATTATATATATAGCTGAATTACACGTATAATTCCTCAGAATTTCAGAAAAAGGGCCGAGCTGTTGAGAGAAAAATCCTTACGCCTTTTAGATTTGAGATTGTGAAAGATCCGTCTATCAGAATTCAAATCCGACTTCAGTTCTGAGTTCCTCTAGCTACGAGCTACACAAGGACATAAGTTTTGTTACGTTTAGACATGTTTTGAATTTGAGATATTGTCAGAACTGAATATGAATCAGATATGGCGTTTCTACTATCGTAGACATTATAGATTTGAATTCAGATTAAAGAACAGACTGGTTATGTAATTGTTATGATTTGTGAAAGATATTGACCGAGATTCTATATCAGAATTGTGTTAGTATTCAGATTATGAATTGTACGGATACAGATTATGAGTTCCAGTATTATATTTGTGATGTTTAGTTTGACGGGGTTATTCAGATTGTATTGTTATGCCGTCGAAACATCAGTTGAGTTATATTGATCAGATTCAGTATTGATTGAGATTGATCAGACTCAGTAATTACTCAGATTGTATTGTAATGTCGATGACATGAATTAGATTGTATCTTGTTCAGATATTGATCAGATTGTATACTGATTTGAGTATTGATCAGAACAGATTGTGTATTGAGTTATTTACTGATACAGCGTATTCAATATTGTCATTTCAGATTGATATGGACAGAGTTGAATACAGATCATCGTCTTCGTCAGATAGGGACGACAAATGTATAATTCATGTGATATATGGGAAGATACAACTCAAATCAGATCTCATTTGAGTTTCCCAATAAAATCACATACTTGATTATTGTTTGTCTTCTGATATGATTATGATTTGTTTATAGACTTTATATTCAAATCTTTTGGAAATGAGCATGCTTTGTTTACAGATTGTTATACATTGCATTTGAGATAGGAGAGTCATTGACAGCCATTGTCACATATCTAGATGTTCGGTGTATCTCAGCTTAGGAGCAGCCCTGACTCCTATTGCAGTCGTTGATACAGCTCAGACCAAAGTCTAGGAATAAGACGTACAGTCACCCCAAGTGGGAGGGTAGGTGACAGCCATTGACGTCTTATTCACACCGGGTTCCCTAGAGTTATAGTTGAGTCGAGTCTAGACATGATTTGACTAGAACTGCATGTGTTTAGAGATGTGGTTTCATAGAATATGAAACCCATGTTTATTGCTTTCAGTATGATAGCATGTTTATATGATTTGATTTAAATTGCATGTCTATCTGAAAGGAGTTGCATGCTTATTGTGATTTGATTTCATAGATTATGAAATCTATTACTTTGAATATGTTCATGATAGCATGTTTTATGATTTAGATTGTTTATATACATGCTTACCATGTTTTATACTGGGATTTATTCTCACCGGAGTTATCCGGCTGTTGTCTTGTTTTGTATGTGTGCATGACAACAGGTGGGATTGGATCGGGGTCAAGAGGATGAGGAGAGAAGAAGAGTTAGCGTGGTGATTCCGGACTTACTGTAGATTTGGTTTATTACTTGAACTTAGTAACTGAACCTTAGACTTAGATTGTACAGTATTGTACTTTTATACTGAAATGTATTTTATACTGAGATGTATATTATTTAGATTCCATTACCTTCCGCATTTACATTTTAAAAAGAAAAATTTTTAGACCCTGTTTATCAGAACTGATAATTAAATCTCAATGACGATTAAGAAGATGATTAGCGTCCGGGTCCCCACAACAGGTGGTATCAGAGCTATAGATCCTTTAGATTGAGATAGTCAGAATTGATAGATCTTTTAGACTGAGATAGTAGAGAATGAGCGGGGTAGATTGAATTTTCTTCCTTGCATGTGATTGCTAGCATGAGATTTATTATAATGTTGAATTACATTATGGGTGCTAGCATGATTTACTGTTTTCCCTATTACATGTTGTTTGTATCTGAGTTGATTGCAATATGTAATTACTAAGCCTGGATCAGAACCGAGTCTGAATCAGAGGTATATGATCAGAGGAGGGCTGAGACAGATTATACAGATTGTACATTGATTTGTTTGATATTCAGATATACCGCCTCGGAGATTTCCAGAAAGGGGTAGTACTTCGTCTGAATAGATAGATGCATCAGAAACTCAGCTAGAAGAAAAGATGAAAGCGTTTCAGTTATTACAGCCGCCGGTTCTGAGGGGTACCGAGACATCTGAAGATTGTCAGAACTGGTTTGATGATATAGAAATACTGTTCGATTTACTTGATTGTACAAATGAACAGAGAGTTAAAATGGTGCCTTATCAATTACGAGAAGCCGCCAGGAGTTGGTGGATTACCAGTAGAAGAATGTGGGCACAGAGAGGTACAGTGATGTCGTGGGAAATATTCAGAACTGAATTCTATCGAAGATTTTTCTCAGCTTCGTACCGAGAGGACAAGAAATTAGAGTTTGAGAATTTGAGCCAAGGGCAGCTGAATATTGACCAATATATTGCTAAATTCTCTACTCTACTGCATTTTGCTCCTCATTTAGCTGGAAATGATGAAACTGTAGTGAATCAGTTCATCAGAGGGTTGAATTCGGAGGTAGTTGCATTTATGAATTTGCAACGACCTTATCATTTTGCTGATATCTTGAGTAGAGCAAAGAGAGCGGAGATGAGTCTGATTAGACAATTGACAAGGTTGTGTGTGAAGCCACTTCAGACACAGCAATCCCCTCTTCGATATGATCACGGCAGTACGAGTGGGAAGCAAGATTTGCTGAAAGCTCGAAAGAAGGCATTCAAGAAGTTGGGAAGTGGTTCCTCTAGCTCAAGTGGTTCTAGCCCGAGTTATACTGGAGTATATTGCAGGACTTGCGGAGGGAGACATCCCACCGAGCAATGCCAGGGAGTGACTGGTAGATGCAATATTTGTGGACAGCCGGGACACTTTGCTAAAGTCTGTCCCCAGAAGCGTTCCCGAAGATTGTAGGGAACAGAGTTCAGTTGAAAACACAGATCTAGAATTCACAACAGGTACTATTCTTTATGATTCTATTGCATGTGTATTGATATATACTAATGCATTTGTTAAGAATATCTTTGACTGAGTTGCATGGAGATATGTTGTATTTGTTGAGTTTGTATGTACTGTAGTATTGATGTCCTTGCTTGTTGAGGAAGTGTTGATATCAGAGATTTCTGTATATATTGTATACTACAGTAAGATGAGAATGAAATAGAAATAGCTTATGATGTACTTCTGTTCCTGATTTGAACGCATTATTGATATGTATATGCTGAACAAGTATAGACATATTGGAGAATTTTTCCAGAAATGGTAAGAGTCAGATTAGAGATGACTGATCAGTGGAGATACCACGATAAGGATTCTAGATTTAGAATTCCTTTGATATCTGTATTGTATATGACTCGATTAATACAGAAAGGAGCAGATTGCATCCCTATGTATTCAGTAGACCTACTGAAATCGAGCCTAACATTGACAGATATGTCAATGATGTATGAGTTGGCAGACATTAGCCAGATAAGATTTCAGATTTGTGTATTATATTAGAAAGATAGAGTTCAGAATTGAATTGAGATCAGACATTGATTGTATGTTAGAATTCAGTACAGAATGATATTAAATGTACAGAATGATACAGAATAAATTGAAAGATCAGTAGAAGAGTAGCGACCAAGAGTACATCTGATTTTGTGATACTCTGTGGCACGTGTCAGTATATTCAGAGATATTCTGATGAATTCTATGCTCATTATATCTATGAAATTTTGATATATTTGCAGCATCTGATTGACTGAATAGAATATTTGAAGATTGTATTGAATATTCCGAGAACTGTAATGATTGTATACAGAAATTGTTCAGATAAGAATCCTGCTTGAAACAGATTGTATTCAGAGTATGCGTTATCTGAAGTTAGTATACAGATTGATTTCGATACCGTTGAGATTTCGATCAGTGACTGATAAGATACTGATATCAGAAAGACTAGAAAGTTCAGAAATGTCAGAATTGTCAGAGATATATTTTGTCTGATTTGACAAATTATTTTGTTCAACTATTGTTTTATATCTGCTTGAGTATTGATATTGCTCTAAATCAGTATTTGAGACATCTTATATTGTTTTGGGAGCATATTTTATTTGCAGATGAGATATACCAGTTGATCAGAATGACATGAAAATATTTATCAGAAATCCTTGTTTTATGAGTTCATTGAACTCACTAGATCTGTATAGGATATTGATATTTCGTTTCTAATTTGATATTACTGTGTTTGAATCCGTATATGCTACAGATTAGGGTGAACTAGAGGGAGTATATACAGTTTCAACCGAATCAGAGTTGATTTCGAGAGTTACAACAGTTCAGAATATGATCAGAATGTTCAGAACTTGATTGTAATAATTAGAACAGAGTAACAGATATGTGATTCTGTGTTTTGTATGAGATTGCTTATCTTGTGATCTCAGAATGTGTCAGAATTGTACAGCAGAACTTGATATCGATAGTCAGAGACGAATATCAGGTAAGTATTTCCTCTTTAATTTATATTATTGACTGATTTGTGTATATCAAATAGTTCGAACCAGAAAGAACAGATATTGTCAGAAGCTTACAGTCATGGATTCAGTGTTCAGTCTGATGATTGAGAATGTATTTTATTCGAACAGATAGTTGTGATATAGACAGATGAGATCAGTTATAACAGAATTGTATTGAAATGTTGGCAGAAATTGTACTGATACGTCTGAATTGCTAACAGAAAAGACAGAAAAATAGAAATTAGAAGATTTATTACAGAATTGTATAGTTTTAAATAGAAATGGGAGTACATTTCTATAGCATCCGTAATGAAATTACTGCCATTTTCTACAGATTGTGAAATATGATATGATTAAGATTGACAGATTGTTCAATCTATATCTATCAGTTTGTACCAGATAATGTACAAACATGACAAATGACACAGATCGATGTCAGAAAAGTGGTCAGAAAGATCGGAATGTCATAGTAGATTATGTCAGATTGTGATTTTGCTTGAGTTTATATTCGTGACAGAATATATCATGAACTCTTTCTTAGATCGTTTCACAGATTGACAGGCAGTTAGAATATGTTATCCAGATATTGGAAGACTTGGATACAGCTTTGGTGCTGGATGTTAGCACTAATTAATATGATTTATTATCATTGTGTGACAATAGCTATGAGCTTATCAGATAGGTAAGGAGATAGTTATAGACAAGACAGTATACGATGAGTACTACAGATTTCTTTTGAAGAAAATTCAAAGGAAGATGAAGATAGTTCAGAATGGACAGATTTAAGAACCCAATGTCGGATGATGACGATTGGTATTTGAAGCTAAAGATGGTAGATGCCTTTGTTTGGGAAGAAACAGATTTGATAACAGCAGATGGTACTGATAGGTGATGAGCTGTAGATTGGTTTATACGGACGTGTATAGCCAGTAATGCGAGACTGATTCTGTCAGAAGAATTGAAGAAGTGTTATGACATGACACTTAACGAATTCTTATTCCAGACTGGAATTAGATATGGGAGTTTAGTTTAAACTCTGTGATACATTTCTTCTGATATCTTTGAATTGATTGTTGTGAGTTCGAGGACGAACTCAGATATAAGAGGGGGAGAAATGTAATGCCCAAGAAGTATAGAATTGATAAACCAAGATTATTAGTCTTCATTAACGTGAGACTCGGAAGATATGAGAATGCATGACATGCAATGAGGGAAGAAAAGACATGAGAAAATAGGGTTTGCAGGACCGCACCCGCGCCCAGAACAGGACTGCACCCGCGGTCATGCAATTATGAAATTTTGAAAGTGAGGCCGAAGCTACACCGCACCCGCGGTGCAACCAAGACCGCACCCGCGGTGCATGGATAGAAAGTTGGCAAATTTATGCAAAGCAGGACCGCAACCGCGGTGCGAGAAGGACCGCACCTGCGGTAGTGACACCGCACCCGCGGTCTTGTATGTAGCGCACCCGCGGTCGAAGATTTTAGGAAAATGATAAGCATGCCGAAGCATGAGCGCACCCGCGCTGCTGCACAGACCGCACCCGCGGTCATGCGTGTTGCTTGAAAAATAAGACACGTTTACAGATTTGCATGCATTATATATATAGCTGAATTACACGTATAATTCCTCAGAATTTCAGAAAAAGGGCCGAGCTGTTGAGAGAAAAATCCTTACGCCTTTTAGATTTGCGATTGTTAAAGATCCGTCTATCAGAATTCAAATCCGACTTCAGTTCTGAGTTCCTCTAGCTACGAGCTACACAAGGACGTAACTTTTGTTACGTTTAGACATGTTTTGAATTTGAGATATTGTCAGAACTGAATATGAATCAGATATGGCGTTTCTACTATCGTAGACATTGTAGAATTGAATTAAAGAACAGACTGGTTACGTAATTGTTATGATTTGTGAAAGATATTGACTGAGATTCTATATCAGAATTGTGTTAGTATTCAGATTATGAATTGTATGGATACAGATTATGAGTTCCAGTATTATATTTGTGATGTTTAGTTTGACGGGGTTATTCAGATTGTATTGTTATGCCGTCGAAACATCAGTTGAGTTATATTGATCAGATTCAGTATTGATTGAGATTGATCAGACTCAGTAATTACTTAGATTGTATTGTAATGTCGATGACATGAATTAGATTGTATCTTGTTCAGATATTGATCAGATTGTATACTGATTTGAGTATTGAACAGAACAGATTGTGTATTGAGTTATTTACTGATACAGCGTATTCAATATTGTCATTTCAGATTGATATGGACAGAGTTGAATACAGATCATCGTCTTCGTCAGATAGGGACGACAAAGGTATAATTCATGTGATATCTGGGAAGATACAACTCAAATCAGATCTCATTTGAGTTTCCCAATAAAATCACATACTTGATTATTGTTTGTCTTCTGATATGATTATGATTTATTTATAAATTTTATATTCAAATCTTTTGGAAATGAGCATGCTTTGTTTACAGATTGTTATACATTGCATTTGAGATAGGAGAGTCGTTGACAGCCATTGTCACATATCTAGATGTTCGGTGTATCTCAGCTTAGGAGCAGCCCTGACTCCTATTGCAGTCGTTGATACAGCTCAGACCAAAGTCTAGGAATAAGACGTACAGTCACCCCGAGTGGGAGGGTAGGTGACAGCCATTGACGTCTTATTCACACCGGGATCCCTAGAGTTATAGTTGAGTCGAGTCTAGACATGATTTGACTAGAACTGCATGTGTTTAGAGATGTGGTTTCATAGAATATGAAACCCATGTTTATTGCTTTCAGTATGATAGCATGTTTATATGAATTGATTTAAATTGCATGTCTATCTGAAAGGAGTTGCATGCTTATTGTGATTTGATTTCATAGATTATGAAATCTATTACTTTGAATATGTTCATGATAGCATGTTTTATGATTTAGATTGTTTATATACATGCTTACCATGTTTTATACTGGGATTTATTCTCACCGGAGTTATCCGGCTGTTGTCTTGTTTTGTATGTGTGCATGACAATAGGTGGGACTGGATCGGGGTCAAGAGGATGAGGAGAGAAAAAGAGTTAGCGTGGCGATTCCGGACTTACTGTATATTTGGTTTATTACTTGAACTTAGTAACTGAACCTTAGACTTAGATTGTACAGTATTGTACTTTTATACTGAAATGTATTTTATACTGAGATGTTTATTATTTAGATTCCATTACCTTCCGCATTTACATTTTAAAAAGAAAAATTTTTAGACCCTGTTTATCAGAACTGATAATTAAATCCTAACGACGATTAAGAAGATGATTAGCGTCCGGGTCCCCACATGAGACGACACGTTATTTGAGTCGAGTCTGAGTCTGAGTGTGATTCATTGTTTGATATTGATTTATGTTTCTGAGTTGATACATGTTATGAATATTTCTTATATGCTTTTGTATATGCTTTTATATGATTGCATGTTTACATTGTTTATACTGGGATGTAATTCTCACCGGAGTTATCCGGCTGTTGTCTTGTTTTGTATGTGTGCATGACAACAGGTGGGGCTGGATCAGGGTCAAGAAGAGGATGAGAGAAGACAGTTAGCGTGGAGATCCGGACTTAGGAGTATATCTGTTGGAGATCCGGACTTAGGAGTATATCTGTTATATCACCTGAGATGTAGTGAAGAAACAATAGTTATTATGATGACTTGTTGTACAGGACATGTACTTAGATCTGATTAGTGATCTTGTAAATGAGATAAGTCTGATTTCATATGCTGCGTACTCTTGTGTTTTAAAAAAAAATTTAGACCCTATTTATTTTAACTGATTTAATAATTCCCAGCAATTGATTAAGAATTGAATTAAGTTCGGGTCCCTACAACAGGTGGTATCAGAGCAGTAGGTATTAGAACTGTAGGTTCTTGAGACTGAGATAGAAGCTAGTGAGCGGGGTAGATTGAGTTTTCTTTCCTTGCTTGTAATTGCTAGCATGCTGTACTGCTGTATATAATACATTTTACTTGACTTATGTGATTTGATTGTGTAATATGTATTATTGGGAACGAATTTGAACCGACTCTCGATCAGCAGTAAGATGATCGGAGGAGGGAACTGAAGTGAAACAGGTTTATTGGATTGGGGTTACTAATCCACTGATTATCAGATATGCCTCCGAGAAGAGTACCTGAACAAGGTAGCACTTCGAATCCTCCACTGGATGTTACCGCCACTCCTATGGAAAAATTATTGAAAAGATTTCAGTCATTCAAACCGCCAACCCTGAAAGGAACAGAGACTTCGGTTGACTGTGAGAGTTGGTTGAATGACATAGAAATGTTGTTTGATTCGTTGGAATATACAGATGAACGACGAGTTCTGTTGATAGGACACCAGTTGCAGGACATTGCAAAGAGCTGGTGGGTTACGATGAAGAGGGCCTTGGAGCATCGAGGTACGACTATTACTTGGGATGTATTTAAAACTGAGTTTTATCAAAGATTTTTCCCAGTGTCGTACATGAAAGACAAGGGGGCGGAGTTTGCCAATTTGAGACAAGGTCAGCTGAATATTGAAGAATATGTGACCAAGTTCTCTACCTTGTTGAAGTTTGCTCCACATGTGGCTGAAAATGACGAAGCCGTTGCTGATCAGTTCATAAATGGCTTGAATCCCGATATTTTTACATTGGTGAACACAGGGCGACCAAATAACTTTGCGGATGCCATGAATAGAGCAAAGGGCGCTGAAGCGGGCCAGATAAGGCAGAGAGGAGCTGCAAATGTTCCTCCCGCACCGAGACCACTGCAACCACCTCCCCGATTCGAGAGTGACAGTAGCAGTGGTGGAAAGAAAGATTTTATGAAAGTTATAGGAAAGAAATTTAAGAAGTCTGGCGGCAATTCTTCTAGCTCTAGTGGTTCCAAACAGAGTTATATCGGGACTTACTGCGGAATTTGTGGAGGGAGACATTCCACTGAACAATGCCAAGGAGTACATGGTAGTTGCCATTTCTGCAAACAACAGGGACATTTTGCCAGAGTGTGTCCACAGAAGGGTTCCCAAAGATCCCAGGGAGCCGAATCATCTGGATCAGCGGCACAGTGGAGTAGACGATCAGCTGCTGTTCATTCATTTCAGCCAGCACCATCTCAGTCACAGGAGAGGCCAGGAGGAAGCCAAACAGTTGGCCAGCCTCCTAGACAGCAGGCCAGAGTATTTTCTTTGACCGAGGAGCAGGCCCAGGAAGCACCAGATGATGATGTTGCAGGTAACTGTTCTTGATGTAGTTATCCTGCTTTTGTATTGATAAATACGGATGCTTCCTATACATTTATTTTTGAACGACTTGCATTGAGTCATGCATTGCTTGTTGAGTCTTTATCTACTGTAGTGTATTTCGTTAACGGTTGGGGAGAGTTTCTATAGTAGTGAATTCTATAAAATATTGAATACTACAGTAGGATGAGAATGAGATCGAGTTAGATCGTGTGATAGATGGTATTGTACTAGTGTTCTCTGATTTTGGGACTGCATTACTGATAGTGATATGCTGACCAAGTACAGAGTTAACATAGAATAGTTCTAGAAGATGGTGAGAATCGGACCTGAGATGGCCAAGGGATGATTATTGTACGATAAGAATTCTAGATTGAGAATTCCTTTGATATTCGTACTAGCTATGACTCGATTATTACAGAAAGGAGCAGAGAGACTCCTTATGTATTCAGTTGATTTACTGAAGTTGAGTCTATCATTGGCTGATTTACCAATGATAAGAAAGTTATTGATGTTTTCCCCGATAAGACTTCAGATATGATTCTAATTAGAGAAATTGATTTTAGTCTTGAACTGATATTTGAAATTGTTGAAATTTCGAATCTTGATTGAGACAGATTGCATTCGGGATGTGTTATATCTGAATATGATATATTTGTTGATTTTAACAGAATTAAACCGTAATTAGTTGGCCGAGGTGGATATCAGTTTCAGATATTTGCGGTTTTATGAGTTTAACCGATCAGTACCGATGAGTGATGTTTTGAATCGGATTGAATATTGATGTTACTCTGAATACGTGTTGAGACAGATAGTAGACAATGAAGATTTTATTGTACAGTCCGAACCAGAGCTGATTTTGAAACGTTAGCAGTTCAAAAAGTTGAGTAGAATGTTTAGAACTCAATATCGATAGTCAGAACCCGGGGGTCGATCAGAATATTAGGTAAGTATTACTGTATTGTATGTTAATAACTGACTTGTTTGTGCCCGATATTTCGAATTTGAAATGACAGAAATTGTCAGGAGGGTGCAATACTTGATTCAGTAGGCATCCTGATAACAGAAAATGTTTTGATAGAAACAGATGAGATTAGATATGGTAGAGTTTGGACTGAAATGTCTGAATTACAGACAGATAAAGACAGAAAGAAAGAAACCAAGAGATTGGTTAGATGACTTATCGGTTCCTGAATAGAAATGAGATTACATTCCCAGGGATATCGTGATGAAGTTACTGCATTCCTTTCGGAATTGAGTGTTGATTGAGTTAGAAATGACAGACTGATCCAGTCTGCGGGTGCTGACCTGTACATGAAGATGTACAAATATGATATATTACGGAGATTCTGCCAGAAAAGTGATTAGATTACACGAAGTGTTGAGAGTTGATTATATTAGACCGTGATTTTGGTTGATTTTGCACCTTTGACAGAATGTACAGTAAGAGTTGGATACTAGATTATATCTGGATACTGAATAGTATTCACTACCTGACGGACAGTCAGAGTGGATTATCCGGATTTCAGAACATATGCTTAGAGTTTTAGTGCTTGGTTTAACACTAATTGGCAGAATTTATTGCCATGTGGTGAGTTTTTATACCACAACAGATATCAGATGAATATGGGAATGACACTACTGGAGACGTTGTACGTTAAGAAGTGCAGATTCCCTCTTTATTGAAATCATATCTCTGAGGTTCCTGAGATCGGACCTGACATGATCAGAGATATGATTGAAAAATTAAAGCTAATTCAGAAGAGAATAAAGACAGCTCAGAATAAATAGACTGAATATGTCAACATCGGATGATGACTGTTGCTATTTGAAATTGGAGATTGAACATAACCTTGATTGGAGTTATCAGATTTTATAAGAAATGTTAATGTTGATTTGTTATGAGCTGTGGTTGGGTATATACGGATGTTGTATAGCCAGTATTGCGAGATTTACTTTATCAGAGCTATTTTTAAAAAAATAGAATTTGATATGAGATTGAAATTTCAGAACTGATTCATTGAGATGAGTTTCTGATTTAAACTCTGTATACATTTCTTCTGATATATCTGAATTGATTACTTGCAAGTTCGAGGACGAACTCAGATCTTAGAGGCGGAGAAATGTAAGGCCCGAGATTTCGATTATTGTAATCTACCATGAATTATGGATAATTAAGATGCAATTATAGACGGATATGATTAGACCGAAAAGACGGAAGAAAACCGAGTTTTGGGCGAAGACCGAAGGTCTCGCGCATATGCGCGAAGAGTAGGCGTGCATATGCGCGAGCTGTGCGGAAGCCAAGGAGCCAAGATCGAACTCTGCGCGCACATGCGCGACGTAAAGCGCGCACATGCGCGATACGTCCAGAGAGTTGGGCGCATATGCGCCGGTTGGATGCGCGCATATGCGTGAGTGCTGAGCGACGAGACCAGTAAGTCTCGCGCATATGCGCCGATGATGTCGCGCATATGCGCGAGACATGTAATATGTGGGATGAGCCACTCATCCTCTTGCATGTACGTGTATATATATATATATATACATACCTTGCAATTCTTCAGAGAGAAGAACGAGAAGAAATCGAGAAAAGGTTCGGGAAAAGAATTGAAAAATCCTTACTCCTTTTGTGAGAAATCCGTACGTCCGATTTTGAATCCGACTGCAGTACTGTGTTCATATCAACGTAGACTACAACTGGACATAAGTTTTGCTACGTTTTGATATGTTTTGAAATTATGGTATAGTCAAAATCTGATATGATTCATATATGATGTTCTTGGCATGTTAGACATCGTATAATTGAAACTGGATTGAGAAATAGAAACCATATGAAATTGTTATGATTTTTAGAGTTGAGTTGAGTAAGAATTGATATCAAGATTGAGTCATTATCGAGCGTAAGACGTTAGAATTGATATCTGACTGATATGGTATTGCTGGATATATTGAGATTATAATGCTATGCCTTTGAAACCGAATTTGATTGAATTCTGATTATATCCAGTATTGATTGAGTAGTGTATTGATACCGTACCCTCGATATCGTTATTGTCAGATTTTGTATTGACAGGCTTGGGGCTCGAGACTTCGACAGAGTCAGAGTATCAGAAAGAAAGGTATAAATTAATGTTGAGTAGGGATTGCACAACTCGAGTGAGGTTTGACTAGAGTCTCCCTAAATCACATACTTAGATATTTGTAATTGATGAGAGTGATGTTTGTTGTCTATTGATTTAAAGCCACTGCATGTATTGACTACTGAGTCGTTTAGTCATTGGCTGATTCGCCTTGTCACCGGCTGTGGGGACCCGGACGCTAATCAAGTTCTTAATCACCATTGGGACTAATTAATCGATTATAAAACAGGGTCTAAAAATTTTTCTTTTTAAAATACGGAACGTAGTGAAATCAAGACATATATACATATCAGTATATAAAATACAAGTCCTGTATCATAAACATTTATTCAAACTAGAGTTTAACAACTAATATCAAGTGTCCAAACCCTATCTCAAATCAAAGTCCGAAGTCTCCACTCTAACTCGATCTCTCCTCATCTTCTCGACCCTGAACCTGTCCCACCTGTTGTCAAGTACACATACAGACAAGACAACAGCCGGATAATTCCGGTGAGAATATAATCCCAGTATAAATCAACGAAACATGCAATCATATAAACAAATATAAAGCATGTAATCAGGTAACAGATATATGTATCAAACTCTGAAACATAATCGGTCATAGACTGTCGACATATACGTGACTCCACGTTTCAGACTAGACTCAATCCTAGTCTAGGGATCCCGGTTTCCAGACATTGGCATTCCATATCGACCAACAGTAATAGAAAAGACTCCAGTTCTATCCACGTCGATATAGTATCGATCACCAGTAATAGAGAAGCTCTGATTCTATCCACATCAGTATAGTATCGATCACCAGTAATAGAAGAAACTCCGATTCTATCCACATCGATATAACATCGATCAACAGTAATAGAAGAAGTTATAATTCTATCCACATCAATACAATACTGATCACCAGTAATAGAATGAGCTATAATTCTATCCACATCGATAGCCAATTATCCAGTAGCAGACTATGGCACCTCCGCCAACACAATATCTCATGACATCGTGCAATGTGCCCGTGGTGATCCCACCACTATCAGACACTTCTGTCATAAGACTACTCGTCTAATACCTGCTATCTATAATCAAGAGAACAAGTATATCAATCAAATCAATACAATATCAATGCAATAAAGTAAAGTATGTGATTTAGGGAAACTCAAGTCTAACCGACTCAAGTCGATCTCCCAATACCACATTGACTTATACCTTTCTTTCGTCGGTTTCTGGCTCAGTCGAAGTCCTGAATTCACAGTCTGTCTGGCAATGACAATATCAATAATCTCATGTCAATATACCTTTCAAATCAATATCAATCTTGATTTAATTCAAAATCAACGGCATAACGGTACAAACCCAATATCCCCGTCAATACCATATCACCAGATAACAGTTACAATCCATAACCCATATTCAATACAATCTGTAATCCAATCACAATTCAAATCTTTCTGGTATAAATCAATATACCCTAAAAATTCATAACAATTCCATAATCAGTCCGTTTCTTAATCTGACTTCGATTCTATGATGTCTAACATGTCAAGAACATCATATATGAATTCCATTCAATTCTGACAATGGCATAATTTCAAAACATGTCAAAACGTAGCAAAACTTACGTCAAGTTATAGCCTACGTCGATAGGAACTCGATACCGAAGTCGGAATCAAAATCAGACGGACGGATTTCTCGCAGAAGGCGTAAGGATTTTCTCCTTTCTTCTTCAGACCCTTCTCTCGATTTATGTTTTGATTTTCGAAGGGATAACCATTATATATAACCGTGCATGCATTCTCGAGGTGGCAACATTTTTCTCGCAACACGTCGCACCGCGGGTGCGGTCGTTGCTGTACCGCGGGTGCGGTCTCTACAGCACCGCGGGTGCGGTGTAGCCACGAAATCTTGGCCAACTTACTGTCCATGCACCGCGGGTGCGGTGCTTCCTAAGCCGCGGGTGCGGTGCTGCTCACAATGTACATTTCATAATTCTAATTTGAAATGTGCTTCTCGGTATTCCGATTGATCTTTTCATAATCACATGACATTATAAATCAATCCTTATTAATTACAGTGATTAATTCTCGGGCATTACATTTCTCCCCCCTAAGATATGATTTCGTCCTCGAAATCACAAGCAATCTATCATATCAATAAGGAGTATATACAAAAATGTAATAGAACTTTACATCAGTGGAACAGTGCTGGGAATTCCTGTCTCATATCAGATTCAGTCTCCCAAGTGCTTCTTCCACGCCATGACGAGTCCATTGAACTTTCACAAGAGGAATCGTCTTTGTTCTGAGCTGTTTTTCTTTACGATCGATAATCTGGATCGGTTTTTCGACATAACTCAATGTCTCATCTAGCTCGGTCTCGTCTGGCTGAATCACGTGAGAATCATCAGGGAGATATTTCCGCAGCATCGATACATGAAAGACATCATGTATCCCAGACAATGAAGGCGGCAATGCGAGTCGATAGGCACGATCTCCTATCTTGTCGAGAATCTCATATGGACCAACGTATCTTGGAGACAATTTCCCTTTCTTGCCAAATCTGACAACACCTCTGAAAGGAGAAATCTTCAAAAATACTCGGTCTCCAGTCTCAAATACCAACGGTCGTCGTCTGAGGTTGGCATATTTGGCTTGTCGGTCTTGAGCTGCCTTCATTTTCTTCTGAATCAATTTAACTTTTTCAGTCATATCTCTGATCATATCAGGTCCAGTCTCAGGAACTTCAGAGATATCATCCCAGTACAGAGGGGATCTGCATCTCTTTCCGTACAATGCTTCAAAAGGCGCCATCTCAATACTCGTTTGATAGCTGTTGTTGTACGAAAATTCACAAAGAGGCAATGCATCTTGCCAGTTAGTACTAAAATCAAGTACTACAGCTCTCAGCATATCTTCCAATGTCTGAATCGTCCGTTCTGACTGTCCGTCAGTCTGTGGATGATATGCGGTACTTAGATGTAACTTTGTACCTAGAGCTTGCTGCAATCTCTGCCAGAAGTGCGAAGTAAACCGAGGATCACGGTCTGAAACAATCGACTTTGGCACTCCGTGCAGTCTTACCACTTCCTTGACGTAAATATCCGCCATTTGGTCATATCTGTACGTCATTTTGTATGGAATAAAACATGCAGATTTGGTCAATCGATCAATCACGACCCAAATCGCATCACAACCTCGGGAGGAACGTGGTAACTGTGTCACAAAGTCCATGGAAATGTGATCCCATTTCCATTCAGGAATGGACAAACTCTGCAACAATCCTCCTGGCTTCTTTCTCTCAGCTTTCACCTGTTGGCAATTTAGACACTTGGCTACAAATTCAGTGATATCTGATTTCATTTGTTTCCACCAATACTGTGCCTTTAAAACGTTATACATTTTCCTGCCACCAGGATGAATGCTAAAACGACTGTTGTGCGCTTCTGTTAATATTTTCTGTCTTAAATCCGAGACATTCGGCACAACCAGACGATTATTCACTTACAAAATACCGTCACAAACTCGATACTCCGATTTATGACCAGCTCTGACCATTGAAATCGAATTCTGTATGTTCTGATCCCTTTTCTGTGCCTCTTTGATTTTCAATATCAATGCCGGTTCAGCTTGAATCGTATATAATCTCAGAGGCTGATGATCTGTTCCAAAAGCTAATCCAAACAAACAACAGTCTTCTATCAAATTTGATACACCCATTGTCGATAAGGATAGTGCACATACCTTTCGACTCAGCGCATCTGCTGCTGCGTTGGATTTCCCTGGATAGTACTTGATTTCACAATCAAAGTCTTTCAGTAAATCCAGCCATCTCCGCTGTCTCATATTCAGCTCTGATTGCGAAAACAGATATTTCAAGCTTTTGTGATCTGAATAGATTTCGAATTTCTCACCGTAGAGGTAATGTCGCCATATCTTCAAAGCAAAGACTATGGCTGCCAATTCAAGATCATGAATTGGATAACGAGATTCATGGGGTTTCAGCTGTCTCGAGGCATAAGCAATCACATGCCCCTGCTGCATCAATACACAACCCAATCCTCGGTGAGATGCATCACAATAAACGATAAATCCACCAGTGCCTGAAGGAATCGTCAACACAGGCGCACTGGTCAGTCTCTTTTTCAACTCAAGAAAACTGGATTCACAGTCTTCTGTCCACACAAATGGAGCATTCTTCTGAGTCAACTGTGTAATCGGTTTGGCAATACTCGAAAAATCTTTAATGAATCGGCGATAATATCCTGCCAAACCCATAAAGCTGCGTATATCTGGTACAGATGTCGGTCTTGGCCACGAAATCACTGCCTCAACCTTACTGGGATCAACTGATATCCCGTCTCCGGATATGATATGTCCAAGAAATACCACCTGTTTCAACCAGAACTCGCATTTCGACAATTTAGCATACAGTTTCTCTGCCCTCAACATGCTCAACACAGTCCTCAGATGATTAGCATGCTCAATCATATTCTTTGAATAAATCAATATATCATCAATGAATATGGTAACAAAATCATCCAAATATTTCTGAAAGACGCGGTTCATCAATCCCATAAATACCGCCGGTGCATTCGTCAAACCAAAAGGCATGACAATAAACTCATAGTGTCCATACCTAGTTCTGAATGCTGTCTTAGAGATATCAGAGTCCCTGACTCTCAATTGATGGTATCCAGATCTCAAGTCGATCTTGGAGTACACCGAAGAACCCTGCAACTGATCAAATAAATCATCAATACGAGGCAATGGATATTTATTCTTTACCGTTGTCTTGTTCAGTTGCCTGTAGTCGATACAAAGTCTCATCGACCCGTCTTTCTTTCTCACGAACAGTACTGGAGCACCCCAAGGAGACACACTCGGTCTAATGTACCCCTTGGCCAGTAAATCCTCCAACTGTTCTTTAAATTCTTTCAATTCGATCGGTGCCATCCTGTATGGAGCTCTCGAAATCGGAACTGTTCCTGGCATTAACTCAATGCTGAAGTCTATCTCTCGAATCGGAGGCAATCCAGGAATCTCATTTGGAAAGACATCAGCAAACTCACACACCACTGGCAAATCCGTCAATGATGGGCTCGATTTCAGTAAGTCAACTGAATATACCAGGAATCCATCCGCTCCCTTCTGCAATAATCGAGTCATATTCATTGCAGATATCAAAGGAATTCTGGCACGAGAACCCTTACCATAAAATTTCCACTCCTCAGCCATCTCATTTCTGAATCGAACTATCTTGTGGAAACAATCGACTGTAGCTCGGTACTTGGTCAACATATCGATACCGACAATACAATCAAAATCAGATAAACTAAGCACAATACAGTCTAACTCAATCGTATGCCCATCGTACTGCAGTATACAAGATTTAACAGATTTCACTGACATCAAACCTGTCCCTAACGGAGAAGAGACAGACACTACCGCAGACAATGACTCAATAGGTAACGCATGACTCATTGCAAACCTCTCAGAAATAAAAGTATGCGATGCACCAGTGTCAATCAGCACATATGCAGGATAACCAGAAATAAAACAGTTACCTGCCATGACATCATCAGGTGCATCCTGTGCCTGCTCCTCAGTCAAAGCGAATAGTCGGGCCTGCTGTCGAGGAGGCTGGCTCGCTGTATGGCTCTCTCCCGGCCTCTGCTGTGACTGAGTAGACGGTGCTGGCTAAAAGGAATGAACGGCAGAAGATCGTCTTCCTGTCTGAGCCACTGATCCAGATGACTCAACGGCCTGGAATCCCTGGGCATCACGCTGTGGACATACTCGGGCAAAGTGTCCATGCTGCTTACAAATGCGGCAGTTTCCGAACACTCCTCGGCACTGCTCGGTGGAATGCTTCCCTCCACAAGTGCTACTGTAGGGTCCCGTGTAACTCTGGCCCTGACCAGTCTGTCTAGAGCCACTCGAACTGGATGGGCTACTTCCAGCTTTCTTGAATTTCTTCCCCTTAGCTTTCAGGAAGTCTTTCTTTCCACTAACACTGCCACTCTCAAATCGGGGAGCTGGTGGAGGCAGCTGTGATCTCGGTGCTGAAGGCACAAACGAGGCCTCTCTCTGTCTCATCAGACCTGCTTCGGCTCCCTTGGCTCTGTTCAAGGCATCGGTGAAATTGTTTGGCCTTCCGGTATTCACCAAGGTAAAAATTTCAGGATTTAGGCCATTTATGAACTGATCCGCAACGGTCTCATCATGTTCAGCCACATGAGGAGCAAATCGGAGCAACGTAGAGAATTTAGCCACATAGTCCTCAATGTTTAACTGGCCTTGTTTCAAGTTTGCAAATTCGGCTCCCTTGTCCTTCCTATAAGATACTGGAAAGAACCGTAGATAAAATTCAGACTTAAACACATTCCAGGTAATGGCCGTACCTCGTTGTTCCAATGCCCGTCTAGTCGTAATCCACCAATGTTTTGCAACGTCATGCAGTTGATGTCCTATCAGTTTCACCCTCTTGTCCTCCGTATATTCCAACGATTCAAACATCGATTCAATATCGTCCAACCAACTTTCACATTCCACGGAATTCTCCATACCTTTCAAAGTCGGTGGATGAAAAGACTGAAATCTTTTCAACAGTTTCTCCATCGGTGTAGGAGTCACATCCATGGGAGGATTCGATGTACTCCCTTGTTCTGGTACTCTTCTCGGAGGCATATATGAAATCAAAAGGATTAGCAACCCCAAACCAAAGTTCTATTTCAGTCCTCCTCCGATCATCTTACTGCTGATCCAGAATCGGCTCTGATTCGTTCTCAATAATACATGTTTTCAAATCAAATCAGATAAACAGATAAACATGCATTATAAAGCAGTAAATCATGCTAGCAATCAAAAGCAGGAAAGAAAACACATTCTACCCCGCTCACTAGCTCCTATCTCAATCTCAAGGATCTATCGCTCTGATACCACCTGTTGTGGGGACCCGAACGCTAATCAAGTTCTTAATCATCATTGGGACTAATTAATCGATTATAAAACAGGGTATAAAAATTTTTCTTTTTAAAATGCGGAACGTAGTGAAATCAAGACATATATACATATCAGTATATAAAATACAAGTCCTGTATCATAAACATTTATTCAAACTAGAGTTTAACAACTAATATCAAGTGTCCAAACCCTATCTCAAATCAAAGTCCGAAGTCTCCACTCTAACTCAATCTCTCCTCATTTTCTCGACCCTGAACCTGTCCCACCTGTTGCCAAGTACACATACAGACAAGACAACAGCCGGATAATTTCGGTGAGAATATAATCCCAGTATAAATCAACGAAACATGTAATCATATAAACAAATATAAAGCATGTAATCAGGTAACAGATATATGTATCAAACTCTGAAACATAATCAATCATAGACTGTCGACATATACGTGACTCCACGTTTCAGACTAGACTCAATCCTAGTCTAGGGATCCCGGTTTCCAGACATTGGCATTCCATATCGACCAACAGTAATAGAAAAGACTCCAGTTCTATCCACGTCGATATAGTATCGATCACCAGTAATAGAGAAGCTCTGATTCTATCCACATCAGTATAGTATCGATCACCAGTAATAGAAGAAACTCTGATTCTATCCACATCGATATAACATCGATCAACAGTAATAGAAGAAGTTATAATTCTATCCACATCAATACAATACTGATCACCAGTAATAGAATGAGCGATAATTCTATCCACATCGATAGCCAATTATACAGTAGCAGACTATGGCACCTCCGCCAACACAATATCTCATAACATCGTGCAATTTGCCCGTGGTGATCCCACCACTATCAGGCACTTCTGTCATAAGACTACTCGTCTAATACCTGCTATCTATAATCAAGAGAACAAGTATATCAATCAAATCAATACAATATCAATGCAATAAAGTAAAGTATGTGATTTAGGGAAACTCAAGTCTAACCGACTCAAGTCGATCTCCCAATACCACATTGACTTATACCTTTCTTTCGTCGGTTTCTGGCTCAGTCGAAGTCCTGAATTAACAGTCTGTCTGGCAATGACAATATCAATAATCTCATGTCAATATACCTTTCAAATCAATATCAATCTGATCAATCTTGATTTAATTCAAAATCAACGGCATAATTGTACAAACTCAGTATCCCCGTCAATACCATATCACCAGATAATAGTTACAATCCATAACCCATATTCAATACAATCTGTAATCCAATCACAATTCAAATCTGTCTGGTATAAATCAATATACCGTAAAAATTCATAACAATTCCATAATCAGTCCGTTTCTTAATCTGAATTCGATTCTATGATGTCTAACATGTCAAGTAGGAAAAACATGGGTAAAGTGATCCTAGCTTCACTTTCTGCACAACCATGCCTTCAAGAAACAATCAAGTTAAGACAGAATCAAGATCCTATTTTGACAAAGTTTAAAGAACAAGTCAAAGAAAAGAAGTCACAAGATCTTCATATAGACCAGAAGGGAGTTTTATGGATGAAAGGACGATTGTGTGTACCAAACATAGAGAATCTTCGACAGGAAGTAATGTTTGAAGCACATAAATCAAAATTTTCGGTCCACCCCGGCAGTACAAAGATGTACAGAGATTTAAAGAAAAATTTTTGGTGGAGCGGAATGAAGAAGGATGTAGCAGAATACATCTCTAGATGCCAGGTCTGTCAACAAGTTAAAGCTGAACATCAACAGCCTGGAGGACTTCTTCAACCCTTGGAAATTCCAGAATGGAAATGGGAACATATTTCCATTCATTTTGTAGTAGGTTTACCCAAGTCTAGGCAAAGTCATAATGGAATATGGGTAATCGTAGATAGACTCACAAAATCTGCACATTTTCTACCTGTTCGCATGAATTATAATCTGGAAAAATTGGCTACCATATACATGGACAATATTGTGCTATTACATGGAGTTCCGGTAAGCATTCTGTCTAATAGAGATCCAAGATTTGTATCTCGGTTCTGGAAGAGTTTTCAACAAGCTATGGGGACTAAGGTTACTCTCAGCACAGCTTATCACCCTCAAACGGATGGCCAAACAGAGAGAACAATACAAACCCTTGAAGATATGCTACGAGCATGTGCTTTAGAATTCAGTGGTAATTGGAGTGAATATCTACCTTTAATTGAGTTTGCTTACAATAACAGTTATCATAGCAGTATTGGAATGGCTCCATACGAAGCTCTGTATGGCCGAAAATGTCGATCACCTCTATACTGGGATGAGGTAGGAGAGAAATCCATAACTGGACCTGAACTTCTCCAAGAAACCGTGGACAAAGTAACAATCATTAAAGAAAGACTCAAAATTGCTCAAGATCGACAGAAAAGTTGGGCTGATCTAAAGAGGAGACCAGTGGAGTTCACCGTTGGAGAAAAAGCTTACGTAAAAGTTTCTCCCATGAAAGGAGTTGTTTGATTCAATAAAGCTGGGAAATTACATCCTCGATACATAGGACCTTTTGAAATTTTAGAAAAAATCGGAACACTGGCATACAGACTAGCATTGCCACCAGATATGTCAAGAATTCATAATGTATTTCATGTTTCACAATTGAGGAAATACATCTCAGATCCAAGTCATGTTCTTGAAACTGGACCGCTCCTGATGGAAAATAATCTGAATGAAAAATTAAGATATGAAGAAGTTCCAATTCGAATTTTGGACACCAAAGAACTAGTATTAAGGCGACGCAACATTTCCTATGTTAAGATACAGTGGTCTAATCATACCGAAAGAGAAGCTACTTGGGAACTAAAAGAGAAGATGTTCGAGCAATATCCCTATCTGTTCGAAAATCTAGAAAACTCAAGTTTCAGGGACGAAACTTCCAATAAGGAGGGAGGAATGTAAGAATATGATTTATTATTATTAATTATTAGTATTAGTATTATATTTATTATGTATTATGAAGTGCAAAACATTGAAAAACATGAAGTGCAAAACATTGAAAAACATGAGTGCAAAACATTGACAAAACATGAGTGCAAAATATTGAAAATCAAATGTGCCAAAATTGACTAAAATAAATAAAATATATTAAAATATGCATCAAATTGTGGAAATTATTTTCAAATCTTGCCTATAAATAGATGTATTGAGTTTGAAAGAAATCACACCAAAACCTCTCCATCTAGAGCAAGCTTGAAGTTTGAAACCATCAACCTTTCTTGAAGTGAAATTTAGAAGCAATAATTTTGTTATACTTCTGAAAATTCGTTCCATCACTCCCGACCTCAGAATCCGATCTTCACCGTTCATATTACACTTTCATATGTTTTAAACATCATATCAAAATTTCAGCCTCATCCATACGGTCAAATTTTGTGAAACCCTTCGGCAAGAAAACTGCTCGGATTTGAAACGAGTTTAGCTAATTTACGGATTTTCGGACGATAAATTCCAGCTTGTTTCTTCCATAATTTAGGAGCACCTTTCTGTAAGTGGGATTATGTTTTAAAGTATTTAAGTATGTTTTCGAAAATTCGATCGACATGATATATTCTTTCGATTTGATATATGAATATTTCGTTTCGATAAATTGTTAAGCATGTTTAAATCAATTTTAAGTGCATGTTCTTTTCGTTTCAAAATTATGTTGTCTTTGTTTCATGTTATATTCTAATATATATTCTTAAACACCAAATTGGTATATTTTAAGAATTATGTTTAAAAGCACTGTTATGATTCAAGTTAGAAATGGTAAAAAGGAAAATTTTCCTAAAACATGATAAGATATGACAAGTTTATGGCCCTGATGCGGTGGGTAATAATAACCGATATATGGCCTCACCCCTTAGAGGAATTACATATAGGGGACTGATCAGTAACACCATGGATAATAAGATGAAATAACAGTGCAATACGAATAATTTATGTCTATTTGCATATGCTAAGTTATGTTTGCTCATTGTTAATATCATGTATTGATTTTGTTATGGATAATTATTGTGACATGAAATTCATTTAATATTTACATAAATATATATAAGTTATGTCGTATCTATCATTTTATTGTTCCGACATTTGTTGAGACACGGAAAATTTCGAATTGTTAAAGATCTATATATGTATATCCTTGTGTTATTATGATCGATCGGCCTCCACTTGCTGAGTATTTCACAAAATACTCACCCTTACACCTCTCACTCCCAGATAAGAATGAAAAACAAGTTGAAGAAGAAGAGCAAATGCATTTCTGGGGATGGTAACAATGTTTCAGTTGATCAAGACATACTTTGGAATTTGGCTATCTTTTATTTTTACGCTGTTCGCTTCCGCACTCGTTTGTTAAATTGATTACGTTGTAAAGACAATGTATGTTTTATGAAAAAGACTGGTTTGGTTGTACACTGTACTACGAGGCTTGTTGATTTACGATTGAATAATTGTAAAACAACGCCGGATGTCAACTCACCCCGGTATCGGGACGTGACATGTAAATATTGGAAGCTAATGTAATAGTTGCATTTGCATCCCTTGCATTACCCTAGGATTGGACCTAGGCCCGTGTTTAGCTCACACGGGCCATTAGTATTGGGGCGATTGATCATCCTTCTTTTGTTTACTGTTTATAATATATGCATGATATGTTATAAATAATGAGTATGTGCGTTATTATTATGATAATAACAAAGTTGCATGAATCCGGCAAACATAAGATCAAACATGGCGAGCTTTTAAATAAAATTAATGATGAGACCTTTCAAAATTTAAAATCCTCATTTTGAATAAGATTCAAAATTAATATCAAGCCTGAAAAGGGGAATTATAAATTTGTTTATAATTTCCAAGTCTTCCATCGACAATGGGTGCATGATGAACGCTACCCGTACTCGGGGCTCAGCTCATATTATTGGGGGAGCTTTGGGTGCCAGAAAGCTGTGACATCCATTGACATGGTGATGTGAACTACGTGGAACTCCCATGATTTCGGCTCATATTATTGAGGGAACTCATGGCGACCGTCCATTATGGTTCAACATCGATGGGTAAGGCTTGAAACGTGAAGATGAACGACGTCTTATTATTGGGTCCAAATCAAACGTGAGACAAAAGTTTACGTAGAGGGTTGCATTGTGATGCAATTGGAAACTACCTTTTAGGAATTGTGATTGGCTGATATTATTCGGGATCATAATTCGCTAATTGGACCTTACGTACCTACTGAGGAAAGGAGTTTCCCGTTTTCACTAGAGGGTAGTGAAAGATGTCAAAACAGTGGGAGAAAATATTTATGAAGTAAAAGTCCAAACTTCATATCTTACTAAATATTTTAAAATAGTCATCAACATTTATCTGTTTTTACTTTTCAGTACAAATTGACAATGTCTTCGATTCGCAATCCGATATCCGTAATACTCGACAAACACATATTAACTGGACCTAATTACCTCACTTGGCTAAGAAACCTAAAATTTGTCTTGAATTCGGAAAGGGTAGCATATACACTGACTGAGTCGCCCCCTGTTGAGGCTCCGACTGACTGCACTCCTGAGGAATTGCAGGCTTACAAGAAATGGTGTGACCATGACTTGATAGCCAGGTGTTATATGCTGACTTCTATGAATGATAATGACTGATTCGCCTCCTGTTGAGGCTCCGACTGAATGCACTCCTGAGGAATTGCAGGCTTACAAGAAATGGTGTGACCATGACTTGATAGCCAGGTGTTATATGATGACTTCTTTGAATGATGAGCTGCAGAGGCGTTTTGAGGATGCAAAGAGTGCTGCTGAAAGGAGATCGGTTACGGTGACCGGAAGCGCAACGGAAGCATAAAATTTTCGATTTTACAAGACAATTTTCGGCCATCACATTATTTTGTGCAGCAAATACAATAAAACACAAAATAACATTCATAGTGTGTTGAGAAATTTACCTATCAATCACAAGGATTGATGTATGGCTCCAACTTTGTTGTTAAACAACAAAGTTCTTGAATGGCATGAAGAAATCTACAAGCTCTCCTTGGACTCCTTTCTTCAAAATTAGGCCCACCACCAACTAGGTAGATCCCTTCATATTTTGCACTAGAAAAATATGAAGATTTTTCAAAGAGAAGAATTATTCATTCCTCAACACTTGAAGAAGAAAATGAGAGAAAAACTTGGAGAGAAAAGGCAAGAGGAATTTCGGCCATTGTAGATTGCAATGAGGGGGAGGGAGACTTGTCTTGGTAGTGGAAAAAGTAGAAATCACTTTTTTTTGCATGCCATGCCTTGAAAACTCAAAAAGTAGTCTCTCAACCTTTCACCTCCCATGCATGCATATTATATGGTTTTTAACAAATTAAAAACAATGGACTAAATTTAATTATCGTAAACATATTTGAGGCTAATTAAACATTACTTGAATTTACCCAAGTCCCACTAGTTAAATAATTAATTTAAATTGAGCTCTACAAGACTCAATATAATTTAATTAATTCAACACTTGAATTAATTTAATTATTTGGAGTCTACTAAGTCCACTAGTGTTTAATTAATTCAACACTTGAATTAATTTAATTTAGTCCATAATAATGTTTATGAAAATCACAATTTTCAAATACATTATTCAATTGGCCAACTTTTAATTTAGGAACACTTCCATAAATTAAAATTTACATTTCTCTCATAGAAGTCATACTTCTCATATTCTTTCTACCTTTTGTATATTCAAGGGCTTTATCTATGCAACTAGCATGGGTATACAGATAAAGATGTGCCAAAATAATAATATCAAATATTACTAAAATAAAGATTGCTTATACATAGAGTTTCATTGTGAACACTCGGCCAACACTTGGCTCGACGGGCACCTACTCTAACAATCTCCCACTTGCACTAGAGCCAACTACCCATATGCTTCAAACCCATTGATTCGCGATGCATCTCGAATAATGGTTCAGGCAAAGGCTTAGCTAGTGGATCAACAACATTGTCTCCGGAGCCGACTTTGTCGATAGACACTTCTCTTTCCACAATCTCTCCGAGGATGTGGTACTTTCTCAATACTTGTTTGGACTTCTGATGAGACCTTGGCTCCTTTGCTTGAGCTAAAGCTCCCGTGTTGTCACACAACACCGGGATAGGAGCAACTCCATTAGGAATGACGTCCAACTCTTAGACGAAATTCCTTATCCAAACAGCCTCCCTTGCTGCATCTGATGCAGAAATGTATTCGGCCTCTGTGCTGGAATCCGCAGTATTGTCTTGCTTGGAACTCTTCCAAGTGACAGCAGCACCATTGAGCATGAATACAAACCTAGAGGTTGACTTCGAGTCATCGATATCGCTTTGGAAGCTAGAGTCGGTATAGCCTTCCAATTTCAGTTCTCCACCCCCATACACCAAGAACAATTTATTGGTCCTTCTCAAATACTTGAGGATGTCTTTCACAACTTTCAGGTGTGGAAGACCAGGGTTCGATTGATATCTACTCACTACACTTAGTGCTAAAACCACGTCAGGACGTGTAGATATCATCTCATACATGATGCTACCAATCGTAGATGCATAAGAAATGCCTGTCATCGCCGCTATCTCTGCATCAGTCTTGGGAGACATAGACTTGGATAGGGACACGCCACGACACATTGGTAGGTGTCCTCTCTTGGACTTATCCATCGAGAACTGCTTCACGATGGTATCAATGTATGTGGACTGGGTGAGACCAAGCAATCTTTTCGATCTATCTCTATAGATCTGTATCCCAATACAAAAGATGCTTCACCCAAGTCCTGCATCGAGAACTTACTCGCTAACCATATCTTAGTTGATTGCAACATTCCTACATCATTCCCAATGAGTAGAATGTTATCAACATAAAGCACCAGGAATGTCACAACACTCCCACTGACCTTCTTATACACACAGGGTTCCTCAGGATTCTTAGTAAATCAAACTCTTTGATTGTACTAGCGAATCTAAGGTTCCAACTCCTAGATGCCTGCTTTAGACCATAAATAGATCTATGAAGTTTGCATACCATATGCTCACTTCCAATAGATGTAAACCCTTCAGGTTGAGACATGTAAATCTCTTCCTTAATATCCACATTAAGAAAGGCTGTCTTAACATCCATCTGCCATATCTCATAGTCATACTATGCAACTATGGCTAACAATTTCCTTATAGACTTGAACATTGCGACTGGGGAAAAGGTTTCCTCAAAGTCAACTCCTTGTCTTTGAATACATCCTTTTTGCCACCAGTCGCGTCTTGAAAGTCAATACCTTCCCATCCGCCCCAAGTACCTATGGGAACCGTTCCCTCAGGTGGATCCACGAGATTCCACACTTGGTTCGAATGCATGGAATTCATCTCAGATTCCATCGCTTCAAGTCACTTGGATGAATCAGCATCAGATAATGCTTCCTTGAAGGTCCTTGGATCACATCCATGGTTAGGCTCATCATGGCCCTCTTCAAGAAGCAGACCATACCTCATAGGTTCCATCGCTCCAAGTCACTTGGATGAATCGGCATCAGATAATGCTTCCTTGAAGGTCCTTGGATCACATCCATGGTTAGGCTCATCATGGCCCTCTTCAAGAAGCAGACCATACCTCATAGGTGGTCTCGAGACTCTCTCGGATCTTCTAGGAGCTTGTATCTCCTCTCTTGGCTCTTCGGTGTGGGTTCTATAATTGTGGGTGTCTCTCGAACCTCTTCGAGTTCTATCATCTCCCATTTTCTATCCAATAGAAATTCCTTTTCCAAAAAGGTTGCATTCCTAGAAACAAACACCCAAATATTTGGGAGGCTTACCCGTCCATATCTCGTATGGTGTCTGCCTTTGAATGGACATTTAATGGAATATCTTTCAATTTTAAGTTATAGAGATCGTTTTCAAGTTCACCAGTACCAATCAAACATTCATTCATGTAAATGTTGCAAACACCTTTGCTAAATAGACAAGAATATCCATCTTTATCACAATAGAAATGGAAATAATGTTTTTCACCAAAAAGGTACAAACAAAACATCTCTTAAAAAATAACTTAAAATCATTGTTCAACAATAAGTAAACATTTCTTAAGGTCTTGGCAGCAACTCTTGCTCCATTGCCCATCCTCAAGAAGGTCACACCTTCCCTAAGCTTCCTACTTCTTCCCATCACCTGTAACCCATTACAGAGATGTGAGTCATAACCGGTATCTAATACCCAAGAAGTAGAGTTAATTGAAATGTTTACTTCAATTTAGAACATACCGTTTCCAGAACTCTTCTGTGCCAGATATTCTTGCAATTTCGCCTCCAATGTCCAGGCTTCTTGCAGTGATGACAAACATCACTAGTCTTGTCAGCCTTAACTGGTGTGGCTGCCACAACGGGATTCGGAGATTGTCTAATCAAGGGCACGTTCTTCTTGGGACGTTGGAAAGAACTCTTCTTTCCCTTCCCATGTGGATCAATCTTCGTACCAGATGAAGAACCCACATAAAGAACCAACTTCTCTTTCTTGATGGTTGATTCAAACGTAACAAGCATATTCACCAACTCCTCAAGGGTCGGCTCTAGCTTGTTCATGTTGAAGTTCACCACAAAAGGATCAAATGAGCTAGGCAGCGATAAGAGCAACACGTTGGTGGTCAACTCCGAAGGCAAGATCAGATCCATGCCAACGAGCTTGTCCACAAGCCCAATCATCTTTAGGCCATGCTCATGGACCGAGGCCCCATTTCGCATGCGCATAGTGATCAGCTCTTTGACGGTAGCATGCCTAAGAGGTCGAGTCTGCTCACCAAAGAGCTCCTTGAGGTGCTTATGAATGTCAGCAGCATTCTTTGCACCCTCAAAACGCCTCTGCAGCTCATCATTCATAAAAGTCAGCATATAACACTTGGCTATCAAGTCATGGTCACACCATTCCTTGTAAGCCTGCAATTCCTCAGGATTGTAGTCAGTCGGAGCCTCAACAGGGGGCGACTCAGTCTGTGTATATGCTACCCTTTCCGAATTCAAGACGATTTTCAGGTTTCTTAGCCAAGTGAGGTAATTAGGTCCAGTTAATATGTGTTTGTCGAGTATTATGGATATCGGATTGCGAATCGAAGTCATTGTCAATTTGTACTGAAAAGTGAAAACAGATAAATGTTGGTGACTATTTTAAAATATTTAGTAAGATATGAAGTTTGGACTTTTACTTCATAAATATTTGCTCCCACTGTTTTGACATCTTTCACTACCCTCTAGTGAAATCGGGAAACTCCTTTCCTCAGTAGGTACGTAAGGTCCAATTAGCGAATTATGATCCCGAATAATATCAGCCAATCACAATTCCTAAAAGGTAGTTTCCAATTGCATCACAATGCAACCCTCTACGTAAAATTTTGTCTCACGTTTGATTAGGACCCAATAATATGACGTCGTTCATCTTCACGTGTCAAGCCTTACCCATCGATGTTGAACCTTAATGGACGGTCGCCATGAGTTCCCTCAATAATATGAGCCGAAATCATGGGAGTTCCACGTAGCTCACATCACAATGTCAATGGATGTCATAGCTTTCCGGCACCCAGGGCCCCCCCAATAATATGAGCCGAGCCCCGAGTACGGGTAGCGTTCATCATGCAACCATTGTCGATGGAAGACATGGAAATTATAAACAAATTTATAATTCCCCTTTTCGGGCTTGATATTAATTTTGAATCTTATTCAAAATGAGGGTTTTTAATTTTGAAAGGTCTCATCATTAATTTTATTTTAAAAGCTCGCCATGCTTGATCGTATGTTTGCCGGATTCATGCAACTTTGTTATTATCATAATAATAACGCACATACTCATTATTTATAACATATTATGCATATATTATAAACAGTAAACAAACAAAGATGATCAATCGCCCCAATACTAATGGACCGTGTGAGCTAAACACGGGCCTAGGTCCAATCCTAGGGAAATGCACGGGATGAAATGCAACTATTACATAAGCTTCCAATATTTACATGTCTTCGATCTTCATAATCATCATGGCCACCATCTTCCAATCTTGATCATCCACTATACTAATATTTACAAATAAATATCCATGGCAAATAGGGATACATCTCATGGGGTGGGAACGGGCCATAAACCAAGCCCACTTTATAAATTGATAATTATTACAATCATTCAACACAAAATATCCTAGCATACACCTAGCAAATTGGGCTTGGGCTTTTGATCATCCTTCATGCATAATATCACATATCATACACCATCAATTAATTATCACAATAATTAATTGATCCAATATTATATATCTTGATCCAATCACTAACCGTCACGATTATAAACTAAATTAACAAAGTATACAAACACCTTTGTCTACTTTCAAATTAATTTATTTATAACCGAATTTCTTGTAAATCACAATTTACTATAAATAATTAAAGTCCAACTTCGATTATTTATTTCATGAGAAAAATTTGCAACTTTTGTAATTTTAAACTTAAGGGCCCAAAAACTTATTTTTCACCAAAAACATTTGGCTCATTTAAAATTCACAAATATGTTGGCCATCTAATAGCCCAACAACATCAAGGCCCATGACACTTTGATTATCCAAAACACTTTTGGAAACCCTAGTCGTCATCGCCGTCGCCGGAGCTCCGTCGTCGGATTCCGGCCAACAAAAATATTTTTTTTTATTTTAAAAGAGGGGCGTTCGGGCAGCCCCCCGGGCTGCCCTTGCTGCCCGAAACGGGCAGCCCCTCGGGCAGCCCGTGCTGCCCGAATTTCCCCATTGTCATGCATTGATTTTTGTTGCAAATTTCATTCTCATGCGGTTAGAAATCAATCTCAATATAATATCTTGTATTTGCTACACAAAATCGTAACCATAGCTCGGATACCAACTTGAAAGGTGATCGGTTACGGTGACCGGAAGCGCAACGGAAGCTTAAAATTTTCGATTTTACAAGACAATTTTCGGCCACCACATTATTTTGTGTAGCAAATACAATAAAACACAAAATGACATTCATAGTGTGTTGAGAAATTTACCTATCAATCACAAGGATTGATGTATGGCTCCAACTTTGTTGTTAAACAACAAAGCTCTTGAATGACATGAAGAAATCTACAAGCTCTCCTTGGACTCCTTTCTTCAAAATTAGGCCCACCACCAACTAGGTAGATCCCTTCATATTTTGCACTAGAAAAATATGAAGATTTTTCAAAGAGAAGAATTATTTGTCCCGGGTCACTAGGACGTTTCCACTCGATAAGTGAGAACCACTTGGAAAGTCCTTTTATGGAGGGTTGTTCAGTGCACTCAACAAGGAGCACCTATCTGCATGTTCGGACATCACAATGTCCCCTACCAATGAAACATGGTACTCACATCGCAGATACTAGTCTCGTACTCGAGCGGCCTATATCCTTCTTAGTGGCGGCTGAATCGACTAGGAACCGTTTAGAATATACAGTATTACAAATATGAGTTTCATGATACTCATCATATGAGCATCTCATATTCTTTCTAGCTTTTGTATATTCAAGGGCTTTATCTATGCAACTAGCATGGGTATGCAGATAAAGATGTGCCAAAATAATAATATCAAATATTACTAAAATAAAGATTGCTTATACATAGAGTTTCATTGTGAACACTCGGCCAACACTTGGCTCGACGGGCATCTACTCTAACAGCTGCTGACATTCATTTTCATCTCAAGGAGCTCTTTGGTGAGCAAACACGGCCTCTTAGGCATGCTACCGTCAACGAGCTGATCACTTTGCGCATGCGAGATGGGGCCTCGGTCCATGAGTATGGCCTGAAGTTGATTGGGCTCGTGGAGAAGCTCGTTCGTATGGATCTGATATTGCCTTCGGAGTTGACCACTGACATGTTGCTGTTATCATGCCTAGCTCATTTGATCCTTTTGTGGTGAACTTCAACATGAACAAGATGGAGCCGACCCTTGAGGAGTTGGTGAATATGCTTGTTACGTTTGAATCAACCATCAAGAAAGAGAAGTTGGTTCTTTATGTGGGTTATTCATCTGGTACGAAGATTGATTCACATGGGAATGGAAAGAAGCGTTCTTTCCAACGTCCCAAGAAGAACATGCCCTTGATGAGGCAATCTCCGAATCCCGTTGAGGCAGCCAGACCAGTTAAGGCTGACAATACTGATGATGAATGTCATCACTGCAAGAAGCCTGGACATTGGAGGCGTAACAGCAGGGAATATCTTGCCCAAAAGAGTTCTGGAAACGGTATGTTCTAAATTGAAGTAAACATTTCAATTAACTCTACGTAATTGGTATTAGATACCGGTTGTGGCTCACATCTCTGTAATGATTTACAGGTGATGGGAAGAAGTAGAAAGCTTAGGGAAGGTGTGGGGACCCGGGCTCTAACTCAATTCTTTTGGAATTTATTGGATCTTTGCTCGAAAATGTGGGTCAAAATTTTGCTTTTAACATTAATTTAAATGTATAATTAAAACATAATCTGTCTCTATAATAATTAAACAAAATCATGTACATACAAGTCTGTTTAGTACCAACATACACTAGTATTTCAATACCACTACAACATAAGTAGTACAAGTCTAGTAGGAAACCACTAGAAATCTTCAACGCCCGAGATCTCCACGCTATCATCAATCTCTCATCTAGCTCGAGACCCAGATCCTGCCCCACCTGTTGCCATGCACACATACAGACACGACAACAGCCGGATAACTCCAGTGAGAACAAATCCCAGTATAAAACATGTATGCATGCAATGTAATAAATCATACACCAATGCATAGCATATATCAATGCACAAGAATATAAAATCTACAACATGTAATGGAATACAAATCTGTATTCAACGTCTAATTCTTGACTCGATTCTCTAATCTAGGGATCCCGGTGTAAATAAGACGATCTGTCACCTACCCAACCACTCGGGGTGACGGTACGTCTTATTCCTAGACTTCGGTCAACTCTGTATCGAGGGTCTACACATAGAGAAAATCTACTACTATGCGTCGATACACCGAAACGTCTAGTTTTGGCCGATCTGCCAATATCTCCTATCTCAAGACTTGAATATAAACCAATAAACAAGACATTACATAATCAAATGTAATAACAATCTAGTATGTGATATAGGGAAACTCGTATCAAATCTGAACCGAGTTGTGCAATCCCATGACCACATGAATTATACCTTTCTTGTCGAATAGTTGATGTCGTAGTCGGAGTCTTGAGTTCACAATAACCAATACAAATCTGAAATGGCATAGTCAATGTGCACTCTATCAATATACATTTCAAGCAACTCAAACCAATCTTGAATAAGTCAATAATCAATCTCGGTATAAGTTCGACGGCATAACGGCGTAATTCTCGATACCGATAACTCAATAACATAACAGCCAATATTCACATCTCATAATCTCATCACAATACACTATCACACTGAAAATATCCCATCTCAACTTAATAACATGCTGGAAAATCGCAACAACAGCATACGGTGTGTAAAAATCGATCCGTTTACGTTTCTACGATGCTCGACATATCAAGAACACAATATCTTCAACAAAATCATAACTTCTCCAACACATATATTTCAAATCATGCTAAAAGTGAACAATACTTACATCCTTGAATAGCAAATGATGAGAGGAGTTCGAAACCGAAGTCAGATTTAAAATCGGATGGCTAAATCTTGCAACATCTCAATTCTAATATGAAGAAGCTTTGAAGGAAACCAGGGCTTGCTCTCGGTTCTCCCTTGCTGCTGAATGAAGACAATGAGGTGTCATTTCAAAGTATATATATACCCTGCCAAGTGTCAAGACAAGAAACAAAGGTGGCATTTTCGCATGCAGCACCGCGGGTGCGCTCATGTCTCGGCCTCATTTTATTTCTAAAAAATCTTTGACCGCGGGTGCGGTCATGTTCGTACCGCGGGTGCGGTCTTGCTTCGAATAAAATTTGCCAACTTCTGTCTATGCACCGCGGGTGCGGTCCACTCCTGAACGCGAGTGCGGTCTGGCTTCGGCCTTACATTGCAAAATTCTATCTTTTATATCATGCATTCCCCTATCTTCCGAGTATTCGTCAATGAGGACTAATAATTAGCGAGCCTTACATTCCTCCCCCTCTTAGAGAGGAGTTCGTCCTCGAACTCGTAAACAATTAATTATGCAAGTATATACAGAAGCAGTATAACTAAAACTGAAATAGGGACTCACATCATGTGAATAACTGAGGATATCTCTGTCTCATATCAGATTCTGTCTCCCAAGTTGCTTCCTCGATGCTATGACGACCCCACTGAATCTTCACAAGCGGAATGGTCTTGTTTCTGAGCTGTTTCTCTTTCCGTTCAAGAATCTGTATCGGTCGTTCAATGTAGCTCAAAGTCTGGTCAAGCTCGGCTTCATCAGGTTAAATGACATGAGAAACATCTGGCATATATCTGCGTAACATCGATACATGAAAAACGTTATGTATACCAGACAATGAAGGAGGAAGAGCAAGTCTGTAAGCTCGATCGCCAATCTTCTCAAGAATCTCTTACGGACCGACGTATCTAGGAGACGATTTTCCACGTTTGCCAAATCTGACAACGCCTCTGAAAGGTGAGATTTTAAAAAATACTCTGTCTCCCTGCTCAAATACCAACGGTCTGCGTCTGACATTGGCGTATTTCGCTTGCCTATCCTGTGCTGTCTTCATTCGTTTCTGAATGATCTTCACTTTCTCGGTCATTTCCCGAATCATATCAGGCCCCAACTCTGGTACCTCAGAGATATCATTCCAGTACAACGGAGATCTGCATTTCTTTCCGTATAAAGTTTCGAACGGTGCCATCTCAATGCTAGTCTGATAGCTGTTGTTGTATGAAAACTCACACAACGGCAATGAATCTTGCCAACTAGTACCAAAATCTAGTACTACAGGTCTCAGCATGTCCTCTAAAGTCTGGATAGTCCGCTCTGACTGTCCGTCTGTCTGAGGATGATAAGCAGTGCTCAGGTGTAAAGTCGTACCCAAAGCCTGCTGCAAACTGTGCCAGAAGTGAGAAGTGAATCGTGGATCACGATCTGATACGATCGACTTCGGCACACCGTGCAATCTGACGACCTCTCTGACATACAATGTAGTATCCCGATGCCTAATTTGAGTTAATTATTGGATTAATTGTATTTCGGTGGGATCGGAAGGACCGAACCGGGTTCGGATCGTCCGAAGTTGGTTCGGATCGTCCGAAGTGGGTTCGGATGGACCGTTCTGTTCGGAGTCAGACGAGTCATGTCATGTCAGGGTTCGGATCGTCCGATCGGGGTTCGGATCGTCCGAGACAGGTGGCTGGACACGTGGAAGACATGCAGAGTTCGGATCTTCCGAAGTGGATCGGATCTTCCGAAGTGCACCGGATCGGATCTTCCGAAGTGGATCGGATCTTCCGATCGTTGTCTATAAATAGAAGCGCGAGGCTTCACTTTTCACTCGCCAATTCCGAGAGTTCCAGAGCGTTTTAGTCGTTTCTGATGGGTTTCTAGTCTTTTCCCGAGGTTCGGGCACTAGCGGGGAGCTACTGGTTTTGTAGCGGAGCTGTGCTCTAGTTGGGGGCTAGCGGCATCAGTGGGCTGACTACGGACGCAGGTATAGTTCTGGGTTCCCTTTGAGATTTGGGAGTATCTATTAGTCTAGTTAAGGCTTTTAGATGTGGTTTAGTGATATGGTATCACTTGGATTGTAGGCTTGATTCTAGGGCTGATTGCTAGGATCTAGTGGTTTGAGGTACGAAAGTACTATCCGAGATAGCAGGATTGAGTATGCTTTACTATGTGTTGCATGTTTATATGTTGCATTATTATCTGTCATATGATGCATGGTTTATTATGCGGCATTTGCATAATCATGTTGAGCCTGATTATCTTTGAGATAGCCTGTTGAGAGGGTGCTCAGCCCTCATTTGTTGTGGATGGTTGGACCCCGTTGGCCGACGGTGGTCAGGTCACCGGTATATCCACAGGTTCATTTGGTATGGGAGCCACCTCCTGGTGCGACGGCGCAGAGTGCTACATACCTTGACGTCATTTGTCTGAGCAGTATTTCGTTATACCCAGATCCTGGTATCCAGTACATTTTGCATACATGCATGTCATAGTCTTGTATACTCATGCTTTCGGTACTGAGCGTTTTATGCTCACGTCCTCGGTTTATCTCTGTTTTGGACACCCTATTCGATGGGGCAGGTCTCAGGTTAGACGGTCCAGGAGGGAGTGGACAGGGAGCTGGCAGAGGTTGACCTGTAGTTGTTGGTATTTGTTCTTGGAATTTAGTTCGATCTGGTTGTTTAAGTATTTTGTACTTACAGATTCGATTGGGTTGTATTATTGTTTTTCCGCTGTTTACCTGATTCAGTTTTAAGTGTTAATTTTGCATGCTTAAGTTCTGATTAGTAGGTGATTCTGGAACGGGTCACTACATACAATTCTGCCATCTGATCGTGTCGGTAGGTCATTCTATACGGAATAAAGCACGCTGATTTGTTTAGTCTGTCTATCACAACCCAAATCGCGTCACAGCCCCGCGAAGATCGAGGTAACTTCGTCACGAAATCCATGGAAATGTGATCCCATTTCCATTCAGGAATAGACAAACTCTGACGTAAACCTCCGGGCTTCTTTCTTTCTGCCTTCACCTGCTGGCAATTCAGGCACTTAGACACAAATTCTGCAATGTCTGTCTTCATCTGCTTCCACCAGAATTGTGTTTTCAGATCATTGTACATCTTCCTGCCACCAGGATGAATGCTGAACCAACTACAGTGTGCCTCTGCCATGATCTGTCGTCTCAAATCGGGAACATCTGGCACTACTAGACGGTTATTCATATACATAACAGAATCTCTAACCTGATACTCTGATATATGACCAGCTCTGACCATATCAATCGATTTCTGAACGCTCGGATCAGTTCTCTGCGCTTCTTTGACCCTCAAAATCAAAGCTGGCTCAATCTGAATCGCAGAAAGTCGCAACGGTCTACTCTCTATATCAAATATCAACCCAGACAAGCAACAATTCTCTACTAAATTCGATACACCTACTGTCGACAAGGAAAGAGGACATACCTTTCGACTCAAGGCGTCTGCCGCTGCATTCGACTTCCCTGGATAGTACTTGATCTCGCAATCAAAATCTTTCAGCAGATCAAGCCATCGTCGCTGCCTCATGTTCAACTCTAACTGAGAAAAGAGGTACTTTAGGATCTTATGATCGGAATAGATCTCAAATTTCTCGCCATACAGATAATGACGCCAGATCTTCAAGGCAAAGACAATCGCCGCCAATTCAAGATCATGAATCGGGTAACGGGTCTCGTGCGGCTTCAGCTGTCTAGAGGCATACGCTATCACGTGCTCTCGCTGCATAAGAACACATCCTAACCCTCTGTGAGATGCATCACAATATACAACGAACTCACCTGTACCTGAAGGAATCGTCAAGACAGGCGCACTAGTCAGCCTCTTCTTCAACTCTACAAAACTGGCTTCACAATCTTCGGACCACACAAATGGCATGTTCTTTGGTGTCAACTGGGTGATAGGCTTCGCTATACTGGAGAAATCTCGGATAAAACGACGATAATACCCGGCTAGACCCATGAAACTGCGTATCTCTGGCACAGAAGTCGGTCTCGGCCAACTGATCACAGCCTCAACTTTACTCGGATCTACTGCAATACCATCTCCAGATATAGTGTGCCCTAAAAAGACAACCTGTTTCAGCCAGAATTCGCACTTGGACAATTTGGCGTATAATTGCTCTTTTCTCAAAGTCTGCAATACAATCCTCAGATGATCTGCATGCTCAGTCAGACTCTTCGAATATACCAAAATATCATCAATGAACACAATTACAAAATCATCTAAATATCTCTGAAAGATGCGGTTCATCAAACTCATAAATACCGCTGGTGCATTCGTCAAACCGAAAGGCATAACAATAAACTCGTAGTGCCCATACCTGGTTCGGAATGCAGTCTTCGGAATATCAACGTCTCTAACTCTGAGCTGATGATACCCTGATCTCAAATCAATCTTCGAGTAAACAAAAGACCCCTGTAACTGATCAAACAAATCGTCGATGCGAGGCAAAGGATACTTGTTCTTCACTGTTGCCTTGTTCAACTGCCTATAATCAATACATAGTCGCATCGAACCATCTTTCTTTCTAACGAAGAACACCGGAGCACCCCAAGGAGATACACTGGGTCTGATATATCCCTTGGACAGAAGATCTTCCAACTGTGCTTTCAATTCTTTCAGCTCTATCGGTGCCATCCTATACGGAGCTCTCGAGATAGGAACAGAACCGGGCATAAGATCTATGCTGAAATCAACCTGTCGCGCTGGAGGTAACCCCGGTATCTCATCTGGAAAAACATCTGCAAGCTCACAAACCACTGGCAGATCTGCTAATGTTGGGCTCGACTTCAGTAGATCTACTGAATATACAAGAAAGCCTTCTGCTCCTCTCTGAAGCAATCTACTCATAGTCAGAGCAGATACTAAGGGAATCCCAGATCTGGAACCCTTTCCATAAAATTTCCACTCATCTGTCATTTCGGGTCTGAATCTGACAATCTTGTGGAAACAATCTACTGTGGCCCTGTACTTGGTTAACATATCTATGCCAACTATACAATCAAAATCAGATAAACCAAGTACTACACAATCTAGATCAATCTCTTGCCCCTCAAACTGAAGCATACAGTGTCTAACAGTAGTCACAGATATCAAACCACTTCCCAACGGAGATGTGATAGACACTACAGTAGACATTGACTCGACAGGCAAAGAATACAATAATGCAAAACGTTCAGAGATGAATGTATGGGATGCACCTGTGTCTATCAACACATATGCAGGATAACCGCAAAGGAAACCGTTACCTGCAATCACGTCATCTGGCGCTTCCTGGCCCTGCTTCTCTGTCAGCGCAAACACCCTAGCCTGCTGTCTGGGAGGTTGACTCACGGTCTGACTACCTCCTGGTCTCTGCTGGGTCTGTGCAGATGGTGGCTGGAAGGAGTGTACAGAGGATGCCTGTCTCTCCATCTGTGGCACTGGTGTTGATGACCCTGTACTCTGGAATCGTTGTGCACCTCTCTGGGGACATACTCTGGCAAAGTGTCCCGGTTGCATACAGACGTTGCAGCGTCCCATAACTCCTTGACACTGCTCCGTGGCATGTCGCCCTCCGCACGAACTGCAATACGCGCCTCTATAATCTGAACCCTGACCTCTCTGTCGAGATCCACTTGAGCTCGATGAACTACTCCCGGATTTCTTAAATTGCTTGCCCTTAGCCTTCAAAAATTCCCTCTTGCCACTACTACTAGATCCACTATCAAATCGAGGAGGAGGTGGTGGAAACTGAACCGTAGGCTGTGGCGGTCTCTGCCCCTTAACACCGTAGGAAGCCCCTCGCTGCCTGATCAAGCCAGCCTCTGCTCCCTTCGCTCGGTTCAGTGCCTCCGAAAAAGTATTAGGCCGTCCCGTGTTCACCAAAGTAAAGACATTTGGATTCAACCCGTTGATGAACTGATCAGCCACTGCCTCGTCGTTCCCAGCCACATGCGGTGCAAATCGAAGCAACGCAGAAAATTTAGCAACATACTCCTCGATGTTCCACTGTCCCTGCCTCAGATTCGCAAATTCAGCTCCTTTATCTTTTCGGTAGGAGACGGGAAAGAAGCGCTGATAGAACTCATTGCAACCTCTTGCAGCTGATGCCCTATCAATTTCACACGTCGCTCATCAGTATATGCCAATGACTCAAACAACATCTCAATATCATCAAGCCAGCTCTCGCACCCTACTGCACTCTCTGTGCCCTTCAGCGTAGGAGGATGGAAAGACTGAAACCTCTTCAGTAAGGTCTCCATCGGCGTAGCGGTGACATCCATCTGTGCACCTGATGTGCTACCCTGCTCTGGCTGTGGTATACGTCTAGGCGGCATAAATCTGATTATCAAACTGATTAGTATACAATCAATACCATCTGTCTCAGCCCTCCTCTGATCATATACCTCTGATCGAGAATCGGTTCTGATTCAGGCTTGACAAGTATATGCTGTAAATCAACTCTGATACAATACAACATATAATAGGGAAAGCAATAAATCATGCTAGCACACCAAAGGCAAGAAAGATGATTCGATCTACCCCGCTCATTCTATTCTATCTCAGTCTACAGAACCTACAGCTCTGATACCACCTGTTGTGGGGACCCGGGCTCTAACTCAATTCTTCTGGGATTTATTGGATCTTTGCTCGAAAACGTGGGTCAAAATTTTGCTTTTAACATTAATTCAAATGTATAATTAAAACATAATCTGTCTCTATAAAAATTAAACAACATCATGTACATACAAGTCTGTTTAGTACCAACATACACTAGTATTTCAATACCACTACAACATAAGTAATACAAGTCTAGTAAGAAACCACTAGAAATCTTCAACGCCCGAGATCTCCACGCTATCATCAATCTCTCATCTAGCTCGAGACCCAGATCCTGCCCCACCTGTTGCCATGCACATATACAGACACGACAGCAGCCGGATAACTCTGGTGAGAACAAATCCCAGTATAAAACATGTATGCATGCAATGTAATAAATCATACACCAATGCATAGTATATATCAATGCACAGGGATATAAAATCTACAACATGCAAAGGAATACAAATATGTATTCAACGTCTAGTTCTTGACTCGATTCTCTAATCTAGGTATCCCGGTGTGAATAAGACGGTCTGTCACCTACCCAACCACTCGGGGTGACGGTACATCTTATTCCTAGACTTCGGTCAACTCTGTATCGAGGGTCTACACATAGTGAAAATCTACTACTATGTGTCGATACACCGAAACGTCTAGTTTTGGCCGATCTGCCAATTTCTCCTATCTCAAGACTTGAATATAAATCAATAAACAAGACATTACATAATCAAATGTAATAACAATCTAGTATGGATTTAGGGAAACTCGTATCAAATCTGAACCGAGTTGTGCAATCCCATGACCACATGAATTATACCTTTCTTGTCGAATAGTTGATGTCGTAGTCGGAGTCTTGAGTTCACAATAACCAATACAAATCTGAAATGGCATAGTCAATGTGCACTCTATCAATAGACATTTCAAGCAACTCAAACCAATCTTGAATAAGTCAATAATCAATCTCGGTATAAGTTCGACGGCATAACGGCGTAATTCTCGATACCGATAACTCAATAACATCACGGTCAATATTCACAGCTCATAATCTCATCACAATAAACTATCACACTGAAAATATCCCATCTCAACTTAATAACATGCTGGAAAATCGCAACAACAACATACGGTGTCTAAAAATCGATCCGTTTACGTTTCTACGATGCTCGACATATCAAGAACACAATATCTTCAACAAAATCATAACTTCTCCAACACATATTTCAAATCATGCTAAAAGTGAACAATACTTACATCCTTGAATAGCAAATGATGAGAGGAGTTCGAAACCGAAGTCAGATTTAAAATCGGATGGCTAAATCTTTCAACATCTCAATTCTAATATGAAGAAGCTTTGAAGGAAACCAAGGCTTGCTCTCGGTTCTCCCTTGCTGCTGAATGATGACAATGAGGTGTCATTTCAAAGTATATGTATACCCTGCCAAGTGTCAAGACAAGAAACAAAGGTGGCGTTTTCGCATGCTGCACCGCGGGTGCGCTCATGTCTCGGCCTCATTTTATTTCTAAAAAATCTTTGACCGCGGGTGCGGTCATGTTCGTACCGCGGGTGCGGTCTTGCTTCGAATAAAATTTGCCAACTTCTGTCTATGCATCGCGGGTGCGGTCCACTCCTGAACGCGGGTGCGGTCTGGCTTCGGCCTTACATTGCAAAATTCTATCATTTATATCATTCATTCCCCTATCTTCCGAGTATTCGTCAATGAGGACTAATAATTCTCGAGCCTTACAGAAGGTGTGACCTTCTTGAGGATGAGCAATGGAGCAAGAGTTGCTGCCAAGGCTGTTGAAGATGTTTACTTATTATTGAACAATAGTTTTAAATTAATTTTATGAGATGTTTTGTTTGTACCTAATTTTGTGAAAAACATTGTTTCTATTTCTATGCAGATAAAAATGGATATTCTTGTTTATTTTGCAAAGGTGTTTGCAACATTTACATGAATAAATGTTTGATTGGTACTGGTGAACTTGAAAACGATCTCTATAACTTAAAATTGAAAGATATTCCATTAAATGTCCATTCAAAGGCAGACACCATATGAGATATGGATGGGTAAGCCTCCCAAATATTCTTATCTTAAAATATGGGAAGCCCTGCTTATGTGAAGCAGGTAGTGAGAGATAAATTGGATAGTCGATCCATTTTATGTTACTTTGTGGGATATCCAAGGAATTCAGTTGGATATCATTTCTATCATCCCCAAGAAACAATGGTGTTTGTTTCTAGGAATGCAACCTTTTTGGAAAAGGATTTTCTATTGGATAGAAAAGGGGAGATGATAGAACTCGAAGAGGTTCGAGAGACACCCACAATTATAGAACCCACACCCGAAGAGCCAAGAGAGAAGATACAAGCTCCTAGAAGATCCGAGAGAGTCTCGAGACCACCTATGAGGTATGATCTGCTTCTTGAAGAGGGCCATGATGAGCCTATCCATGGATGTGATCCAAGGACCTTCAAGGAAGCATTATCTGATGCCGATTCATCAAAAGTGGCATGAGAAATTAGAGTTTTGAGTACATGCTAGACCGCACCCGCGCCTAGAGAAGGAGTGCACCTGCGGTCATTAAATGTAAATTTGTGAAGGTGAGGCCGAGGGGACACCGCACCCACGGTGCTAGAAGGACCGCACCCGCGGTCGATGTCCAGTAGGGTAGGAAATGTTATTCGAAGCAAGACCGCACCCGCGGTGCATGGACAGAAAGTTGGCAAATTTTACCGAAGCAACACCGCACCCGCGGTAAGAATGAGACCGCACCTGCGGTCGTTGAATTTTGGAAAATGATTGGATTGCCGAAGCATGAGCGCACCCGCGCTGAAGGAGTTACCGCACCCGCGGTCATGCATGTTACTTGAAAAATGATAACACTTGTCCCTTTTCATGCAAGATATATATAGTGGTGGCTCTTTCCCCTTCCATTTCAGAAGTGAAAAACGAGAAGAGCTTCAGAGTTCTTTTAAACTTGCATCCTAGCTTAGATTGTGAGTTTTGAACGACCCGGTCAACCGATTTTCCATCCGAGCGTAGATTTGTAATCCTTGTGCTACTAGCTTCAAGGGAATGTAAGTTTCATTAAATTCCGGCATGTTTTGAATTGTTGATGTTGGGGAAACCTTGTTATGATTGAAGATACATGTTCTTATGATTTTAAGTAACGGTTATTCGCAACCGGATCGAAGAATGGATATTGTATGCTATTGCTACTATTTCCAGCATGTTTAGAGTTAAAGAAGGCAGATTTTGAGTATTACCATATGCCTATGATGATGATTATGAGTTGAGAATTAAGATGTATTGATATATGTTGAGATTTAGGATTGAACGGTATTGAGAAAGTACGTCGTTACGCCGTCAAATTGTACCGAGATCAAGTATTGAATTGGATATGTGTTGATTGAGATTAGAGATTGATAGAATGTGTATCAACAATTCCATTTCAGATTTGATATTGACTGATTCGTCTTCGAGACTTCGACTACGACGAGACCACGACAAGAAAGGTCTAATTCATGTGATTGTGGGGAAGATACGACTCGAATCAGATTTGATTGGAGTTTCCCAACAAAATCACATACTAGATTTATTGTTTATCTCTTTAATATGATTTGGATTTGTTTATAGATTTATATTCAAATCTCTTGATGTAATTCAAGCTTTGTCTATAGATTTATATTCAAGCATTGAGATAGGAGAGTCATTGACAGATTTGTCAAAACTAGACGTTCGGTGTATCGACGCATAGGAGCAGACTTCCTCCGATTGTAGACATTCGATACAGACACGACCGAAGTCTAGGAATAAGACGTACAGTTAACCCGATTGGGAGGGTAGGTAACAGACAGTGACGTCTTATTCACCCTGGGATCCCTAGAGTAGAGTCGAGTTGAGTCAAGACATGATTTGATTTGTATTGTATGCTTATATAGATTGGTTTCATAGACTATGGAACCTATGATTTATGTAACATGCATGAGATTGTGCTTTATGATTTTACTATGCATATGCATGTATACATGTTTTATACTGGGATTTGTTCTCACCGGAGTTTCCGACTGTTGTTATGTCTGTATGCGTGCATAACAACAGGTGGGGCAGGATCTGGGTCACGACAAGGATGAGTTCAAGATAGCGTGGTGACTACGGGCGCAGATGATGACTAGTGGCTTCTATTAGACTTGGACTACGTGTATTTTGGTATTTTGTATTAAACACTAGTTGGATTGATGTATTAGAACGAGACATGTTTGTATGTTTGTAAAATAAGTAAAGACCTTATGCTTATTTATATACATTAGAATTAATGTTAAAAAGCGAAAAATTTGACCCAAATTTTCTCACAGATCCATTTAATCCCAGATCGAATCGATTTAAAGCCCGGGTCCCCACAGATACCATCGTGAAGCGGTTCTCGATGGATGAGTCCAAGAGAGGACATCTACCAATGTGTCATGGCGTGTCCCTATCCAAGTCTTTGTCTCCCAAGACTGATGCAGAGATAGCGGCAATGACAAGCATTCCTTATGCATCTACGATTGGTAGCATCATGTATGGGATGATATCTACGCATCCTGACGTGGCTTTCGCACTAAGTGTAGTGAGTAGATATCAATCGAACCCCGGTCTTCCTCATTGGAAAGCTGTGAAAGACATCCACAAGTAGTTGATAAGGACCAATAAATTGTTCTTGGTCTATGGGGTGCAGAACTGAAATTGGAAGGCTATACTGACTCTAGCTTCCAAAGCGATATCGATGACTCGAAGTCAACCTCTGGTTTTGTATTCATGCTCAATGATGTTGCTGTCCCTTGGAAGAGTTCCAAGCAAGACAATACCGCGGATTCCAGCATAGAGGCCGAATACATTGCTGCATCAGATGCAACAAGTGATGCTGTTTGGATAAGGAATTTCGTCTAAGAGTTGGACGTCATTCCTAATGGAGTTGCTCCTCTCCCGGTGTTGTGTGACAACATGCGAGCTCTAGCTCAAGCAAAGGAGCCTAGGTCTCATCAGAAGTCCAAACATGTATTGAGAGAGTACCACATCCTCGGAGAGATTGTGGAAAAAGGAAGAAGTGTCTTCTGACATAATCGGCTCCGGAGATAATGTTGCTGATCCACTAGCTAAGCCTTTACCTGGACCATTATTCGAGATGCATCGCGAATCAATGGGTTTGAAGCATACAGGTAGTTGGCTCTAGTGCAAGTGGGAGATTGTTAGAGTAGGTGCCCGTCGAGCCAAGTGTTGGCCGAGTGTTCACAATGAAACTCTATGTATAAGCAGTCTTTATTTTAATAATATTTGAAATTATTGTTTTGGAAAATCTTTATCTGTATACCCATGATAGTTGCATAGATAAAGCCCTTGAATATACAAATAGTAGAAAGAATATGAGATGCTCATATGATGAGTATCATGAAACTCATATTTGGAATACTGTATATTCTAAACAGTTCCTAGTCGATTCAGCCGCCACTAAGAAGGATATAGGCCGCTAGAGCTCGAGACTAGTATCTGCGATGTGAGTACCATGTTTCATTGGTAGGGGACATTATGATGTCCGAGCATGCAGATAAGTGCTCCTGGTAGAGTGCACTTAACAACCCTTTATAAAGGACTTTCCAAGTGGTTTTCACTTATCGAGTGGAAACGTCCTGGTTTATGGTTGTACACCATTAGTCCTTATGACCCGGGACAACATTGAGACTCTATGTGCTAGAATTACACTTTGACTTGTTTACCGAATCTCATGGGGTCATCAGGTGGCTAGGTTGGGTGTTCTGTCGAAACATAGAGGAGTCGATGCATTGTAGTCGGGGATTCACCACTTACCTTCGGGTATGGATATCCTATGTGTTCTCATGTGTATGTAGGTTGAAATCTCTGATCAGATTGTGGTGGTTATTATGAAAGGGGTTTCATAGATTACACCATCGATGCAACTACGACATGACACATAGTATCGATTCATTGACAACTCTCGATAAACCAATGGTTGTCGAATCGGTCGGGATATATGAGTTGAAGGGACCGTACTGTACGCTAACCATAATTGAATGGTTCTTGCAGGCACTATCATTTGATACCTAGGGAATCATGTAAGCGATGTTGCTAGGCGTTTAACATGGTTGGTTGGGTCTTATCAGACTTGAGTTCTGACATTCTTGTTATCAAGGAGTTGAAAAGTAAGAATGGAGCAATTGGGGTATGCTTATATAAGGACATGTTTAGTCCGAATCACATGGAGATGTGAACCCACGGCTAGTTGTATCAATGAACCATTGAGGGCCACACAAGTACTAGCTTTCTAGTGAAAGCGGACCGGTTACGGTGGCCGGAAGTGCAACGGAAGCCAAAATTTTTAATTTTCTACAAGAAATTTTCGGCCACCCTAGGTTTAGTGTAATATTTACAAAACCACATCATAAAACATACATAGGGTGTTTTAAGAAGGTTTACCTATCAACCCCTTGAGGTTGATGTATGGCTCCAACTTAGTTGACAAGCAACTAAGCTCTTCTAGGTTGATGAGTCTACAAGCTCCTCCAACTCCAAAATAAAGCCCACCACTAGCAAGGTAAAACCCTTCTTGTTTTGCACTAGAAAAACAAGAAGATTTTTCAAGGAGAAGATTTTTTTTCTCCAACACTTGAAGAACAAAAGAGAGAAGAAAAATTGAGAGAATTGTGAGTGTGTGTTCGGCCAAGGTGTGGGGGGTGTAGAGTGTGGGAGACTAGCCTTGGTTGTTGAAAAAGTTGTCTCTCAAAAGTTGCATGCCTTTTGAATTTTTTAATAGAAAGTAATCCACACCTCTTCACCTCCCAAGCATGCAAACCCTAGCATGTCATGTATATAATATGGTTTTTAACACATTAAAAACCATGGACTAATATTTTAATTATCTCAAACATATTTGAGATTAATTAAATACCACTTGAATTTATTCAAGTCCCACTAGTTAAATAATTATTTTAATTGAGCTCTACAAGACTCAATATTATTTAATTAATTCAACACTTGAATTAATTTAATTATTTAGACTCTACTAGGTCCACTAGTGTTTAATTAATTCAACACTTGAATTAATTTAATTTAGTCCACAATAATGTTTATGAAAATCACAATTTTCAACTACATTATTTACTTGGCCAAATTTTAATCTTAGAAACACTTCCATAAATTAAAATTTATATTTCTCTCTTAGAAGTCATACTTCTATTTTTCTTTACGCTTATAAACACATTTATAAGCCGTTCAACACATTGAACTATTTTACTTGTCATCGGGATTTACAAAGCTAATACTTGTGTGGCCCTCAATGGTACATTGATACAACTAGCCGTGGGTTCACATCTCCATGTGATTCGGACTAAACATGTCCTTATACGAGCGTACCCCAATTGCCCCATTCTTACTTATCAACTCCTTGATAGTAAGAACGTCAGAACTCAAGTCTGATAGTACCCAACCAATCACGTTAAACGCCTAGCAGCATCGCTTACGTGATTCCCTAGGTATCACATGATAGTGCCTGCAAGAACCATTCAATTATGGTTAGCGTACAGTACGGTCCCTTCAGCTCATATATCCCGACCGATTCGACAACCATTGGTTTATCGAGAGATGTAAATGAATCGATACTATGTGTCATGTTGTGGTTGCATCGATGGTGTAATCTATGAAACCCCTTTCATAATTACCACCATACTCTGATCAGAGATTTCAACCCACACATACATGATAAACACATAGGATATCCATACCCGTAGGTAAGCGGTGAATCCCCGGCTACAATGCATCGACTCCTATATGTTTCGCCGTAACTCCCAACCTTGCCACCTGATGACCCCACAAGAGTCGGTAAACAAGTCAAAGTGAAACGCTAGCACATAGAGTCTCAATGTTGTCCCGGGTCATAAGGACTAATGGTGTACAACCATAAACTAGGACGTTTCCACTCGATAAGTGAGAACCACTTGGAAAGTCCTTTATAGAGGGTTGTTCAGTGCACTCTACCAGGAGCACCTATCTGCATGCTCGGACATCACAATGTCCCCTACCAATGAAACATGGTACTCACATCGCAGATACTAGTCTCTAACTCGAGCGGCCTATATCCTTCTTAGTGGCGGCTGAATCGACTAGGAACCGTTCAGAATATACAGTATTACAAATATGAGTTTCATGATACTCATCATATGAGCATCTCATATTCTTTCTACTATATGTATATTCAAGGACTTTATCTATGCAACTCGCATGGGTATAAAGATAAAGATGCGCCAAATTAATAAATTCAAATATTATTAAAATAAAGATCGTTTATACAAAGAGTTTCATCGTGAACAGTCGGCCAACACTTGGCTCGACGTGCACCTACTCTAACAATCTTCCACTTGCACTAGAGCCAACTACCCATATACTTTAGACCCATTGATTCGCGATGCTTCTCGAATGATGGTCCTGGTAAAGGCTTAGTTAGTGGATCAGCAACATTATCTGCGGAGCCGGCTTTGTCGATCGACACTTCTCCTCGTTCCACGATCTCTCTGAGGATGTGGTACTTTCTCAATACATGTTTGGACTTCTGATGAGACCTTGGCTCCTTCGCCTGAGCTATGGCTTCCGTGTTGTCGCACATCACCGGGATAGGAGCAACTCCATTTGGAATGACGCCCAACTCTTGGACGAAATTCCTAATCCAAACAGCCTCCTTTGCTGCAGCCGATGCAGCAGTGTATTCTGCCTCAGTGGTGGAATCCGCAGTACTGTCTTGCTTGGAACTCTTCCAAGAGACAGCACCACCATTGAGCATGAATATGAATCCGGAGGTTGACTTCGAGTCATCAACATCGCTTTGGAAGCTAGAGTCGGTATAGCCTTCCAATTTCAGTTCTCCACCCCCATAGACCAAGAACAATTTATTGGTCCTTCTCAAATACTTGAGGATGTCTTTCACAGCTTTCCAGTGTAGAAGACCAGGGTTGGATTGATATCTACTCACTACACTTAGTGCAAATGCCACGTCAGGACGTGTAGATATCATCCCGTACATGATACTACCAATAGCCGAAGCATACGGAATTCGTGTCATCGCTGCTATCTCTGCATTAGTCTTGGGAGACATAGACTTGGATAGGGACACGCCATGACACATTGGTAGATGTCCTCTCTTGGACTCATCCATCGAGAACCGCTTCACGATGGTATCAATGTATGTGGACTGGGTGAGACCAAGCAATCTTCTTGATCTATCTCTATAGATCTGTATTCCCAATACAAAAGATGCTTCACCCAAGTCCTGCATTGAGAACTTACTTGCTAACCATATCTTTGTTGATTGCAACATTCCTACATCATTCCCAATGAGTAAAATGTCATCAACATAAAGAACAAGGAATGTCACAGCACTCCCACTGACCTTTTTATACACACAGGGTTCCTCAGGATTCTTAGTAAAACCAAACTCTTTGATTGTACTATCGAATCTGAGGTTCCAACTCCTCGATGCCTGCTTAAGACCATAAATAGATCTTTGAAGTTTGCATACCATATGCTCACTTCCAATAGATGTAAACCCCTCAGGTTGAGACATGTAAATCTCTTCCTTAATATCCCCATTAAGGAAGGCTGTCTTCACATCCATCTGCCATATCTCATAGTCATA